>NC_092730.1:953333-1271111 GCF_047496885.1 Scyliorhinus torazame | reverse complement strand
AGGAGTCGAAGGAGGGTGAAAGAGAGCGGAGCGAGACGAAGGAAGGTGAAAGTGAACAAAACGAGACGAAGGAGGGTGAAAGAGAGTGAAACGAGACGAAGGAGAGTGAAAGAGGGCGAAACGAGAAGAAGGTGGGTCGAACAGGGCGAAGCGAGACGAAGGAGCATGAAAGAGAGCGAAACGAGATGAAGGAGGGTAAAAGAGAGCGAAACGAGACGTAAGAGTGTAAAAGAGAGCGAAACAAGACGGGGGAGGGTGAAAGCGAGCGAAACAAGTCGAAGGAGGGTGAAAGAGAGCGAAACGAGACAATGGAGGGTGAAAGAGAGCGAAACGAGAGGGTGGAATGTGAAAGAGAGCGAAACGAGACGAAGGAGGGTGAAAGAGTGCGAAACAAGACGAAGGAGGGTGAAAGAGGGCGAAAAGAGACGACGGCGGGTGGAACAGAGCGAAACAAGATGAAGGAGGGTGAAAGAGAGCGAAACGAGATGAAGGAGGGTGAAAGAGAGCAAAACGAGACGAAGGAGTGTAAAACAGAGCGAAACGAGACAATGGAGGGTGAAAGAGAGCGAAACGAGAGGGTGGAATGTGAAAGAGAGCGAAACAAGACGAAGGAGGGTGAAAGAGGGCGAAAAGAGACGAAGGCGGGTGGAATAGAGCGAAACAAGACGAAGGCGGGTGGAACAGAGCGAAACAAGATGAAGGAGGATGAAAGAGACCGAAACGAGGCGAAGGAGGGTAAAAGAGAGCGAAACAAGATGAAGGTGGGTGAAAGAGAGCGAAACACGACAAAGGAGTGTGAAAGAGACCGAAACGAGATGAAGGAGGGTGAAAGAGAGCGAAACGAGACGAAGGAGGGTGAAAGAGAGCGAAACGAGATGAAGGAGGGTGGAAGAGAGCTAAACGAGATGAAGGAGGGTGAAAGATAGTGAAACGAGATGAAGGTAGGTAATAGAGAGCGAAACGAGACCAAAGAGGGTGAAAGAGAGAGAAACGAGATGAAGGAAGGAGAAAGAGAGCGAAACGAGACAAAGGAGGGTGAAAGGGAGCGAAACGAGACGAAGGAGGGTGAAAGAGAGCGAAGCGAGAGGAAGGAGGGTGAAAGAGAGCGAAACGAGACGAAGGAGGGTGAAAGAGAGCAAAATGAGACGAAGGAGGGTGAAAAAGAGCGAAACGAGACAAAGGAGGGTGAAAGGGAGCGAAAAGAGACGAAGGAGGGTGATAGAGAGCCAAACGAGATGAAGGAGGGTGAAAGAGAGCGAAACAAGATTAAGGAGGGTGAAAGAGGGCGAAACGAGATGAAGGCGGGTGCAACAGAGCGAAACAAGACGAAGGAGGGTGAAAGAGAGCGAAACAAGAGGACGGAGGGTAAAAGAGAGCGAAACGAGATGAAGGAGGGTGAAAGAGAGTGAAACGAGATGAAGGTAGGTGAAAGAGAGCGAAACGAGACCAAAGAGGGTGAAAGAGAGAGAAACGAGACGAAGGAAGGTGAAAGAGAGTGAAACGAGACAAAGGATGGTGAAAGGGAGCGAAACGAGACGAAGGAGGGTGAAAGAGAGCAAAATGAGACGAAGTAGTGTGAAACAGAGCGAAACGAGAAGAAGGAGTGTGAAAGAGAGCGAAACGAGATGAAGGAGGGTGAAAGAGAGCGAAACGAGACAAAGGAGGGTGAAAGGGAGCGAAAAGAGACGAAGGAGTGTGAAACAGAGCGAAACGAGAGGAAGGAGGGTGAAAGAGAGCGAAACGAGATGAAGGAGGGTGAAAGAGAGCGAAGCGAGACGAAGGAGGGTGAAAGAGAGCGAAACGAGACGAAGGAGCGTGAAAGAGAGCGAAAGGAGTCGAAGGAGGGTGAACGAGAGCGGAGCGAGACGAAGGAGGGTGAAAGAGAACGAAACGAGACGAAGGAGGGTGAAAGAGTGTGAAACGAGACGAAGGAGGGTGAAAGAGGGCGAAACGAGAAGAAGGTGGGTGGAACAGAGCGAAACAAGATGAAGGAGGGTGAAAGAGAGCGAAACGAGACGAACGAGGGTGAAAGAGAGCAAAACGAGACGAAGGAGTGTAAACAGAGCGAAACGAGATAAAGGAGGATGAAAGAGAGGTAAACGAGACGAAGGAGTGTCCAAGAGAGCGAAACGAGATGAAGGAGGGTCAAAGAGGGCGAAACGAGACGAAGGAGGGTGAAACAGGGCGAAGCGAGACGAAGGAGCATGAAAGAGAGCGAAACGAGATGAAGGAGGGTAAAAGAGAGCGAAACGAGACGTAAGAGTGTAAAAGAGAGCGAAACAAGACGGGGGAGGGTGAAAGAGAGCGAAACAAGATGAAGGAGGGTGAAAGAGAGCGAAACGAGATGATGGAGGGTGAAAGAGAGCGAAACGAGAGGATGGAATGTGAAAGAGAGCGAAACGAGACAAAGGAGGATGAAAGAGAGCTAAACGAGACGAAGGAGGGTCAAAGAGAGTGAAACGAGATGAAGGAGGGTCAAAGAGGGCGAAACGAGACAAAGGAGGGTGAAACAGGGCGAAGCGAGACGAAGGAGCATGAAAGAGAGCGAAACGAGATGAAGGAGGGTAAAAGAGAGCGAAACGAGACGAAGGAAGGTGAAAGAGAGCGAAACGAGATGAAGGAGGGTGAAAGAGAGTGAAACGAGACGAAGAAAGGTGAAAGAGAGCGAAACGAGACGAAGGAGGGTGAAAGAGAGCGAAACCAGACGAAGGAGGGTGAAAGAGAGCGAAATGAGACGAAGGAGGGTGAAAGAGTGCGAAAGGAGTCGAAGGAGGGTGAAAGAGAGCGAAATGAGACGAAGGAGGGTGAAAGAGTGCGAAAGGAGTCGAAGGAGGGTGAAAGAGAGTGGAACGAGACGAAGGAGGGTGAAAGAGAACGAAACGAGACGAAGGAGGGTGAAAGAGAGCGAAACGAGACGAAGGAGGTTGAAAGAGGGTGAAACGAGATGAAGGCGGGTGCAACAGAGCGAAACAAGACGAAGGAGGGTGAAAGAGAGCGAAACGAGACGGAGGAGGGTGAAAGAGGGCAAAACGAGACGAAGGAGTGTAAACAGAGCGAAACGAGACGAAGAAAGGTGAAAGAGAGCGAAACGAGACGAAGGAGTGTGAAAGAGAGCGAAAGGAGACGAAGGAGGGTGAAAGAGAGCGAAATGAGATGAAGGAGGGTGAAAGAGAGCGAAAGGAGTCGAAGGAGGGTGAAAGAGATTGGAACGGGACGAAGGAGGGTGAAAGAGACCGAAACGAGACGAAGGAGGGTGAAAGAGAGCGGAACGAGACTAAGGAGGGTGAAAGTGAGCGAAACGAGAAGAAGGAGGGTGAAAGAGAGCGAAACGAGACGAAGGAGGGTGAAAGAGAGCGAAAGGAGACGAAGGAGGGTGAAAGAGAGCGAAATGAGACGAAGGAGGGTGAAAGAGTGCGAAAGGAGTCGAAGGAGGGTGAAAGAGAGCGAAATGAGACGAAGGAGGGTGAAAGAGTGCGAAAGGAGTCGAAGGAGGGTGAAAGAGAGTGCAACGAGACGAAGGAGGGTGAAAGAGAACGAAACGAGACGAAGGAGGGTGAAAGAGAGCGAAACGAGACGAAGGAGGTTGAAAGAGAGCGAAATTTGGAGAAGGAGGGTGAAAGAGAGCGAAACGATACGAAGGAGGGTGAAAGAGAGCGAAACAAGATGAAGGAGGGTCAAAGAGAGCGAATCGAGACGAAGGAGGGTGAAAGAGAGCGAAACCAGACGATGGAGGGTGAAAGAGAGCGAAACGAGAGGAAGGAGGGTGAAAGAGAGCGAAACGAGATGAAGGAGGGCGAAAGAGAGCGAAATGAGCCGAAGGAGGGTGAAAGAGAGCGCAACGAGACGAAGGAGGGTGAAAGAGAGCGAAAGGAGTCGAAGGAGGGTGAAAGATAGCGGAGCGAGACGAAGGAGGGTGAAAGAGAGTGAAACGAGACGAAGGAGGGTGAAAGAGCGCGAAACGAGTAGAAGGTGGGTGGAACAGAGCGAAACAAGATGAAGGAGGGTGAAAGAGAGCGAAACGAGATGGAGGAGGGTGAAAGAGGGCAAAACGAGACGAAGGAGTGTAAACAGAGCGAAACGAGACAAAGGAGGATGAAAGAGAGCTAAACGAGACGAAGGAGGGTCAAAGAGAGCGAAACGAGATGAAGGAGGGTCAAAGAGGGCGAAACGAGACGAAGGAGGGTGAAACAGGGCGAAGCGAGACGAAGGAGCATGAAAGAGAGCGAAACGAGATGAAGGAGGGTAAAAGAGAGCGAAACGAGACGAAGGAGTGTAAAACAGAGCAAAACGAGATGAAGGAGGATGAAACAGAGCTAAACGAGATGAAGGAGGGTCAACGAGAGCGAAACGAGATGAATGATGGTCAAAGAGAGCAAAATGAGACGAAGGAGGGTGAAAGAGAGCGAAACGAGATGAAGGAGGGTGAAAGAGAGCGAAACAAGACGAAGGAGGGCGAAAGAGAGCGGAACGAGACGAAGGAGGATGAAAGAGACCGAAACGAGGCGAAGGAGGGTAAAAGAGAGCGAAACAAGATGAAGGTGGGTGAAAGAGAGCGAAACACGACAAAGGAGTGTGAAAGAGACCGAAGCGAGATGAAGGAGGGTGAAAGAGAGCGAAACGAGACGAAGGAGGGTGAAAGAGAGCGAAACGAGAAGAAGGAGGGTGAAAGAGAGCGAAATGAGACGAAGGAGGGTGAAAGAGAGCGAAATGAGATGAAGGAGGGTGGAAGAGAGCTAAACGAGATGAAGGAGGATGAAAGATAGTGAAACGAGATGAAGGTAGGTGAAAGAGAGCGAAGCAAGACGAAGGAGGGTGAAAGAGAGCGAAACGAGACGAAGGAGCGTGAAAGAGAGCGAAAGGAGTCGAAGGAGGGTGAACGAGAGCGGAGCGAGACGAAGGAGGGTGAAAGAGAACGAAACGAGACGAAGGAGGGTGAAAGAGTGTGAAACGAGACGAAGGAGGGTGAAAGAGGGCGAAACGAGAAGAAGGTGGGTGGAACAGAGCGAAACAAGATGAAGGAGGGTGAAAGAGAGCGAAACGAGACGAACGAGGGTGAAAGAGAGCAAAACGAGACGAAGGAGTGTAAACAGAGCGAAATGAGATAAAGGAGGATGAAAGAGAGCTAAACGAGACGAAGGAGTGTCAAAGAGAGCGAAACGAGATGAAGGAGGGTCAAAGAGGGCGAAACGAGACGAAGGAGGGTGAAACAGGGCGAAGCGAGACGAAGGAGCATGAAAGAGAGCGAAACGAGATGAAGGAGGGTAAAAGAGAGCGAAACGAGACGTAAGAGTGTAAAAGAGAGCGAAACAAGACGGGGGAGGGTGAAAGAGAGCGAAACAAGATGAAGGAGGGTGAAAGAGAGCGAAACGAGATGATGGTGGGTGAAAGAGAGCGAAACGAGAGGATGGAATGTGAAAGAGAGCGAAACGAGACAAAGGAGGATGAAAGAGAGCTAAACGAGACGAAGGAGGGTCAAAGAGAGCGAAACGAGATGAAGGAGGGTCAAAGAGGGCGAAACGAGACAAAGGAGGGTGAAACAGGGCGAAGCGAGACGAAGGAGCATGAAAGAGAGCGAAACGAGATGAAGGAGGGTAAAAGAGAGCGAAACGAGACGAAGGAAGGTGAAAGAGAGCGAAACGAGATGAAGGAGGGTGAAAGAGAGTGAAACGAGACGAAGAAAGGTGAAAGAGAGCGAAACGAGACGAAGGAGGGTGAAAGAGAGCGAAACCAGACGAAGGAGGGTGAAAGAGAGCGAAATGAGACGAAGGAGGGTGAAAGAGTGCGAAAGGAGTCGAAGGAGGGTGAAAGAGAGCGAAATGAGACGAAGGAGGGTGAAAGAGTGCGAAAGGAGTCGAAGGAGGGTGAAAGAGAGTGGAACGAGACGAAGGAGGGTGAAAGAGAACGAAACGAGACGAAGGAGGGTGAAAGAGAGCGAAACGAGACGAAGGAGGTTGAAAGAGGGTGAAACGAGATGAAGGCGGGTGCAACAGAGCGAAACAAGACGAAGGAGGGTGAAAGAGAGCGAAACGAGACGAAGGAGTGTAAAACACAGCAAAACGAGATGAAGGAGGATGAAACAGAGCTAAACGAGATGAAGGAGGGTCAACGAGAGCGAAACGAGAGGAAGGAGGGTGAAAGAGAGCGAAACGAGATGAAGGAGGGCGAAAGAGAGCGAAATGAGCCGAAGGAGGGTGAAAGAGAGCGCAACGAGACGAAGGAGGATGAAAGAGAGCGAAAGGAGTCGAAGGAGGGTGAAAGATAGCGGAGCGAGACGAAGGAGGGTGAAAGAGAACGAAACAAGACGAAGGAGGGTGAAAGAGAGTGAAACGAGACGAAGGAGGGTGAAAGAGCGCGAAACGAGTAGAAGGTGGGTGGAACAGAGCGAAACAAGATGAAGGAGGGTGAAAGAGAGCGAAACGAGATGGAGGAGGGTGAAAGAGGGCAAAACGAGACGAAGGAGTGTAAACAGAGCGAAACGAGACAAAGGAGGATGAAAGAGAGCTAAACGAGACGAAGGAGGGTCAAAGAGAGCGAAACGAGATGAAGGAGGGTCAAAGAGGGCGAAACGAGACGAAGGAGGGTGAAACAGGGCGAAGCGAGACGAAGGAGCATGAAAGAGAGCGAAACGAGATGAAGGAGGGTAAAAGAGAGCGAAACGAGACGAAGGAGTGTAAAACAGAGCAAAACGAGATGAAGGAGGATGAAACAGAGCTAAACGAGATGAAGGAGGGTCAACGAGAGCGAAACGAGATGAATGATGGTCAAAGAGAGCAAAATGAGACGAAGGAGGGTGAAAGAGAGCGAAACGAGATGAAGGAGGGTGAAAGAGAGCGAAACAAGACGAAGGAGGGCGAAAGAGAGCGGAACGAGACGAAGGAGGATGAAAGAGACCGAAACGAGGCGAAGGAGGGTAAAAGAGAGCGAAACAAGATGAAGGTGGGTGAAAGAGAGCGAAACACGACAAAGGAGTGTGAAAGAGACCGAAGCGAGATGAAGGAGGGTGAAAGAGAGCGAAACGAGACGAAGGAGGGTGAAAGAGAGCGAAACGAGAAGAAGGAGGGTGAAAGAGAGCGAAATGAGACGAAGGAGGGTGAAATAGAGCGAAATGAGATGAAGGAGGGTGGAAGAGAGCTAAACGAGATGAAGGAGGATGAAAGATAGTGAAACGAGATGAAGGTAGGTGAAAGAGAGCGAAGCGAGACGAAGGAGGGTGAAAGAGAGCGAAACGAGACGAAGGAGCGTGAAAGAGAGCGAAAGGAGTCGAAGGAGGGTGAACGAGAGCGGAGCGAGACGAAGGAGGGTGAAAGAGAACGAAACGAGACGAAGGAGGGTGAAAGAGTGTGAAACGAGACGAAGGAGGGTGAAAGAGGGCGAAACGAGAAGAAGGTGGGTGGAACAGAGCGAAACAAGATGAAGGAGGGTGAAAGAGAGCGAAACGAGACGAACGAGGGTGAAAGAGAGCAAAACGAGACGAAGGAGTGTAAACAGAGCGAAACGAGATAAAGGAGGATGAAAGAGAGCTAAACGAGACGAAGGAGTGTCAAAGAGAGCGAAACGAGATGAAGGAGGGTCAAAGAGGGCGAAACGAGACGAAGGAGGGTGAAACAGGGCGAAGCGAGACGAAGGAGCATGAAAGAGAGCGAAACGAAATGAAGGAGGGTAAAAGAGAGCGAAACGAGACGTAAGAGTGTAAAAGAGAGGGAAACAAGACGGGGGAGGGTGAAAGAGAGCGAAACAAGATGAAGGAGGGTGAAAGAGAGCGAAACGAGATGATGGAGGGTGAAAGAGAGCGAAACGAGAGGATGGAATGTGAAAGAGAGCGAAACGAGACAAAGGAGGATGAAAGAGAGCTAAACGAGACGAAGGAGGGTCAAAGAGAGCGAAACGAGATGAAGGAGGGTCAAAGAGGGCGAAACGAGACAAAGGAGGGTGAAACAGGGCGAAGCGAGACGAAGGAGCATGAAAGAGAGCGAAACGAGATGAAGGAGGGTAAAAGAGAGCGAAACGAGACGAAGGAAGGTGAAAGAGAGCGAAACGAGATGAAGGAGGGTGAAAGAGAGTGAAACGAGACGAAGAAAGGTGAAAGAGAGCGAAACGAGACGAAGGAGGGTGAAAGAGAGCGAAACCAGACGAAGGAGGGTGAAAGAGAGCGAAATGAGACGAAGGAGGGTGAAAGAGTGCGAAAGGAGTCGAAGGAGGGTGAAAGAGAGCGAAATGAGACGAAGGAGGGTGAAAGAGTGCGAAAGGAGTTGAAGGAGGGTGAAAGAGAGTGGAACGAGACGAAGGAGGGTGAAAGAGAACGAAACGAGACGAAGGAGGGTGAAAGAGAGCGAAACGAGACGAAGGAGGTTGAAAGAGGGTGAAACGAGACGAAGGCGGGTGCAACAGAGCGAAACAAGACGAAGGAGGGTGAAAGAGAGCGAAACGAGACGGAGGAGGGTGAAAGAGGGCAAAACGAGACAAAGGAGTGTAAACAGAGCGAAACGAGACGAAGAAAGGTGAAAGAGAGCGAAACGAGACGAAGGAGTGTGAAAGAGAGCGAAAGGAGTCGAAGGAGGGTGAAAGAGAGCGAAATGAGACGAAGGAGGGTGAAAGAGTGCGAAAGGAGTCGAAGGAGGGTGAAAGAGAGTGGAACGAGACGAAGGAGGGTGAAAGAGAACGAAAAGAGACGAAGGAGGGTGAAAGAGAGCGAAACGAGACGAAGGAGGTTGAAAGAGAGCGAAACGAGGAGAAGGAGGGTGAAAGAGAGCGAAACGATACGAAGAAGGGTGAAAGAGAGCGAAACAAGATGAAGGAGGGTCAAAGAGGGCGAATCGAGACGCAGGAGGGTGAAAGAGAGCGAAACCAGACGATGGAGGGTGAAGGAGAGCGAAACGAGAGGAAGGAGGGTGAAAGAGAGCGAAACGAGATGAAGGAGGGCGAAAGAGAGCGAAATGAGACGAAGGAGGGTGAAAGAGAGCGCAACGAGACGAAGGAGGATGAAAGAGAGCGAAAGGAGTCGAAGGAGGGTGAAAGATAGCGGAGCGAGACGAAGGAGGGTGAAAGAGAACGAAACGAGACGAAGGAGGGTGAAAGAGAGTGAAACGAGACGAAGGAGGGTGAAAGAGCGCGAAACGAGTAGAAGGTGGGTGGAACAGAGCGAAACAAGATGAAGGAGGGTGAAAGAGAGCGAAACGAGATGGAGGAGGGTGAAAGAGGGCAAAACGAGACGAAGGAGTGTAAACAGAGCGAAACGAGACAAAGGAGGATGAAAGAGAGCTAAACGAGACGAAGGAGGGTCAAAGAGAGCGAAACGAGATGAAGGAGGGTCAAAGAGGGCGAAACGAGACGAAGGAGGGTGAAACAGGGCGAAGCGAGACGAAGGAGCATGAAAGAGAGCGAAACGAGATGAAGGAGGGTAAAAGAGAGCGAAACGAGACGAAGGAGTGTAAAACAGAGCAAAACGAGATGAAGGAGGATGAAACAGAGCTAAACGAGATGAAGGAGGGTCAACGAGAGCGAAACGAGATGAATGATGGTCAAAGAGAGCAAAATGAGACGAAGGAGGGTGAAAGAGAGCGAAACGAGATGAAGGAGGGTGAAAGAGAGCGAAACAAGACGAAGGAGGGCGAAAGAGAGCGGAACGAGATGAAGGAGGATGAAAGAGACCGAAACGAGGCGAAGGAGGGTAAAAGAGAGCGAAACAAGATGAAGGTGGGTGAAAGAGAGCGAAACACGACAAAGGAGTGTGAAAGAGACCGAAGCGAGATGAAAGAGGGTGAAAGAGAGCGAAACGAGACGAAGGAGGGTGAAAGAGAGCGAAACGAGAAGAAGGAGGGTGAAAGAGAGCGAAATGAGACGAAGGAGGGTGAAAGAGAGCGAAATGAGATGAAGGAGGGTGGAAGAGAGCTAAACGAGATGAAGGAGGATGAAAGATAGTGAAACGAGATGAAGGTAGGTAAAAGAGAGCGAAACGAGACCAAAGAGGGTGAAAGAGAGAGAAACGAGACGAAGGAAGGTGAAAGAGAGCGAAACGAGACAAAGGAGGGTGAAAGGGAGCGAAACGAGACAAAGGAGGGTGAAAGAGAGCGAAAGGAGAGGAAGGAGGGTGAAAGAGAGCGAAACGAGACGAAGGAGGGTGAAAGAGAGCGAAATGAGACGAAGGAGGGTGAAAGAGAGCGAAACGAGATGAAGGAGGGTGAAAGAGAGCGAAACAAGACGAAGGAGGGCGAAAGAGAGCGGAACGAGATGAAGGAGGATGAAAGAGACCGAAACGAGGCGAAGGAGGGTAAAAGAGAGCGAAACAAGATGAAGGTGGGTGAAAGAGAGCGAAACACGACAAAGGAGTGTGAAAGAGACCGAAGCGAGATGAAAGAGGGTGAAAGAGAGCGAAACGAGACGAAGGAGGGTGAAAGAGAGCGAAACGAGAAGAAGGAGGGTGAAAGAGAGCGAAATGAGACGAAGGAGGGTGAAAGAGAGCGAAATGAGATGAAGGAGGGTGGAAGAGAGCTAAACGAGATGAAGGAGGATGAAAGATAGTGAAACGAGATGAAGGTAGGTAAAAGAGAGCGAAACGAGACCAAAGAGGGTGAAAGAGAGAGAAACGAGACGAAGGAAGGTGAAAGAGAGCGAAACGAGACAAAGGAGGGTGAAAGGGAGCGAAACGAGACAAAGGAGGGTGAAAGAGAGCGAAAGGAGAGGAAGGAGGGTGAAAGAGAGCGAAACGAGACGAAGGAGGGTGAAAGAGAGCGAAATGAGACGAAGGAGGGTGAAAGAGAGCGAAACGAGACAAAGGAGGGTGAAAGGGAGCGAAAAGAGACGAAGGAGGGTGAAAGAGAGCCAAACGAGATGAAGGAGGGTGAAAGAGAGCGAAACAAGATTAAGGAGGGTGAAAGAGGGCGAAACGAGATGAAGGCGGGTGCAACAGAGCGAAACAAGACGAAGGAGGGTGAAAGAGAGCGAAACGAGACGACGGAGGGTAAAAGAGAGCGAAACGAGATGAAGGAGGGTGAAAGAGAGTGAAACGAGATGAAGGTAGGTGAAAGAGAGCGAAACGAGGCCAAAGAGGGTGAAAGAGAGAGAAACGAGACGAAGGAAGGTGAAAGAGAGCGAAACGAGACAAAGGAGGGTGAAAGGGAGCGAAACGAGACGAAGGAGGGTGAAAGAGAGCAAAATGAGACGATGGAGTGTGAAACAGAGCGAAACGAGAAGAAGGAGGGTGAAAGAGAGCGAAACGAGACGAAGGAGGGTGAAAGAGAGCGAAACGAGACAAAGGAGGGTGAAAGGGAGCGAAAAGAGACGAAGGAGTGTGAAACAGAGTGAAACGAGAGGAAGGAGGGTGAAAGAGAGCGAAACGAGATGAAGGAGGGTGAAAGAGAGCGAAACGAGACGAAGGAGGGTGAAAGAGAGCGAAACGAGACGAAGGAGGGTGAAAGAGAGCGAAATGAGACGAAGGAGGGTGAAAGAGTGCGAAAGGAGTCGAAGGAGGGTGAAAGAGAGTGGACGAGACGAAGGAGGGTGAAAGAGAACGAAACGAGACGAAGGAGGGTGAAAGAGAGCGAAACGAGACGAAGGAGGTTGAAAGAGAGCGAAACGAGGAGAAGGAGGGTGAAAGAGAGCGAAACGATACGAAGGAGGGTGAAAGAGAGCGAAACAAGATGAAGGAGGGTCAAAGAGAGCGAATCGAGACGAAGGAGGGTGAAAGAGAGCGAAACCAGACGATGGAGGGTGAAAGAGAGCGAAACGAGAGGAAGGAGGGTGAAAGAGAGCGAAACGAGATGAAGGAGGGCGAAAGAGAGCGAAATGAGACGAAGGAGGGTGAAAGAGAGCGCAACGAGACGAAGGAGGATGAAAGAGAGCGAAAGGAGTCGAAGGAGGGTGAAAGATAGCGGAGCGAGACGAAGGAGGGTGAAAGAGAACGAAACGAGACGAAGGAGGGTGAAAGAGAGTGAAACGAGACGAAGGAGGGTGAAAGAGCGCGAAACGAGTAGAAGGTGGGTGGAACAGAGCGAAACAAGATGAAGGAGGGTGAAAGAGAGCGAAACAAGATTAAGGAGGGTGAAAGAGGGCGAAACGAGATGAAGGCGGGTGCAACAGAGCGAAACAAGACGAAGGAGGGTGAAAGAGAGCGAAACGAGACGACGGAGGGTAAAAGAGAGCGAAACGAGATGAAGGAGGGTGAAAGAGAGTGAAACGAGATGAAGGTAGGTGAAAGAGAGCGAAACGAGGCCAAAGAGGGTGAAAGAGAGAGAAACGAGAAGAAGGAAGGTGAAAGAGAGCGAAACAAGACAAAGGAGGGTGAAAGGGAGCGAAACGAGACGAAGGAGGGTGAAAGAGAGCAAAATGAGACGATGGAGTGTGAAACAGAGCGAAACGAGAAGAAGGAGGGTGAAAGAGAGCGAAACGAGACGAAGGAGGGTGAAAGAGAGCGAAACGAGACAAAGGAGGGTGAAAGGGAGCGAAAAGAGACGAAGGAGTGTGAAACAGAGTGAAACGAGAGGAAGGAGGGTGAAAGAGAGCGAAACGAGATGAAGGAGGGTGAAAGAGAGCGAAACGAGACGAAGGAGGGTGAAAGAGAGCGAAACGAGACGAAGGAGGGTGAAAGAGAGCGAAATGAGACGAAGGAGGGTGAAAGAGTGCGAAAGGAGTCGAAGGAGGGTGAAAGAGAGTGGACGAGACGAAGGAGGGTGAAAGAGAACGAAACGAGACGAAGGAGGGTGAAAGAGAGCGAAACGAGACGAAGGAGGTTGAAAGAGAGCGAAACGAGGAGAAGGAGGGTGAAAGAGAGCGAAACGATACGAAGGAGGGTGAAAGAGAGCGAAACAAGATGAAGGAGGGTCAAAGAGAGCGAATCGAGACGAAGGAGGGTGAAAGAGAGCGAAACCAGACGATGGAGGGTGAAAGAGAGCGAAACGAGAGGAAGGAGGGTGAAAGAGAGCGAAACGAGATGAAGGAGGGCGAAAGAGAGCGAAATGAGACGAAGGAGGGTGAAAGAGAGCGAAATGAGACGAAGGAGGGTGAAAGAGAGCGAAATGAGATGAAGGAGGGTGGAAGAGAGCTAAACGAGATGAAGGAGGATGAAAGATAGTGAAACGAGATGAAGGTAGGTAAAAGAGAGCGAAACGAGACCAAAGAGGGTGAAAGAGAGAGAAACGAGACGAAGGAAGGTGAAAGAGAGCGAAACGAGACAAAGGAGGGTGAAAGGGAGCGAAACGAGACAAAGGAGGGTGAAAGAGAGCGAAAGGAGAGGAAGGAGGGTGAAAGAGAGCGAAACGAGACGAAGGAGGGTGAAAGAGAGCGAAATGAGACGAAGGAGGGTGAAAGAGAGCGAAACGAGACAAAGGAGGGTGAAAGGGAGCGAAAAGAGACGAAGGAGGGTGAAAGAGAGCCAAACGAGATGAAGGAGGGTGAAAGAGAGCGAAACAAGATTAAGGAGGGTGAAAGAGGGCGAAACGAGATGAAGGCGGGTGCAACAGAGCGAAACAAGACGAAGGAGGGTGAAAGAGAGCGAAACGAGACGACGGAGGGTAAAAGAGAGCGAAACGAGATGAAGGAGGGTGAAAGAGAGTGAAACGAGATGAAGGTAGGTGAAAGAGAGCGAAACGAGGCCAAAGAGGGTGAAAGAGAGAGAAACGAGACGAAGGAAGGTGAAAGAGAGCGAAACGAGACAAAGGAGGGTGAAAGGGAGCGAAACGAGACGAAGGAGGGTGAAAGAGAGCAAAATGAGACGATGGAGTGTGAAACAGAGCGAAACGAGAAGAAGGAGGGTGAAAGAGAGCGAAACGAGACGAAGGAGGGTGAAAGAGAGCGAAACGAGACAAAGGAGGGTGAAAGGGAGCGAAAAGAGACGAAGGAGTGTGAAACAGAGTGAAACGAGAGGAAGGAGGGTGAAAGAGAGCGAAACGAGATGAAGGAGGGTGAAAGAGAGCGAAACGAGACGAAGGAGGGTGAAAGAGAGCGAAACGAGACGAAGGAGGGTGAAAGAGAGCGAAATGAGACGAAGGAGGGTGAAAGAGTGCGAAACGAGTCGAAGGAGGGTGAAAGAGAGTGGACGAGACGAAGGAGGGTGAAAGAGAACGAAACGAGACGAAGGAGGGTGAAAGAGAGCGAAACGAGACGAAGGAGGTTGAAAGAGAGCGAAACGAGGAGAAGGAGGGTGAAAGAGAGCGAAACGATACGAAGGAGGGTGAAAGAGAGCGAAACAAGATGAAGGAGGGTCAAAGAGAGCGAATCGAGACGAAGGAGGGTGAAAGAGAGCGAAACCAGACGATGGAGGGTGAAAGAGAGCGAAACGAGAGGAAGGAGGGTGAAAGAGAGCGAAACGAGATGAAGGAGGGCGAAAGAGAGCGAAATGAGACGAAGGAGGGTGAAAGAGAGCGCAACGAGACGAAGGAGGATGAAAGAGAGCGAAAGGAGTCGAAGGAGGGTGAAAGATAGCGGAGCGAGACGAAGGAGGGTGAAAGAGAACGAAACGAGACGAAGGAGGGTGAAAGAGAGTGAAACGAGACGAAGGAGGGTGAAAGAGCGCGAAACGAGTAGAAGGTGGGTGGAACAGAGCGAAACAAGATGAAGGAGGGTGAAAGAGAGCGAAACAAGATTAAGGAGGGTGAAAGAGGGCGAAACGAGATGAAGGCGGGTGCAACAGAGCGAAACAAGACGAAGGAGGGTGAAAGAGAGCGAAACGAGACGACGGAGGGTAAAAGAGAGCGAAACGAGATGAAGGAGGGTGAAAGAGAGTGAAACGAGATGAAGGTAGGTGAAAGAGAGCGAAACGAGGCCAAAGAGGGTGAAAGAGAGAGAAACGAGAAGAAGGAAGGTGAAAGAGAGCGAAACAAGACAAAGGAGGGTGAAAGGGAGCGAAACGAGACGAAGGAGGGTGAAAGAGAGCAAAATGAGATGATGGAGTGTGAAACAGAGCGAAACGAGAAGAAGGAGGGTGAAAGAGAGCGAAACGAGACGAAGGAGGGTGAAAGAGAGCGAAACGAGACAAAGGAGGGTGAAAGGGAGCGAAAAGAGACGAAGGAGTGTGAAACAGAGTGAAACGAGAGGAAGGAGGGTGAAAGAGAGCGAAACGAGATGAAGGAGGGTGAAAGAGAGCGAAACGAGACGAAGGAGGGTGAAAGAGAGCGAAACGAGACGAAGGAGGGTGAAAGAGAGCGAAATGAGACGAAGGAGGGTGAAAGAGTGCGAAAGGAGTCGAAGGAGGGTGAAAGAGAGTGGACGAGACGAAGGAGGGTGAAAGAGAACGAAACGAGACGAAGGAGGGTGAAAGAGAGCGAAACGAGACGAAGGAGGTTGAAAGAGAGCGAAACGAGGAGAAGGAGGGTGAAAGAGAGCGAAACGATACGAAGGAGGGTGAAAGAGAGCGAAACAAGATGAAGGAGGGTCAAAGAGAGCGAATCGAGACGAAGGAGGGTGAAAGAGAGCGAAACCAGACGATGGAGGGTGAAAGAGAGCGAAACGAGAGGAAGGAGGGTGAAAGAGAGCGAAACGAGATGAAGGAGGGCGAAAGAGAGCGAAATGAGACGAAGGAGGGTGAAAGAGAGCGCAACGAGACGAAGGAGGATGAAAGAGAGCGAAAGGAGTCGAAGGAGGGTGAAAGATAGCGGAGCGAGACGAAGGAGGGTGAAAGAGAACGAAACGAGACGAAGGAGGGTGAAAGAGAGTGAAACGAGACGAAGGAGGGTGAAAGAGCGCGAAACGAGTAGAAGGTGGGTGGAACAGAGCGAAACAAGATGAAGGAGGGTGAAAGAGAGCGAAACGAGATGGAGGAGGGTGAAAGAGGGCAAAACGAGACGAAGGAGTGTAAACAGAGCGAAACGAGACAAAGGAGGATGAAAGAGAGCTAAACGAGACGAAGGAGGGTCAAAGAGAGCGAAACGAGATGAAGGAGGGTCAAAGAGGGCGAAACGAGACGAAGGAGGGTGAAACAGGGTGAAGCGAGACGAAGGAGCATGAAAGAGAGCGAAACGAGATGAAGGAGGGTAAAAGAGAGCGAAACGAGACGAAGGAGTGTAAAACAGAGCAAAACGAGATGAAGGAGGATGAAACAGAGCTAAACGAGATGAAGGAGGGTCAACGAGAGCGAAACGAGATGAATGATGGTCAAAGAGAGCAAAATGAGACGAAGGAGGGTGAAAGAGAGCGAAACGAGATGAAGGAGGGTGAAAGAGAGCGAAACAAGACGAAGGAGGGCGAAAGAGAGCGGAACGAGATGAAGGAGGATGAAAGAGACCGAAACGAGGCGAAGGAGGGTAAAAGAGAGCGAAACAAGATGAAGGTGGGTGAAAGAGAGCGAAACACGACAAAGGAGTGTGAAAGAGACCGAAGCGAGATGAAAGAGGGTGAAAGAGAGCGAAACGAGACGAAGGAGGGTGAAAGAGAGCGAAACGAGAAGAAGGAGGGTGAAAGAGAGCGAAATGAGACGAAGGAGGGTGAAAGAGAGCGAAATGAGATGAAGGAGGGTGGAAGAGAGCTAAACGAGATGAAGGAGGATGAAAGATAGTGAAACGAGATGAAGGTAGGTAAAAGAGAGCGAAACGAGACCAAAGAGGGTGAAAGAGAGAGAAACGAGACGAAGGAAGGTGAAAGAGAGCGAAACGAGACAAAGGAGGGTGAAAGGGAGCGAAACGAGACAAAGGAGGGTGAAAGAGAGCGAAAGGAGAGGAAGGAGGGTGAAAGAGAGCGAAACGAGACGAAGGAGGGTGAAAGAGAGCGAAATGAGACGAAGGAGGGTGAAAGAGAGCGAAACGAGATGAAGGAGGGTGAAAGAGAGCGAAACAAGACGAAGGAGGGCGAAAGAGAGCGGAACGAGATGAAGGAGGATGAAAGAGACCGAAACGAGGCGAAGGAGGGTAAAAGAGAGCGAAACAAGATGAAGGTGGGTGAAAGAGAGCGAAACACGACAAAGGAGTGTGAAAGAGACCGAAGCGAGATGAAAGAGGGTGAAAGAGAGCGAAACGAGACGAAGGAGGGTGAAAGAGAGCGAAACGAGAAGAAGGAGGGTGAAAGAGAGCGAAATGAGACGAAGGAGGGTGAAAGAGAGCGAAATGAGATGAAGGAGGGTGGAAGAGAGCTAAACGAGATGAAGGAGGATGAAAGATAGTGAAACGAGATGAAGGTAGGTAAAAGAGAGCGAAACGAGACCAAAGAGGGTGAAAGAGAGAGAAACGAGACGAAGGAAGGTGAAAGAGAGCGAAACGAGACAAAGGAGGGTGAAAGGGAGCGAAACGAGACAAAGGAGGGTGAAAGAGAGCGAAAGGAGAGGAAGGAGGGTGAAAGAGAGCGAAACGAGACGAAGGAGGGTGAAAGAGAGCGAAATGAGACGAAGGAGGGTGAAAGAGAGCGAAACGAGACAAAGGAGGGTGAAAGGGAGCGAAAAGAGACGAAGGAGGGTGAAAGAGAGCCAAACGAGATGAAGGAGGGTGAAAGAGAGCGAAACAAGATTAAGGAGGGTGAAAGAGGGCGAAACGAGATGAAGGCGGGTGCAACAGAGCGAAACAAGACGAAGGAGGGTGAAAGAGAGCGAAACGAGACGACGGAGGGTAAAAGAGAGCGAAACGAGATGAAGGAGGGTGAAAGAGAGTGAAACGAGATGAAGGTAGGTGAAAGAGAGCGAAACGAGGCCAAAGAGGGTGAAAGAGAGAGAAACGAGACGAAGGAAGGTGAAAGAGAGCGAAACGAGACAAAGGAGGGTGAAAGGGAGCGAAACGAGACGAAGGAGGGTGAAAGAGAGCAAAATGAGACGATGGAGTGTGAAACAGAGCGAAACGAGAAGAAGGAGGGTGAAAGAGAGCGAAACGAGACGAAGGAGGGTGAAAGAGAGCGAAACGAGACAAAGGAGGGTGAAAGGGAGCGAAAAGAGACGAAGGAGTGTGAAACAGAGTGAAACGAGAGGAAGGAGGGTGAAAGAGAGCGAAACGAGATGAAGGAGGGTGAAAGAGAGCGAAACGAGACGAAGGAGGGTGAAAGAGAGCGAAACGAGACGAAGGAGGGTGAAAGAGAGCGAAATGAGACGAAGGAGGGTGAAAGAGTGCGAAAGGAGTCGAAGGAGGGTGAAAGAGAGTGGACGAGACGAAGGAGGGTGAAAGAGAACGAAACGAGACGAAGGAGGGTGAAAGAGAGCGAAACGAGACGAAGGAGGTTGAAAGAGAGCGAAACGAGGAGAAGGAGGGTGAAAGAGAGCGAAACGATACGAAGGAGGGTGAAAGAGAGCGAAACAAGATGAAGGAGGGTCAAAGAGAGCGAATCGAGACGAAGGAGGGTGAAAGAGAGCGAAACCAGACGATGGAGGGTGAAAGAGAGCGAAACGAGAGGAAGGAGGGTGAAAGAGAGCGAAACGAGATGAAGGAGGGCGAAAGAGAGCGAAATGAGACGAAGGAGGGTGAAAGAGAGCGCAACGAGACGAAGGAGGATGAAAGAGAGCGAAAGGAGTCGAAGGAGGGTGAAAGATAGCGGAGCGAGACGAAGGAGGGTGAAAGAGAACGAAACGAGACGAAGGAGGGTGAAAGAGAGTGAAACGAGACGAAGGAGGGTGAAAGAGCGCGAAACGAGTAGAAGGTGGGTGGAACAGAGCGAAACAAGATGAAGGAGGGTGAAAGAGAGCGAAACAAGATTAAGGAGGGTGAAAGAGGGCGAAACGAGATGAAGGCGGGTGCAACAGAGCGAAACAAGACGAAGGAGGGTGAAAGAGAGCGAAACGAGACGACGGAGGGTAAAAGAGAGCGAAACGAGATGAAGGAGGGTGAAAGAGAGTGAAACGAGATGAAGGTAGGTGAAAGAGAGCGAAACGAGGCCAAAGAGGGTGAAAGAGAGAGAAACGAGAAGAAGGAAGGTGAAAGAGAGCGAAACAAGACAAAGGAGGGTGAAAGGGAGCGAAACGAGACGAAGGAGGGTGAAAGAGAGCAAAATGAGACGATGGAGTGTGAAACAGAGCGAAACGAGAAGAAGGAGGGTGAAAGAGAGCGAAACGAGACGAAGGAGGGTGAAAGAGAGCGAAACGAGACAAAGGAGGGTGAAAGGGAGCGAAAAGAGACGAAGGAGTGTGAAACAGAGTGAAACGAGAGGAAGGAGGGTGAAAGAGAGCGAAACGAGATGAAGGAGGGTGAAAGAGAGCGAAACGAGACGAAGGAGGGTGAAAGAGAGCGAAACGAGACGAAGGAGGGTGAAAGAGAGCGAAATGAGACGAAGGAGGGTGAAAGAGTGCGAAAGGAGTCGAAGGAGGGTGAAAGAGAGTGGACGAGACGAAGGAGGGTGAAAGAGAACGAAACGAGACGAAGGAGGGTGAAAGAGAGCGAAACGAGACGAAGGAGGTTGAAAGAGAGCGAAACGAGGAGAAGGAGGGTGAAAGAGAGCGAAACGATACGAAGGAGGGTGAAAGAGAGCGAAACAAGATGAAGGAGGGTCAAAGAGAGCGAATCGAGACGAAGGAGGGTGAAAGAGAGCGAAACCAGACGATGGAGGGTGAAAGAGAGCGAAACGAGAGGAAGGAGGGTGAAAGAGAGCGAAACGAGATGAAGGAGGGCGAAAGAGAGCGAAATGAGACGAAGGAGGGTGAAAGAGAGCGAAATGAGACGAAGGAGGGTGAAAGAGAGCGAAATGAGATGAAGGAGGGTGGAAGAGAGCTAAACGAGATGAAGGAGGATGAAAGATAGTGAAACGAGATGAAGGTAGGTAAAAGAGAGCGAAACGAGACCAAAGAGGGTGAAAGAGAGAGAAACGAGACGAAGGAAGGTGAAAGAGAGCGAAACGAGACAAAGGAGGGTGAAAGGGAGCGAAACGAGACAAAGGAGGGTGAAAGAGAGCGAAAGGAGAGGAAGGAGGGTGAAAGAGAGCGAAACGAGACGAAGGAGGGTGAAAGAGAGCGAAATGAGACGAAGGAGGGTGAAAGAGAGCGAAACGAGACAAAGGAGGGTGAAAGGGAGCGAAAAGAGACGAAGGAGGGTGAAAGAGAGCCAAACGAGATGAAGGAGGGTGAAAGAGAGCGAAACAAGATTAAGGAGGGTGAAAGAGGGCGAAACGAGATGAAGGCGGGTGCAACAGAGCGAAACAAGACGAAGGAGGGTGAAAGAGAGCGAAACGAGACGACGGAGGGTAAAAGAGAGCGAAACGAGATGAAGGAGGGTGAAAGAGAGTGAAACGAGATGAAGGTAGGTGAAAGAGAGCGAAACGAGGCCAAAGAGGGTGAAAGAGAGAGAAACGAGACGAAGGAAGGTGAAAGAGAGCGAAACGAGACAAAGGAGGGTGAAAGGGAGCGAAACGAGACGAAGGAGGGTGAAAGAGAGCAAAATGAGACGATGGAGTGTGAAACAGAGCGAAACGAGAAGAAGGAGGGTGAAAGAGAGCGAAACGAGACGAAGGAGGGTGAAAGAGAGCGAAACGAGACAAAGGAGGGTGAAAGGGAGCGAAAAGAGACGAAGGAGTGTGAAACAGAGTGAAACGAGAGGAAGGAGGGTGAAAGAGAGCGAAACGAGATGAAGGAGGGTGAAAGAGAGCGAAACGAGACGAAGGAGGGTGAAAGAGAGCGAAACGAGACGAAGGAGGGTGAAAGAGAGCGAAATGAGACGAAGGAGGGTGAAAGAGTGCGAAACGAGTCGAAGGAGGGTGAAAGAGAGTGGACGAGACGAAGGAGGGTGAAAGAGAACGAAACGAGACGAAGGAGGGTGAAAGAGAGCGAAACGAGACGAAGGAGGTTGAAAGAGAGCGAAACGAGGAGAAGGAGGGTGAAAGAGAGCGAAACGATACGAAGGAGGGTGAAAGAGAGCGAAACAAGATGAAGGAGGGTCAAAGAGAGCGAATCGAGACGAAGGAGGGTGAAAGAGAGCGAAACCAGACGATGGAGGGTGAAAGAGAGCGAAACGAGAGGAAGGAGGGTGAAAGAGAGCGAAACGAGATGAAGGAGGGCGAAAGAGAGCGAAATGAGACGAAGGAGGGTGAAAGAGAGCGCAACGAGACGAAGGAGGATGAAAGAGAGCGAAAGGAGTCGAAGGAGGGTGAAAGATAGCGGAGCGAGACGAAGGAGGGTGAAAGAGAACGAAACGAGACGAAGGAGGGTGAAAGAGAGTGAAACGAGACGAAGGAGGGTGAAAGAGCGCGAAACGAGTAGAAGGTGGGTGGAACAGAGCGAAACAAGATGAAGGAGGGTGAAAGAGAGCGAAACAAGATTAAGGAGGGTGAAAGAGGGCGAAACGAGATGAAGGCGGGTGCAACAGAGCGAAACAAGACGAAGGAGGGTGAAAGAGAGCGAAACGAGACGACGGAGGGTAAAAGAGAGCGAAACGAGATGAAGGAGGGTGAAAGAGAGTGAAACGAGATGAAGGTAGGTGAAAGAGAGCGAAACGAGGCCAAAGAGGGTGAAAGAGAGAGAAACGAGAAGAAGGAAGGTGAAAGAGAGCGAAACAAGACAAAGGAGGGTGAAAGGGAGCGAAACGAGACGAAGGAGGGTGAAAGAGAGCAAAATGAGATGATGGAGTGTGAAACAGAGCGAAACGAGAAGAAGGAGGGTGAAAGAGAGCGAAACGAGACGAAGGAGGGTGAAAGAGAGCGAAACGAGACAAAGGAGGGTGAAAGGGAGCGAAAAGAGACGAAGGAGTGTGAAACAGAGTGAAACGAGAGGAAGGAGGGTGAAAGAGAGCGAAACGAGATGAAGGAGGGTGAAAGAGAGCGAAACGAGACGAAGGAGGGTGAAAGAGAGCGAAACGAGACGAAGGAGGGTGAAAGAGAGCGAAATGAGACGAAGGAGGGTGAAAGAGTGCGAAAGGAGTCGAAGGAGGGTGAAAGAGAGTGGACGAGACGAAGGAGGGTGAAAGAGAACGAAACGAGACGAAGGAGGGTGAAAGAGAGCGAAACGAGACGAAGGAGGTTGAAAGAGAGCGAAACGAGGAGAAGGAGGGTGAAAGAGAGCGAAACGATACGAAGGAGGGTGAAAGAGAGCGAAACAAGATGAAGGAGGGTCAAAGAGAGCGAATCGAGACGAAGGAGGGTGAAAGAGAGCGAAACCAGACGATGGAGGGTGAAAGAGAGCGAAACGAGAGGAAGGAGGGTGAAAGAGAGCGAAACGAGATGAAGGAGGGCGAAAGAGAGCGAAATGAGACGAAGGAGGGTGAAAGAGAGCGCAACGAGACGAAGGAGGATGAAAGAGAGCGAAAGGAGTCGAAGGAGGGTGAAAGATAGCGGAGCGAGACGAAGGAGGGTGAAAGAGAACGAAACGAGACGAAGGAGGGTGAAAGAGAGTGAAACGAGACGAAGGAGGGTGAAAGAGCGCGAAACGAGTAGAAGGTGGGTGGAACAGAGCGAAACAAGATGAAGGAGGGTGAAAGAGAGCGAAACGAGATGGAGGAGGGTGAAAGAGGGCAAAACGAGACGAAGGAGTGTAAACAGAGCGAAACGAGACAAAGGAGGATGAAAGAGAGCTAAACGAGACGAAGGAGGGTCAAAGAGAGCGAAACGAGATGAAGGAGGGTCAAAGAGGGCGAAACGAGACGAAGGAGTGTAAAACAGAGCAAAACGAGATGAAGGAGGATGAAACAGAGCTAAACGAGATGAAGGAGGGTCAACGAGAGCGAAACGAGATGAATGATGGTCAAAGAGAGCGAAATGAGACGAAGGAGGGTGAAAGAGAGCGAAACGAGATGAAGGAGGGTGAAAGAGAGCGAAACAAGACGAAGGAGGGCGAAAGAGAGCGGAACGAGACGAAGGAGGATGAAAGAGACCGAAACGAGGCGAAGGAGGGTAAAAGAGAGCGAAACAAGATGAAGGTGGGTGAAAGAGAGCGAAACACGACAAAGGAATGTGAAAGAGACCGAAGCGAGATGAAGGAGGGTGAAAGAGAGCGAAACGAGACGATGGAAGGTGAAAGAGAGCGAAACGAGACAAAGAAGGGTGAAAGGGAGCGAAACGAGACAAAGGAGGGTGAAAGAGAGCGAAAGGAGAGGAAGGAGGGTGAAAGAGAGCGAAACGAGACGAAGGAGGGTGAAAGAGAGCAAAATGAGACGAAGGAGGGTGAAAGAGAGCGAAACGAGACAAAGGAGGGTGAAAGGGAGCGAAAAGAGACGAAGGAGGGTGAAAGAGAGCCAAACGAGATGAAGGAGGGTGAAAGAGAGCGAAACAAGATTAAGGAGGGTGAAAGAGGGCGAAACGAGATGAAGGCGGGTGCAACAGAGCGAAACAAGACGAAGGAGGGTGAAAGAGAGCGAAACGAGATGAAGGAGGGTGAAAGAGAGTGAAACGAGATGAAGGTAGGTGAAAGAGAGCGAAACAAGGCCAAAGAGGGTGAAAGAGAGAGAAACGAGACGAAGGAAGGTGAAAGAGAGCGAAACGAGACAAAGGAGGGTGAAAGGGAGCGAAACGAGACGGAGGAGGGTGAAAGAGGGCAAAACGAGACGAAGGAGTGTAAACAGAGCGAAACGAGACAAAGGAGGATGAAAGAGAGCTAAACGAGACGAAGGAGGGTCTAAGAGAGCGAAACGAGATGAAGGAGGGTCAAAGAGGGCGAAACGAGACGAAGGGGGGTGAAACAGGGCGAAGCGAGACGAAGGAGCATGAAAGAGAGCGAAACGAGATGAAGGAGGGTAAAAGAGAGCGAAACGAGACGAAGGAGTGTAAAACAGAGCAAAACGAGATGAAGGAGGATGAAACAGAGCTAAACGAGATGAAGGAGGGTCAACGAGAGCGAAACGAGATGAATGATGGTCAAAGAGAGCGAAATGAGACGAAGGAGGGTGAAAGAGTGCGAAACGAGATGAAGGAGGGTGAAAGAGAGCGAAACAAGACGAAGAAGGGCGAAAGAGAGCGGAACGAGACGAAGGAGGATGAAAGAGACTGAAACGAGGCGAAGGAGGGTAAAAGAGAGCGAAACAAGATGAAGGTGGGTGAAAGAGAGCGAAACACGACAAAGGAGTGTGAAAGAGACCGAAGCGAGATGAAGGAGGGTGAAAGAGAGCGAAACGAGACGAAGGAGGGTGAAAGAGAGCGAAACGAGAAGAAGGAGGGTGAAAGAGAGCGAAATGAGACGAAGGAGGGTGAAAGAGAGTGAAACGAGATGAAGGTAGGTGAAAGAGAGCGAAACAAGGCCAAAGAGGGTGAAAGAGAGAGAAACGAGACGAAGGAAGGTGAAAGAGAGCGAAACGAGACAAAGGAGGGTGAAAGGGAGCGAAACGAGATGGAGGAGGGTGAAAGAGGGCAAAACGAGACGAAGGAGTGTAAACAGAGCGAAACGAGACAAAGGAGGATGAAAGAGAGCTAAACGAGACGAAGGAGGGTCTAAGAGAGCGAAACGAGATGAAGGAGGGTCAAAGAGGGCGAAACGAGACGAAGGAGGGTGAAACAGGGCGAAGCGAGACGAAGGAGCATGAAAGAGAGCGAAACGAGATGAAGGAGGGTAAAAGAGAGCGAAACGAGACGAAGGAGTGTAAAACAGAGCAAAACGAGATGAAGGAGGATGAAACAGAGCTAAACGAGATGAAGGAGGGTCAACGAGAGCGAAACGAGATGAATGATGGTCAAAGAGAGCGAAATGAGACGAAGGAGGGTGAAAGAGAGCGAAACGAGATGAAGGAGGGTGAAAGAGAGCGAAACAAGACGAAGAAGGGCGAAAGAGAGCGGAACGAGACGAAGGAGGATGAAAGAGACTGAAACGAGGCGAAGGAGGGTAAAAGAGAGCGAAACAAGATGAAGGTGGGTGAAAGAGAGCGAAACACGACAAAGGAGTGTGAAAGAGACCGAAGCGAGATGAAGGAGGGTGAAAGAGAGCGAAACGAGACGAAGGAGGGTGAAAGAGAGCGAAACGAGAAGAAGGAGGGTGAAAGAGAGCGAAAAGAGACGAAGGAGGGTGAAAGAGAGCGAAATGAGATGAAGGAGGGTGGAAGAGAGCTAAACGAGATGAAGGAGGATGAAAGATAGTGAAACGAGATGAAGGTAGGTGAAAGAGAGCGAAACGAGACCAAAGAGGGTGAAAGAGAGAGAAACGAGACGAAGGAAGGTGAAAGAGAGCGAAACGAGACAAAGGAGGGTGAAAGGGAGCGAAACGAGACAAAGGAGGGTGAAAGAGAGCGAAAGGAGAGGAAGGAGGGTGAAAGAGAGCGAAACGAGACGAAGGAGGGTGAAAGAGAGCAAAATGAGACGAAGGAGGGTGAAAGAGAGCGAAACGAGACAAAGGAGGGTGAAAGGGAGCGAAAAGAGACGAAGGAGGGTGAAAGAGAGCCAAACGAGATGAAGGAGGGTGAAAGAGAGCGAAACAAGATTAAGGAGGGTGAAAGAGGGCGAAACGAGATGAAGGCGGGTGCAACAGAGCGAAACAAGATGAAGGAGGGTGAAAGAGAGCGAAACGAGATGAAGGAGGGTGAAAGAGAGTGAAACGAGATGAAGGTAGGTGAAAGAGAGCGAAACGAGGCCAAAGAGGGTGAAAGAGAGAGAAACGAGACGAAGGAAGGTGAAAGAGAGCGAAACGAGACATAGGAGGGTGAAAGGGAGCGAAACGAGACGAAGGAGGGTGAAAGAGAGCAAAATGAGACGATGGAGTGTGAAACAGAGCGAAACGAGAAGAAGGACGGTGAAAGAGAGCGAAACGAGATGAATGATGGTCAAAGAGAGCGAAATGAGACGAAGGAGGGTGAAAGAGAGCGAAACGAGATGAAGGAGGGTGAAAGAGAGCGAAACACGACAAAGGAGTGTGAAAGAGACCGAAGCGAGATGAAGGAGGGTGAAAGAGAGCGAAACGAGACGAAGGAGGGTGAAAGAGAGCGAAACGAGAAGAAGGAGGGTGAAAGAGAGCGAAATGAGACGAAGGATGGTGAAAGAGAGCGAAATGAGATGAAGGAGGGTGGAAGAGAGCTAAACGAGATGAAGGAGGATGAAAGATAGTGAAACGAGATGAAGGTAGGTGAAAGAGAGCGAAACGAGACCAAAGAGGGTGAAAGAGAGAGAAACGAGACGATGGAAGGTGAAAGAGAGCGAAACGAGACAAAGGAGGGTGAAAGGGAGCGAAACGAGACAAAGGAGGGTGAAAGAGAGCGAAAGGATAGGAAGGAGGGTGAAAGACAGCGAAACGAGACGAAGGAGGGTGAAAGAGAGCAAAATGAGAGGAAGGAGGGTGAAAGAGAGCGAAACGAGACAAAGGAGGGTGAAAGGGAGCGAAAAGAGACGAAGGAGGGTGAAAGAGAGCCAAACGAGATGAAGGAGGGTGAAAGAGAGCGAAACAAGATTAAGGAGGGTGAAAGAGGGCGAAACGAGATGAAGGCGGGTGCAACAGAGCGAAACAAGACGAAGGAGGGTGAAAGAGAGCGAAACGAGATGAAGGAGGGTGAAAGAGAGTGAAACGAGATGAAGGTAGGTGAAAGAGAGCGAAACAAGGCCAAAGAGGGTGAAAGAGAGAGAAACGAGACGAAGGAAGGTGAAAGAGAGCGAAACGAGACAAAGGAGGGTGAAAGGGAGCGAAACGAGACGGAGGAGGGTGAAAGAGGGCAAAACGAGACGAAGGAGTGTAAACAGAGCGAAACGAGACAAAGGAGGATGAAAGAGAGCTAAACGAGACGAAGGAGGGTCAAAGAGAGCGAAACGAGATGAAGGAGGGTCAAAGAGGGCGAAACGAGACGAAGGAGGGTGAAACAGGGCGAAGCGAGACGAAGGAGCATGAAAGAGAGCGAAACGAGATGAAGGAGGGTAAAAGAGAGCGAAACGAGACGAAGGAGTGTAAAACAGAGCAAAACGAGATGAAGGAGGATGAAACAGAGCTAAACGAGATGAAGGAGGGTCAACGAGAGCGAAACGAGATGAATGATGGTCAAAGAGAGCGAAATGAGACGAAGGAGGGTGAAAGAGAGCGAAACGAGATGAAGGAGGGTGAAAGAGAGCGAAACAAGACGAAGGAGGGCGAAAGAGAGCGGAACGAGACGAAGGAGGATGAAAGAGACCGAAACGAGGCGAAGGAGGGTAAAAGAGAGCGAAACGAGATGAAGGTGGGTGAAAGAGAGCGAAACACGACAAAGGAGTGTGAAAGAGACCGAAGCGAGATGAAGGAGGGTGAAAGAGAGCGAAACGAGACGAAGGAGGGTGAAAGAGAGCGAAACGAGAAGAAGGAGGGTGAAAGAGAGCGAAATGAGACGAAGGAGGGTGAAAGAGTGCGAAATGAGATGAAGGAGGGTGGAAGAGAGCTAAACGAGATGAAGGAGGATGAAAGATAGTGAAACGAGATGAAGGTAGGTGAAAGAGAGCGAAACGAGACCAAAGAGGGTGAAAGAGAGAGAAACGAGACGAAGGAAGGTGAAAGAGAGCGAAACGAGACAAAGGAGGGTGAAAGGGAGCGAAACGAGACAAAGGAGGGTGAAAGAGAGCGAAAGGAGAGGAAGGAGGGTGAAAGAGAGCGAAACGAGAGGAAGGAGGGTGAAAGAGAGCAAAATGAGACGAAGGAGGGTGAAAGAGAGCGAAACGAGACAAAGGAGGGTGAAAGGGAGCGAAATGAGACGAAGGATGGTGAAAGAGAGCGAAATGAGATGAAGGAGGGTGGAAGAGAGCTAAACGAGATGAAGGAGGATGAAAGATAGTGAAACGAGATGAAGGTAGGTGAAAGAGAGCGAAACGAGACCAAAGAGGGTGAAAGAGAGAGAAACGAGACGATGGAAGGTGAAAGAGAGCGAAACGAGACAAAGGAGGGTGAAAGGGAGCGAAACGAGACAAAGGAGGGTGAAAGAGAGCGAAAGGATAGGAAGGAGGGTGAAAGAGAGCGAAACGAGACGAAGGAGGGTGAAAGAGAGCAAAATGAGAGGAAGGAGGGTGAAAGAGAGCGAAACGAGACAAAGGAGGGTGAAAGGGAGCGAAAAGAGACGAAGGAGGGTGAAAGAGAGCCAAACGAGATGAAGGAGGGTGAAAGAGAGCGAAACAAGATTAAGGAGGGTGAAAGAGGGCGAAACGAGATGAAGGCGGGTGCAACAGAGCGAAACAAGACGAAGGAGGGTGAAAGAGAGCGAAACGAGATGAAGGAGGGTGAAAGAGAGTGAAACGAGATGAAGGTAGGTGAAAGAGAGCGAAACAAGGCCAAAGAGGGTGAAAGAGAGAAAAACGAGACGAAGGAAGGTGAAAGAGAGCGAAACGAGACAAAGGAGGGTGAAAGGGAGCGAAACGAGACGGAGGAGGGTGAAAGAGGGCAAAACGAGACGAAGGAGTGTAAACAGAGCGAAACGAGACAAAGGAGGATGAAAGAGAGCTAAACGAGACGAAGGAGGGTCAAAGAGAGCGAAACGAGATGAAGGAGGGTCAAAGAGGGCGAAACGAGACGAAGGAGGGTGAAACAGGGCGAAGCGAGACGAAGGAGCATGAAAGAGAGCGAAACGAGATGAAGGAGGGTAAAAGAGAGCGAAACGAGACGAAGGAGTGTAAAACAGAGCAAAACGAGATGAAGGAGGATGAAACAGAGCTAAACGAGATGAAGGAGGGTCAACGAGAGCGAAACGAGATGAATGATGGTCAAAGAGAGCGAAATGAGACGAAGGAGGGTGAAAGAGAGCGAAACGAGATGAAGGAGGGTGAAAGAGAGCGAAACAAGACGAAGGAGGGCGAAAGAGAGCGGAACGAGACGAAGGAGGATGAAAGAGACCGAAACGAGGCGAAGGAGGGTAAAAGAGAGCGAAACAAGATGAAGGTGGGTGAAAGAGAGCGAAACACGACAAAGGAGTGTGAAAGAGACCGAAGCGAGATGAAGGAGGGTGAAAGAGAGCGAAACGAGACGAAGGAGGGTGAAAGAGAGCGAAACGAGAAGAAGGAGGGTGAAAGAGAGCGAAATGAGACGAAGGAGGGTGAAAGAGTGCGAAATGAGATGAAGGAGGGTGGAAGAGAGCTAAACGAGATGAAGGAGGATGAAAGATAGTGAAACGAGATGAAGGTAGGTGAAAGAGAGCGAAACGAGACCAAAGAGGGTGAAAGAGAGAGAAACGAGACGAAGGAAGGTGAAAGAGAGCGAAACGAGACAAAGGAGGGTGAAAGGGAGCGAAACGAGACAAAGGAGGGTGAAAGAGAGCGAAAGGAGAGGAAGGAGGGTGAAAGAGAGCGAAACGAGAGGAAGGAGGGTGAAAGAGAGCAAAATGAGACGAAGGAGGGTGAAAGAGAGCGAAACGAGACAAAGGAGGGTGAAAGGGAGCGAAAAGAGACGAAGGAGGGTGAAAGAGAGCCAAACGAGACGAAGGAGGGTGAAAGAGAGCAAAACGAGATGAAGGAGGGTGAAAGAGAGTGAAACGAGATGAAGGTAGGTGAAAGAGAGCGAAACGAGGCCAAAGAGGGTGAAAGAGAGAGAAACGAGACGAAGGAAGGTGAAAGAGAGCGAAACGAGACATAGGAGGGTGAAAGGGAGCGAAACGAGACGAAGGAGGGTGAAAGAGAGCAAAATGAGACGATGGAGTGTGAAACAGAGCGAAACGAGAAGAAGGAGGGTGAAAGAGAGCGAAACGAGACGAAGAAGGGTGAAAGAGAGCGAAACGAGACAAAGGAGGGTGAAAGGGAGCGAAAAGAGACGAAGGAGTGTGAAACAGAGTGAAACGAGAGGAAGGAGGGTGAAAGAGAGCGAAACGAGATGAAGGAGTGTGAAAGAGAGCGAAACGAGACGAAGGAGGGTGAAAGAGAGCAAAACGAGACGAAGGAGGGTGAAAGAGAGCGAAAGGAGTCGAAGGAGGGTGAAAGAGAGCGGAGCGAGACGAAGGAAGGTGAAAGAGAACAAAACGAGACGAAGGAGGGTGAAAGAGAGTGAAACGAGACGAAGGAGGGTGAAAGAGGGCGAAACGAGAAGAAGGTGGGTAAAAGAGAGCGAAACGAGACGTAAGAGTGTAAAAGAGAGCGAAACAAGACGGGGGAGGGTGAAAGAGAGCGAAACAAGTCGAAGGAGGGTGAAAGAGAGCGAAACGAGACAATGGAGGGTGAAAGAGAGCGAAACGAGAGGGTGGAATGTGAAAGAGAGCGAAACGAGACGAAGGAGGGTGAAAGAGTGTGAAACAAGACGAAGGAGGGTGAAAGAGGGCGAAAAGAGACGAAGGCGGGTGGAACAGAGCGAAACAAGATGAAGGAGGGTGAAAGAGAGCGAAACGAGATGAAGGAGGGTGAAAGAGAGCGAAATGAGACGAAGGAGGGTGAAAGAGTGCGAAAGGAGTCGAAGGAGGGTGAAAGAGAGCGAAATGAGACGAAGGACGGTGAAAGAGTGCGAAAGGAGTCGAAGGAGGGTGAAGGAGAGTGGAACGAGACGAAGGAGGGTGAAAGAGAACGAAACGAGACGAAGGAGGGTGAAAGAGAGCGAAACGAGACGAAGGAGGTTGAAAGAGAGTGAAACGAGAAGAAGGAGGGTGAAAGAGAGCGAAACGATACGAAGGAGGGTGAAAGAGAGCGAAACGAGATGAAGGAGGGTCAAAGAGAGCGAAACGAGACGAAGGAGGGTGAAAGAGAGCGAAACCAGACGATGGAGGGTGAAAGAGAGCGAAACGAGAGGAAGGAGGGTGAAAGAGAGCGAAACGAGATGAAGGAGGGCGAAAGATAGCGAAACGAGACGAAGGAGGGTGAAAGAGAGCGAAACGAGACGAAGGAGGATGAAAGAGAGCGAAAGGAGTCGAAGGAGGATTAAAGAGAGCGGAGCGAGACGAAGGAGGGTGAAAGAGAACGAAACGAGACGAAGGAGGGTGAAAGAGAGTGAAACGAGACGAAGGAGGGTGAAAGAGCGCGAAACGAGTAGAAGGTGGGTAGAACAGAGCGAAACAAGATGAAGGAGGATGAAAGAGAGCGAAACGAGACGGAGGAGGGTGAAAGGGGGCAAAACAAGACGAAGGAGTGTAAACAGAGCGAAAAGAGACGAAGGAGGATGAAAGAGAGCGAAAGGAGACGAAGGAGGGTCAAAGAGAGCGAAACGAGATGAAGGAGGGTCAAAGAGGGCGAAACGAGACGAAGGAGGGTGAAACAGGGCGGAGCGAGACGAAGGAGCATGAAAGAGAGCGAAACGAGATGAAGGAGGGTAAAAGAGAGCGAAACGAGACGTAAGAGTGTAAAAGAGAGCGAAACAAGACGGGGAGGGTGAAAGAGAGCGAAACGAGACAATGGAGGGTGAAAGAGAGCGAAACGAGAGGATGGAATGTGAAAGTGAGCGAAACGAGACGAAGGAGGGTGAAAGAGTGCGAAACAAGACGAAGGAGGGTGAAAGAGGGCGAAACGAGACGAAGGCGGGTGGAACAGAGCGAAACAAGACGAACGAGGGTGAAAGTGAACGAAACGAGAAGAATGATGATGAAAGTGAGCGAAACGAGACGAAGGAGGGTGAAAGAGAGCGAAACGAGAAGAAGGAGGGTGAAAGAGAGCGAAGCAAGAGGAAGGAGGGTGAAAGAGAGCGAAACGAGACGAAGGATGGTGAAAGAGAGCGAAACAAGATGATGGAGGGTGAAAGAGTGCGAAAAAAGAGGAAGGAGGGTGAAAGAGAGCGAAACGAGACAAAGGAGGGTGAAAGAGAGCGAAACGAGACGAAGGAAGGTGAAAGAGAGCGAAACGAGATGAAGGAGGGTGAAAGAGAGTGAAACGAGACGAAGAAAGGTGAAAGAGAGCGAAACGAGACGAAGGAGGGTGAAAGAGAGCGAAAGGAGACGAAGGAGGGTGAAAGAGAGCGAAATGAGACGAAGGAGGGTGAAAGAGTGCGAAAGGAGTCGAAGGAGGGTGAAAGAGAGCGAAATGAGACGAAGGAGGGTGAAAGAGTGCGAAAGGAGTCGAAGGAGGGTGAAAGAGAGTGGAACGAGACGAAGGAGGGTGAAAGAGAACGAAACGAGACGAAGGAGGGTGAAAGAGAGCGAAACGAGACGAAGGAGGTTGAAAGAGAGCAAAACGAGAAGAAGGAGGGTGAAAGAGAGCGAAACGATACGAAGGAGGGTGAAAGAGAGCGAAACCAGACGATGGAGGGTGAAAGAGAGCGAAACGAGAGGAAGCAGGGTGAAAGAGAGCGAAACGAGATGAAGGAGGGCGAAAGAGAGCGAAATGAGACGAAGGAGGGTGAAAGAGAGCGAAACGAGACGAAGGAGGATGAAAGAGAGCGAAAGGAGTCGAAGGAGGGTGAAAGAGCGCGAAACGAGTAGAAGGTGGGTGGAACAGAGCGAAACAAGATGAAGGAGGGTGAAAGAGAGCGAAACGAGACGGAGGAGGGTGAAAGGGGGCAAAACGAGACGAAGGAGTGTAAACAGAGCGAAACGAGACAAAGGAGGATGAAAGAGAGCTAAACGAGACGAAGGAGTGTCAAAGAGAGCGAAACGAGATGAAGGAGGGTCAATGAGGGCGAAATGAGACGAAGGAGGGTGAAACAGGGCGAAGCGAGACGAAGGAGCATGAAAGAGAGCGAAACGAGATGAAGGAGGGTAAAAGACAGCGAAACGAGACGTAAGAGTGTAAAAGAGAGCGAAACAAGACGAAGGAGGGTGAAAGAGAGCGAAACGAGACAATGGAGGGTGAAAGAGAGCGAAACGAGAGGATGGAATGTGAAAGTGAGCGAAACGAGACGAAGGAGGGTGAAAGAGTGCGAAACAAGACGAAGGAGGGTGAAAGAGGGCGAAACGAGACGAAGGCGGGTGGAAAAGAGCGAAACAAGACGAAGGAGGGTGAAAGTGAGCGAAACGAGAAGAATGATGATGAAAGGGAGCGAAACGAGACGAAGGAGGGTGAAAGAGAGCGAAACGAGAAGAAGGAGCATGAAAGAGAGCGAAGCAAGAGGAAGGAGGGTGAAAGAGAGCGAAACGAGACGAAGGATGGTGAAAGAGAGCGAAACAAGATGATGGAGGGTGAAAGAGAGCGAAAAAAGAGGAAGGAGGGTGAAAGAGAGCGAAACGAGACGAAGATAGGTGAAAGAGAGCGAAACGAGATGAATGAGGGTGAAAGAGAGTGAAACGAGACGAAGAAAGGTGAAAGAGAGCGAAACGAGACGAAGGAGGGTGAAAGAGAGCGAAAGGAGACGAAGGAGGGTGAAAGAGAGCGAAATGAGACGAAGGAGGGTGAAAGAGTGCGAAAGGAGTCGAAGGAGGGTGAAAGAGAGCGAAATGAGACGAAAGAGTGCGACAGGAGTCGAAAGAGGGTGAAAGAGAGTGGAACGAGACGAAGGAGGGTGAAAGAGAACGAAACGAGACGAAGGAGGGTGAAAGAGAGCGAAACGAGACGAAGGAGGTTGAAAGAGAGCGAAACGAGAAGAAGGAGGGTGAAAGAGAGCGAAACGATACGAAGGAGGGTGGAAGAAAGCAAAACGAGATGAAGGAGGGTCAAAGAGAGCGAAACGAGATGAAGAAGGGTGAAAGAGAGCGAAACCAGATGATGGAGGGTGAAAGAGAGCGAAACGAGAGGAAGGAGGGTGAAAGAGAGCGAAACGAGATGAAGGAGGGCGAAAGAGAGCGAAATGAGACGAAGGAGGGTGAAAGAGAGCGAAACGAGACGAAGGAGGATGAAAGAGAGCGAAAGGAGTCGAAGGAGGGTGAAAGAGAGCGGAGCGAGACGAAGGAGGGTGAAAGAGAACGAAACGAGATGAAGGAGGGTCAAAGAGGGCGAATCGAGACGAAGGAGGGTAAAACAGGGCGAAGCGAGACGAAGGAGCATGAAAGAGAGCGAAACGAGATGAAGGAGGGTAAAAGAGAGCGAAACGAGACGAAGGAAGGTGAAAGAGAGCGAAACGAGATGAAGGAGGGTGAAAGAGAGTGAAACGAGACGAAGGAGGGTGAAAGAGTGCGAAACGAGTAGAAGGTGGGTGGAACATAGCGAAACAAGATGAAGGAGGGTGAAAGAGAGCGAAACGAGACGGAGGAGGGTGAAAGAGAGCGGAGCGAGACGAAGGAGGGTGAAAGAGAACGAAACGAGACGAAGGAGGGTCAAAGAGAGCGAAACGAGATGAAGGAGGGTCAAAGAGGGCGAATCGAGACGAAGGAGGGTAAAACAGGGCGAAGCGAGACGAAGGAGCATGAAAGAGAGCGAAACGAGATGAAGGAGGGTAAAAGAGAGCGAAACGAGACGAAGGAAGGTGAAAGAGGGCGAAACGAGATGAAGGAGGGTGAAAGAGAGTGAAACGAGACGAAGGAGGGTGAAAGAGTGCGAAACGAGTAGAAGGTGGGTGGAACATAGCGAAACAAGATGAAGGAGGGTGAAAGAGAGCGAAACGAGACGGAGGAGGGTGAAAGGGGGCAAAACAAGACGAAGGAGTGTAAACAGAGCGAAACGAGACAATGGAGGATGAAAGAGAGCTAAACGAGACGAAGGAGGGTCAAAGAGAGCGAAACGAGATGAAGGAGGGTCAAAGAGGGCGAAACGAGACGAAGGAGGGTGAAACAGGGCGAAGCGAGACGAAGGAGCATGAAAGAGAGCGAAACGAGATGAAGGAGGGTAAAAGAGAGCGAAACGAGACGTAAGAGTGTAAAAGAGAGCGAAACAAGACGGGGGAGGGTGAAAGAGAGCGAAACAAGACGAAGGAGGGTGAAAGAGAGCGAAACGAGACAATGGAGGGTGAAAGAGAGCGAAACGAGAGGATGGAATGTGAAAGTGAGCGAAACGAGACGAAGGAGGGTGAAAGAGTGCGAAACAAGACGAAGGAGGGTGAAAGAGGGCGAAACGAGACGCAGGCGGGTGGAACAGTGCGAAACAAGACGAAGGAGGGTGAAAGTGAGCGAAATGAGAAGAATGATGATGAAAGGGAGCGAAACGAGACGAAGGAGGGTGAAAGAGAGCGAAACGAGAAGAAGGAGGGTGAAAGAGAGCGAAGCAAGAGGAAGGAGGGTGAAAGAGAGCGAAACGAGACGAAGGATGGTGAAAGAGAGCGAAACAAGATGATGGAGGGTGAAAGAGTGCGAAAAAAGAGGAAGGAGGGTGAAAGAGAGCGAAACGAGACAAAGGAGGGTGAAAGAGAGCGAAACGAGACGAAGGAAGGTGAAAGAGAGCGAAACGAGATGAAGGAGGGTGAAGGAGAGTGAAACGAGACGAAGAAAGGTGAAAGAGAGCGAAACGAGACGAAGGAAGGTGAAAGAGAGCGAAACGAGATGAAGGAGGGTGAAAGAGAGTGAAACGAGACGAAGAAAGGTGAAAGAGAGCGAAACGAGACGAAGGAGGGTGAAAGAGAGCGAAATGAGACGAAGGAGGGTGAAAGAGTGCGAAAGGAGTTGAAGGAGGGTGAAAGAGAGCGAAATGAGACGAAGGAGGGTGAAAGAGTGCGAAAGGAGTCGAAGGAGGGTGAAAGAGAGTGGAACGAGACTAAGGAGGGTGAAAGAGAACGAAACGAGACGAAGGAGGGTGAAAGAGAGCGAAACGAGACGAAGGAGGTTGAAAGAGAGCGAAACGAGAAGAAGGAGGGTGAAAGAGAGCGAAACGATACGAAGGAGGGTGAAAGAGAGCGAAACGAGATGAAGGAGGGTCAAAGAGAGCGAAACGAGATGAAGGAGGGTGAAAGAGAGCGAAACCAGACGATGGAGGGTGAAAGAGAGCAAAACGAGAGGAAGGAGGGTCAAAGAGAGCGAAACGAGATGAATGAGGGCGAAAGAGAGCGAAATGAGACGAAGGAGGGTGAAAGAGAGCGAAACGAGACGAAGGAGGATGAAAGAGAGCGAAAGGAGACGAAGGAGGGTCAAAGAGAACGAAACGAGATGAAGGAGGGTCAAAGAGGGCGAAACGAGACGAAGGAGGGTGAAACAGGGCGAAGCGAGACGAAGGAGCATGAAAGAGAGCGAAACGAGATGAAGGAGGGTAAAAGAGAGCGAAACATGACGGGGAGGGTGAAAGAGAGCGAAACGAGACAATGGAGGGTGAAAGAGAGCGAAACGAGAGGATGGAATGTGAAAGTGAGCGAAACGAGACGAAGGAGGGCGAAAGAGTGCGAAACAAGACGAAGGAGGGTGAAAGAGGGCGAAACGAGACGAAGGCGGGTGGAACAGAGCGAAACAAGACGAAGGAGGGTGAAAGTGAGCGAAACGAGAAGAATGATGATGAAAGGGAGCGAAACGAGACGAAGGAGGGTGAAAGAGAGCGAACGAGAAGAAGGAGGGTGAAAGAGAGCGAAGCAAGAGGAAGGAGGGTGAAAAAGAGCGAAACGAGACGAAGGATGGTGAAAGAGAGCGAAACAAGATGATGGAGGGTGAAAGAGTGCGAAAAAAGAGGAAGGAGGGTGAAAGAGAGCGAAACGAGACAAAGGAGGGTGAAAGAGAGCGAAACGAGACGAAGGAAGGTGAAAGAGAGCGAAACGAGATGAAGGAGGGTGAAAGAGAGTGAAACGAGACGAAGAAAGGTGAAAGAGGGCGAAACGAGATGAAGGAGGGTGAAAGAGAGTGAAACGAGACGAAGAAAGGTGAAAGAGGGCGAAACGAGATGAAGGAGGGTGAAAGAGAGTGAAACGAGACGAAGGAGGGTCAAAGAGAGCGAAACGAGATGAAGGAGGGTCAAAGAGGGCGAATCGAGACGAAGGAGGGTAAAACAGGGCGAAGCGAGACGAAGGAGCATGAAAGAGAGCGAAACGAGATGAAGGAGGGTAAAAGAGAGCGAAACGAGACGAAGGAAGGTGAAAGAGGGCGAAACGAGATGAAGGAGGGTGAAAGAGAGTGAAACGAGACGAAGGAGGGTGAAAGAGTGCGAAACGAGTAGAAGGTGGGTGGAACATAGCGAAACAAGATGAAGGAGGGTGAAAGAGAGCGAAACGAGACGGAGGAGGGTGAAAGGGGGCAAAACAAGACGAAGGAGTGTAAACAGAGCGAAACGAGACAATGGAGGATGAAAGAGAGCTAAACGAGACGAAGGAGGGTCAAAGAGAGCGAAACGAGATGAAGGAGGGTCAAAGAGGGCGAAACGAGACGAAGGAGGGTGAAACAGGGCGAAGCGAGACGAAGGAGCATGAAAGAGAGCGAAACGAGATGAAGGAGGGTAAAAGAGAGCGAAACGAGACGTAAGAGTGTAAAAGAGAGCGAAACAAGACGGGGGAGGGTGAAAGAGAGCGAAACAAGACGAAGGAGGGTGAAAGAGAGCGAAACGAGACAATGGAGGGTGAAAGAGAGCGAAACGAGAGGATGGAATGTGAAAGTGAGCGAAACGAGACGAAGGAGGGTGAAAGAGTGCGAAACAAGACGAAGGAGGGTGAAAGAGGGCGAAACGAGACGCAGGCGGGTGGAACAGTGCGAAACAAGACGAAGGAGGGTGAAAGTGAGCGAAATGAGAAGAATGATGATGAAAGGGAGCGAAACGAGACGAAGGAGGGTGAAAGAGAGCGAAACGAGAAGAAGGAGGGTGAAAGAGAGCGAAGCGAGAGGAAGGAGGGTGAAAGAGAGCGAAACGAGACGAAGGATGGTGAAAGAGAGCGAAACAAGATGATGGAGGGTGAAAGAGTGCGAAAAAAGAGGAAGGAGGGTGAAAGAGAGCGAAACGAGACAAAGGAGGGTGAAAGAGAGCGAAACGAGACGAAGGAAGGTGAAAGAGAGCGAAACGAGATGAAGGAGGGTGAAGGAGAGTGAAACGAGACGAAGAAAGGTGAAAGAGAGCGAAACGAGACGAAGGAAGGTGAAAGAGAGCGAAAGGAGACGAAGGAGGGTGAAAGAGAGCGAAATGAGACGAAGGAGGGTGAAAGAGTGCGAAAGGAGTTGAAGGAGGGTGAAAGAGAGCGAAATGAGACGAAGGAGGGTGAAAGAGTGCGAAAGGAGTCGAAGGAGGGTGAAAGAGAGTGGAACGAGACTAAGGAGGGTGAAAGAGAACGAAACGAGACGAAGGAGGGTGAAAGAGAGCGAAACGAGACGAAGGAGGTTGAAAGAGAGCGAAACGAGAAGAAGGAGGGTGAAAGAGAGCGAAACGATACGAAGGAGGGTGAAAGAGAGCGAAACGAGATGAAGGAGGGTCAAAGAGAGCGAAACGAGATGAAGGAGGGTGAAAGAGAGCGAAACCAGACGATGGAGGGTGAAAGAGAGCAAAACGAGAGGAAGGAGGGTCAAAGAGAGCGAAACGAGATGAATGAGGGCGAAAGAGAGCGAAATGAGACGAAGGAGGGTGAAAGAGAGCGAAACGAGACGAAGGAGGATGAAAGAGAGCGAAAGGAGACGAAGGAGGGTCAAAGAGAACGAAACGAGATGAAGGAGGGTCAAAGAGGGCGAAACGAGACGAAGGAGGGTGAAACAGGGCGAAGCGAGACGAAGGAGCATGAAAGAGAGCGAAACGAGATGAAGGAGGGTAAAAGAGAGCGAAACATGACGGGGAGGGTGAAAGAGAGCGAAACGAGACAATGGAGGGTGAAAGAGAGCGAAACGAGAGGATGGAATGTGAAAGTGAGCGAAACGAGACGAAGGAGGGCGAAAGAGTGCGAAACAAGACGAAGGAGGGTGAAAGAGGGCGAAACGAGACGAAGGCGGGTGGAACAGAGCGAAACAAGACGAAGGAGGGTGAAAGTGAGCGAAACGAGAAGAATGATGATGAAAGGGAGCGAAACGAGACGAAGGAGGGTGAAAGAGAGCGAACGAGAAGAAGGAGGGTGAAAGAGAGCGAAGCAAGAGGAAGGAGGGTGAAAAAGAGCGAAACGAGACGAAGGATGGTGAAAGAGAGCGAAACAAGATGATGGAGGGTGAAAGAGTGCGAAAAAAGAGGAAGGAGGGTGAAAGAGAGCGAAACGAGACAAAGGAGGGTGAAAGAGAGCGAAACGAGACGAAGGAAGGTGAAAGAGAGCGAAACGAGATGAAGGAGGGTGAAAGAGAGTGAAACGAGACGAAGAAAGGTGAAAGAGAGCGAAACGAGACGAAGGAGGGTGAAAGAGAGCGAAAGGAGACGAAGGAGGGTGAAAGAGAGCGAAATGAGATGAAGGAGGGTGAAAGAGTGCGAAAGGAGTCGAAGGAGGGTTAAAGAGAGCGAAATGAGACGAAGGAGGGTGAAAGAGTGCGAAAGGAGTCGAAGGAGGGTGAAAGGGAGTGGAACGAGACGAAGGAGGGTGAAAGAGAACGAAACGAGATGAAGGATGGTGAAAGAGAGCGAAACAAGAGGATGGAGGGTGAAAGAGTGCGAAAAAAGAGGAAGGAGGGTGAAAGAGAGCGAAACGAGACAAAGGAGGGTGAAAGAGAGCGAAACGAGACGAAGGAAGGAGAAAGAGAGCGAAACGAGATGAAGGAGGGTGAAGGAGAGTGAAACGAGACGAAGAAAGGTGAAAGAGAGCGAAACGAGACGAAGGAGGGTGAAAGAGAGCGAAAGGAGACGAAGGAGGGTGAAAGAGAGCGAAATGAGACGAAGGAGGGTGAAGGAGTGCGAAAGGAGTCGAAGGAGGGTGAAAGAGAGCGAAATGAGACAAAGGAGGGTGAAAGAGTGCGAAAGGAGTCGAAGGAGGGTGAAAGAGAGTGGAACGAGACGAAGGAGGGTGAAAGAGAACGAAACGAGACGAAGGAGGGTGAAAGAGAGCGAAACGAGACGAAGGAGGTTGAAAGAGAGCGAAACGAGAAGAAGGAGGGTGAAAGAGAGCGAAACGATACGAAGGAGGGTGAAAGAGAGCGAAACGAGATGAAGGAGGGTCAAAGAGAGCGAAACGAGACGTAAGAGTGTAAAAGAGAGCGAAACAAGACGGGGAGGGTGAAAGAGAGCGAAACGAGACAATGGAGGGTGAAAGAGAGCGAAACGAGAGGATGGAATGTGAAAGTGAGCGAAACGAGACGAAGGAGGGTGAAAGAGTGCGAAACAAGACGACGGAGGGTGAAAGAGGGCAAAACGAGACGAAGGCGGGTGGAACAGAGCGAAACAAGATGAAGGAGGGTGAAAGTGAGCGAAACGAGAAGAATGATGATGAAAGGGAGCGAAACGAGACGAAGGAGGGTGAAAGAGAGCGAAACGAGAAGAAGGAGGGTGAAAGAGAGCGAAGCAAGAGGAAGGAGGGTGAAAGAGAGCGAAACGAGACGAAGGATGGTGAAAGAGAGCGAAACAAGATGATGGAGGGTGAAAGAGTGCGAAAAAAGAGGAAGGAGGGTGAAAGAGAGCGAAACGAGACAAAGGAGGGTGAAAGAGAGCGAAACGAGACGAAGGAAGGTGAAAGAGTGCGAAACGAGATGAAGGAGGGTGAAAGAGAGTGAAACGAGACGAAGAAAGGTGAAAGAGAGCGAAACGAGACGAAGGAGGGTGAAAGAGAGCGAAAGGAGACGAAGGAGGGTGAAAGAGAGCGAAATGAGACGAAGGAGGGTGAAAGAGTGCGAAAGGAGTCGAAGGAGGGTGAAAGAGAGCGAAATGAGACGAAGGAGGGTGAAAGAGTGCGAAAGGAGTCGAAGAAGGGTGAAAGAGAGTGGAACGAGACGAAGGAGGTGAAAGAGAACGAAACGAGACGAAGGAGGGTGAAAGAGAGCGAAACGAGACGAAGGAGGTTGAAAGAGAGCAAAACGAGAAGAAGGAGGGTGAAAGAGAGCGAAACGATACGAAGGAGGGTGAAAGAGAGCGAAACCAGACGATGGAGGGTGAAAGAGAGCAAAACGAGAGGAAGGAGGGTGAAAGAGAGCGAAACGAGATGAAGGAGGGCGAAAGAGAGCGAAATGAGACGAAGGAGGGTGAAAGAGAGCGAAACGAGACGAAGGAGGATGAAAGAGAGCGAAAGGAGTCGAAGGAGGGTGAAAGAGCGCGAAACGAGTTGAAGGTGGGTGGAAAAGAGCGAAACAAGATGAAGGAGGGTGAAAGAGAGCGAAACGAGACGGAGGAGGGTGAAAGGGGGCAAAACGAGACGAAGGAGTGTAAACAGAGCGAAACGAGACAAAGGAGATTGAAAGAGAGCTAAACGAGACGAAGGAGTGTCAAAGAGAGCGAAACGAGATGAAGGAGGGTCAAAGAGGGCGAAATGAGACGAAGGAGGGTTAAACAGGGCGAAGCGAGACGAAGGAGCATGAAAGAGAGCGAAACGAGATGAAGGAGGGTAAAAGACAGCGAAACGAGATGAAGGAGGGTGAAAGAGAGTGAAACGAGACGAAGGAGGGTGAAAGAGTGCGAAACGAGTAGAAGGTGGGTGGAACATAGCGAAACAAGATGAAGGAGGGTGAAAGAGAGCGAAACGAGACGGAGGAGGGTGAAAGAGAGCGGAGCGAGACGAAGGAGGGTGAAAGAGAACGAAACGAGACGAAGGAGGGTCAAAGAGAGCGAAACGAGATGAAGGAGGGTCAAAGAGGGCGAATCGAGACGAAGGAGGGTAAAACAGGGCGAAGCGAGACGAAGGAGCATGAAAGAGAGCGAAACGAGATGAAGGAGGGTAAAAGAGAGCGAAACGAGACGAAGGAAGGTGAAAGAGGGCGAAACGAGATGAAGGAGGGTGAAAGAGAGTGAAACGAGACGAAGGAGGGTGAAAGAGTGCGAAACGAGTAGAAGGTGGGTGGAACATAGCGAAACAAGATGAAGGAGGGTGAAAGAGAGCGAAACGAGACGGAGGAGGGTGAAAGGGGGCAAAACAAGACGAAGGAGTGTAAACAGAGCGAAACGAGACAATGGAGGATGAAAGAGAGCTAAACGAGACGAAGAAGGGTCAAAGAGAGCGAAACGAGATGAAGGAGGGTCAAAGAGGGCGAAACGAGACGAAGGAGGGTGAAACAGGGCGAAGCGAGACGAAGGAGCATGAAAGGGAGCGAAACGAGATGAAGGAGGGTAAAAGAGAGCGAAACGAGACGTAAGAGTGTAAAAGAGAGCGAAACAAGACGGGGGAGGGTGAAAGAGAGCGAAACAAGACGAAGGAGGGTGAAAGAGAGCGAAACGAGACAATGGAGGGTGAAAGAGAGCGAAACGAGAGGATGGAATGTGAAAGTGAGCGAAACGAGACGAAGGAGGGTGAAAGAGTGCGAAACAAGACGAAGGAGGGTGAAAGAGGGCGAAACGAGACGCAGGCGGGTGGAACAGTGCGAAACAAGACGAAGGAGGGTGAAAGTGAGCGAAATGAGAAGAATGATGATGAAAGGGAGCGAAACGAGACGAAGGAGGGTGAAAGAGAGCGAAACGAGAAGAAGGAGGGTGAAAGAGAGCGAAGCAAGAGGAAGGAGGGTGAAAGAGAGCGAAACGAGACGAAGGATGGTGAAAGAGAGCGAAACAAGATGATGGAGGGTGAAAGAGTGCGAAAAAAGAGGAAGGAGGGTGAAAGAGAGCGAAACGAGACAAAGGAGGGTGAAAGAGAGCGAAACGAGACGAAGGAAGGTGAAAGAGAGCGAAACGAGATGAAGGAGGGTGAAGGAGAGTGAAACGAGACGAAGAAAGGTGAAAGAGAGCGAAACGAGACGAAGGAAGGTGAAAGAGAGCGAAAGGAGACGAAGGAGGGTGAAAGAGAGCGAAATGAGACGAAGGAGGGTGAAAGAGTGCGAAAGGAGTTGAAGGAGGGTGAAAGAGAGCGAAATGAGACGAAGGAGGGTGAAAGAGTGCGAAAGGAGTCGAAGGAGGGTGAAAGAGAGTGGAACGAGACTAAGGAGGGTGAAAGAGAACGAAACGAGACGAAGGAGGGTGAAAGAGAGCGAAACGAGACGAAGGAGGTTGAAAGAGAGCGAAACGAGAAGAAGGAGGGTGTAAGAGAGCGAAACGATACGAAGGAGGGTGAAAGAGAGCGAAACGAGATGAAGGAGGGTCAAAGAGAGCGAAACGAGATGAAGGAGGGTGAAAGAGAGCGAAACCAGACGATGGAGGGTGAAAGAGAGCAAAACGAGAGGAAGGAGGGTCAAAGAGAGCGAAACGAGATGAATGAGGGCGAAAGAGAGCGAAATGAGACGAAGGAGGGTGAAAGAGAGCGAAACGAGACGAAGGAGGATGAAAGAGAGCGAAAGGAGACGAAGGAGGGTCAAAGAGAACGAAACGAGATGAAGGAGGGTCAAAGAGGGCGAAACGAGACGAAGGAGGGTGAAACAGGGCGAAGCGAGACGAAGGAGCATGAAAGAGAGCGAAACGAGATGAAGGAGGGTAAAAGAGAGCGAAACATGACGGGGAGGGTGAAAGAGAGCGAAACGAGACAATGGAGGGTGAAAGAGAGCGAAACGAGAGGATGGAATGTGAAAGTGAGCGAAACGAGACGAAGGAGGGCGAAAGAGTGCGAAACAAGACGAAGGAGGGTGAAAGAGGGCGAAACGAGACGAAGGCGGGTGGAACAGAGCGAAACAAGACGAAGGAGGGTGAAAGTGAGCGAAACGAGAAGAATGATGATGAAAGGGAGCGAAACGAGACGAAGGAGGGTGAAAGAGAGCGAACGAGAAGAAGGAGGGTGAAAGAGAGCGAAGCAAGAGGAAGGAGGGTGAAAAAGAGCGAAACGAGACGAAGGATGGTGAAAGAGAGCGAAACAAGATGATGGAGGGTGAAAGAGTGCGAAAAAAGAGGAAGGAGGGTGAAAGAGAGCGAAACGAGACAAAGGAGGGTGAAAGAGAGCGAAACGAGACGAAGGAAGGTGAAAGAGAGCGAAACGAGATGAAAGAGGGTGAAAGAGAGTGAAACGAGACGAAGAAAGGTGAAAGAGAGCGAAACGAGACGAAGGAGGGTGAAAGAGAGCGAAAGGAGACGAAGGAGGGTGAAAGAGAGCGAAATGAGATGAAGGAGGGTGAAAGAGTGCGAAAGGAGTCGAAGGAGGGTTAAAGAGAGCGAAATGAGACGAAGGAGGGTGAAAGAGTGCGAAAGGAGTCGAAGGAGGGTGAAAGAGAGTGGAACGAGACGAAGGAGGGTGAAAGAGAACGAAACGAGATGAAGGATGGTGAAAGAGAGCGAAACAAGAGGATGGAGGGTGAAAGAGTGCGAAAAAAGAGGAAGGAGGGTGAAAGAGAGCGAAACGAGACAAAGGAGGGTGAAAGAGAGCGAAACGAGACGAAGGAAGGAGAAAGAGAGCGAAACGAGATAAAGGAGGGTGAAGGAGAGTGAAACGAGACGAAGAAAGGTGAAAGAGAGCGAAACGAGACGAAGGAGGGTGAAAGAGAGCGAAAGGAGACGAAGGAGGGTGAAAGAGAGCGAAATGAGACGAAGGAGGGTGAAGGAGTGCGAAAGGAGTCGAAGGAGGGTGAAAGAGAGCGAAATGAGACAAAGGAGGGTGAAAGAGTGCGAAAGGAGTCGAAGGAGGGTGAAAGAGAGTGGAACGAGACGAAGGAGGGTGAAAGAGAACGAAACGAGACGAAGGAGGGTGAAAGAGAGCGAAACGAGACGAAGGAGGTTGAAAGAGAGCGAAACGAGAAGAAGGAGGGTGAAAGAGAGCGAAACGATACGAAGGAGGGTGAAAGAGAGCGAAACGAGATGAAGGAGGGTCAAAGAGAGCGAAACGAGACGTAAGAGTGTAAAAGAGAGCGAAACAAGACGGGGAGGGTGAAAGAGAGCGAAACGAGACAATGGAGGGTGAAAGAGAGCGAAACGAGAGGATGGAATGTGAAAGTGAGCGAAACGAGACGAAGGAGGGTGAAAGAGTGCGAAACAAGACGACGGAGGGTGAAAGAGGGCGAAACGAGACGAAGGCGGGTGGAACAGAGCGAAACAAGATGAAGGAGGGTGAAAGTGAGCGAAACGAGAAGAATGATGATGAAAGGGAGCGAAACGAGACGAAGGAGGGTGAAAGAGAGCGAAACGAGAAGAAGGACGGTGAAAGAGAGCGAAGCAAGAGGAAGGAGGGTGAAAGAGAGCGAAACGAGACGAAGGATGGTGAAAGAGAGCGAAACAAGATGATGGAGGGTGAAAGAGTGCGAAAAAAGAGGAAGGAGGGTGAAAGAGAGAGAAACGAGACAAAGGAGGGTGAAAGTGAGCGAAACGAGACGAAGGAAGGTGAAAGAGTGCGAAACGAGATGAAGGAGGGTGAAAGAGAGTGAAACGAGACGAAGAAAGGTGAAAGAGAGCGAAACGAGACGAAGGAGGGTGAAAGAGAGCGAAAGGAGACGAAGGAGGGTGAAAGAGAGCGAAATGAGACGAAGGAGGGTGAAAGAGTGCGAAAGGAGTCGAAGGAGGGTGAAAGAGAGCGAAATGAGACGAAGGAGGGTGAAAGAGTGCGAAAGGAGTCGAAGAAGGGTGAAAGAGAGTGGAACGAGACGAAGGAGGGTGAAAGAGAACGAAACGAGACGAAGGAGGGTGAAAGAGAGCGAAACGAGACGAAGGAGGTTGAAAGAGAGCAAAACGAGAAGAAGGAGGGTGAAAGAGAGCGAAACGATACGAAGGAGGGTGAAAGAGAGCGAAACCAGACGATGGAGGGTGAAAGAGAGCAAAACGAGAGGAAGGAGGGTGAAAGAGAGCGAAACGAGATGAAGGAGGGCGAAAGAGAGCGAAATGAGACGAAGGAGGGTGAAAGAGAGCGAAACGAGACGAAGGAGGATGAAAGAGAGCGAAAGGAGTCGAAGGAGGGTGAAAGAGCGCGAAACGAGTTGAAGGTGGGTGGAACAGAGCGAAACAAGATGAAGGAGGGTGAAAGAGAGCGAAACGAGACGGAGGAGGGTGAAAGGGGGCAAAACGAGACGAAGGAGTGTAAACAGAGCGAAACGAGACAAAGGAGATTGAAAGAGAGCTAAACGAGACGAAGGAGTGTCAAAGAGAGCGAAACGAGATGAAGGAGGGTCAAAGAGGGCGAAATGAGACGAAGGAGGGTTAAACAGGGCGAAGCGAGACGAAGGAGCATGAAAGAGAGCGAAACGAGATGAAGGAGGGTAAAAGACAGCGAAACGAGACGTAAGAGTGTAAAAGAGAGCGAAACAAGACGGGGGAGGGTGAAAGAGAGCGAAACAAGACGAAGGAGGGTGAAAGAGAGCGAAACGAGACAATGGAGGGTGAAAGAGAGCGAAACGAGAGGATGGAATGTGAAAGTGAGCGAAACGAGACGAAGGAGGGTGAAAGAGTGCGAAACAAGACGAAGGAGGGTGAAAGAGGGCGAAACGAGATGAAGGCGGGTGGAAAAGAGCGAAACAAGACGAAGGAGGGTGAAAGTGAGCGAAACGAGAAGAATGATGATGAAAGGGAGCGAAACGAGACGAAGGAGGGTGAAAGAGAGCGAAACGAGAAGAAGGAGCATGAAAGAGAGCGAAGCAAGAGGAAGGAGGGTGAAAGAGAGCGAAACGAGACGAAGGATGGTGAAAGAGAGCGAAACAAGATGAAGGAGGGTAAAAGACAGCGAAACGAGACGTAAGAGTGTAAAAGAGAGCGAAACAAGACGGGGGAGGGTGAAAGAGAGCGAAACAAGACGAAGGAGGGTGAAAGAGAGCGAAACGAGACAATGGAGGGTGAAAGAGAGCGAAACGAGAGGATGGAATGTGAAAGTGAGCGAAACGAGACGAAGGAGGGTGAAAGAGTGCGAAACAAGACGAAGGAGGGTGAAAGAGGGCGAAACGAGATGAAGGCGGGTGGAAAAGAGCGAAACAAGACGAAGGAGGGTGAAAGTGAGCGAAACGAGAAGAATGATGATGAAAGGGAGCGAAACGAGACGAAGGAGGGTGAAAGAGAGCGAAACGAGAAGAAGGAGCATGAAAGAGAGCGAAGCAAGAGGAAGGAGGGTGAAAGAGAGCGAAACGAGACGAAGGATGGTGAAAGAGAGCGAAACAAGATGATGGAGGGTGAAAGAGAGCGAAAAAAGAGGAAGGAGGGTGAAAGAGAGCGAAACGAGACAAAGGAGGGTGAAAGAGAGCGAAACAAGACGAAGGAAGGTGAAAGAGAGCGAAACGAGATGAATGAGGGTGAAAGAGAGCGAAAGGAGACGAAGGAGGGTGAAAGAGAGCGAAATGAGACGAAGGAAGGTGAAAGAGTGCGAAAGGAGTCGAAGGAGGGTGAAAGAGAGCGAAATGAGACGAAGGAGGGTGAAAGAGTGCGAAAGGAGTCGAAAGAGGGTGAAAGAGAGTGGAACGAGACGAAGGAGGGTGAAAGAGAATGAAACGAGACGAAGGAGGGTGAAAGAGAGCGAAACGAGACGAAGGAGGTTGAAAGAGAGCGAAACGAGAAGAAGGAGGGTGAAAGAGAGCGAAACGATACGAAGGAGGGTGAAAGAGAGCGAAACGAGATGAAGGAGGGTCAAAGAGAGCGAAACGAGATGAAGAAGGGTGAAAGAGAGCGAAACCAGACGATGGAGGGTGAAAGAGAGCGAAACGAGAGGAAGGAGGGTGAAAGAGAGCGAAACGAGATGAAGGAGGGCGAAAAAGAGCGAAATGAGACGAAGGAGGGTGAAAGAGCGCGAAACGAGTAGAAGGTGGGTGAAAGAGGGCAAAACGAGACGAAGGAGTGTAAACAGAGCGAAACGAGACAAAGGAGGATGAAAGAGAGCTAAACGAGACGAAGGAGGGTCAAAGAGAGCGAAACGAGATGAAGGAGGGTCAAAGAGGGCGAAACGAGACGAAGGAGGGTAAAACAGGGCGAAGCGAGACGACGGAGCATGAAAGAGAGCGAAACGAGATGAAGGAGGGTAAAAGAGAGCGAAACGAGACGAAGGAAGGTGAAAGAGAGCGAAACGAGATGAAGGAGGGTGAAAGAGAGTGAATCGAGACGAAGGATGGTGAAAGAGCGCGAAACGAGTAGAAGGTGGGTGGAACAGAGCGAAACAAGATGAAGGAGGGTGAAAGAGAGCGAAACGAGACGGAGGAGGGTGAAAGGGGGCAAAACAAGACGAAGGAGTGTAAACAGAGCGAAACGAGACAAAGGAGGATGAAAGAGAGCTAAACGAGATGAAGGAGGGTAAAAGAGAGCGAAACGAGACGTAAGAGTGTAAAAGAGAGCGAAACAAGACGGGGGAGGGTGAAAGAGAGTGAAACAAGACGAAGGAGGGTGAAAGAGAGCGAAATGAGACAATGGAGGGTGAAAGAGAGCGAAACGAGAGGATGGAATGTGAAAGTGAGCGAAACGAGACGAAGGAGGGTGAAAGAGGGCGAAACGAGACGAAGGCGGGTGGAACAGAGCGAAACAAGACGAAGGAGGGTGAAAGTGAGCGAAATGAGAAGAATGATGATGAAAGGGAGCGAAACGAGACGAAGGAGGGTGAAAGAGAGCGAAACAAGAAGAAGGAGGGTGAAAGAGAGCGAAGCAAGAGGAAGGAGGGTGAAAGAGAGCGAAACGAGACGAAGGATGGTGAAAGAGAGCGAAACAAGATGATGGAGGGTGAAAGAGTGCGAAAAAAGAGGAAGGAGGGTGAAAGAGAGTGAAACGAGACAAAGGAGGGTGAAAGAGAGCGAAACGAGACGAAGGAAGGTGAAAGAGAGCGAAACGAGATGAAGGAGGGTGAAGGAGAGTGAAACGAGACGAAGAAAGGTGAAAGAGAGCGAAACGAGATGAAGGAGGGTGAAAGAGAGCGAAAGGAAACGAAGGAGGGTGAAAGAGAGCAAAATGAGACGAAGGAGGGTGAAAGAGTGCGAAAGGAGTCGAAGGAGGGTGAAAGAGAGCGAAATGAGACGAAGGAGGGTGAAAGAGAGCGAAACGAGACGTAAGAGTGAAGGAGAGTGAAACGAGATGAAGAAAGGTGAAAGAGAGCGAAACGAGACGAAGGAGGGTGAAAGAGAGCGAAAGGAGACGAAGGAGGGTGAAAGAGAGCGAAATGAGACGAAGGAGGGTGAAAGAGTGCGAAAGGAGTCGAAGGAGGGTGAAAGAGAGCGAAATGAGACGAAGGAGGGTGAAAGAGAGCGAAACAAGACGAAGGAGGGTGAAAGAGAGCGAAACGAGACAATGGAGGGTGAAAGAGAGCGAAACGAGAGGATGGAATGTGAAAGTGAGTGAAACGAGACGAAGGAGGGTGAAAGAGTGCGAAACAAGACGAAGGAGGGTGAAAGAGGGCGAAACGAGACGAAGGCGGGTGGAACAGAGCGAAACAAGACGAAGGAGGGTGAAAGTGAGCGAAACGAGAAGAATGATGATGAAAGGGAGCGAAACGAGACGAAGGAGGGTGAAAGAGAGCGAACGAGAAGAAGGAGGGTGAAAGAGAGCGAAGCAAGAGGAAGGAGGGTGAAAAAGAGCGAAACGAGACGAAGGATGGTGAAAGAGAGCGAAACAAGATGATGGAGGGTGAAAGAGTGCGAAAAAAGAGGAAGGAGGGTGAAAGAGAGCGAAACGAGACAAAGGAGGGTGAAAGAGAGCGAAACGAGACGAAGGAAGGTGAAAGAGAGCGAAACGAGATGAAGGAGGGTGAAAGAGAGTGAAACGAGACGAAGAAAGGTGAAAGAGAGCGAAACGAGATGAAGGAGGGTGAAAGAGAGCGAAAGGAGACGAAGGAGGGTGAAAGAGAGCGAAATGAGACGAAGGAGGGTGAAAGAGTGCGAAAGGAGTCGAAGGAGGTGAAAGAGAGCGAAATGATACGAAGGAGGGTGAAAGAGAGCGAAACGAGATGAAGGAGGGTCAAAGAGAGCGAAACGAGATGAAGGAGGGTGAAAGAGAGCGAAACCAGACGATGGAGGGTGAAAGAGAGCGAAACGAGAGGAAGGAGGGTGAAAGAGAGCGAAACGAGGTGAAGGAGGGCGAAAGAGAGCGAAATGAGACGAAGGAGGGTGAAAGAGAGCGAAACGAGACGAAGGAGGATGAAAGAGAGCGAAAGGAGACGAAGGAGGGTCAAAGAGAGCGAAACGAGATGAAGGAGGTCAAAGAGGGCGAAACGAGACGAAGGAGGGTGAAACAGGGCGAAGCGAGACGAAGGAGCATGAAAGAGAGCGAAACGAGATGAAGGAGGGTAAAAGAGAGCGAAACGAGACGTAAGAGTGTAAAAGAGAGCGAAACAAGACGGGGAGGGTGAAAGAGAGCGAAACGAGACAATGGAGGGTGAAAGAGAGCGAAACGAGAGGATGGAATGTGAAAGTGAGCGAAACGAGACGAAGGAGGGTGAAAGAGTGCGAAACAAGACGAAGGAGGGTGAAAGAGGGCGAAACGAGACGAAGGCGGGTGGAACAGAGCGAAACAAGACGAAGGAGGGTGAAAGTGAGCGAAACAAGAAGAATGATGATGAAAGGGAGCGAAACGAGACGAAGGAGGGTGAAAGAGAGCGAAATGAGAAGAAGGAGGGTGAAAGAGAGCGAAGCAAGAGGAAGGAGGGTGAAAGAGAGCGAAACGAGACGAAGGATGGTGAAAGAGAGCGAAACAAGATGATGGAGGGTGAAAGAGTGCGAAAAAAGAGGAAGGAGGGTGAAAGAGAGCGAAACGAGACAAAGGAGGGTGAAAGAGAGCGAAACGAGACGAAGGAAGGTGAAAGAGAGCGAAACGAGATGAAGGAGGGTGAAAGAGAGTGAAACGAGACGAAGAAAGGTGAAAGAGAGCGAAACGAGACGAAGGAGGGTGAAAGAGAGCGAAAGGAGACGAAGGAGGGTGAAAGAGAGCGAAATGAGACGAAGGAGGGTGAAAGAGTGCGAAAGGAGTCGAAGGAGGGTGAAAGAGAGCGAAATGAGACGAAGGAGGGTGAAAGAGTGCGAAAGGCGTCGAAGGAGGGTGAAAGAGAGTGGAACGAGACGAAGGAGGGTGAAAGAGAACGAAACGAGACGAAGGAGGGTGAAAGAGAGCGAAACGAGACGAAGGAGGTTGAAAGAGAGCAAAACGAGAAGAAGGAGGGTGAAAGAGAGCGAAACGATACGAAGGAGGGTGAAAGAGAGCGAAACCAGACGATGGAGGGTGAAAGAGAGCGAAACGAGAGGAAGGAGGGTGAAAGAGAGCGAAACGAGATGAAGGAGGGCGAAAGAGAGCGAAATGAGACGAAGGAGGGTGAAAGAGAGCGAAACGAGACGAAGGAGGATGAAAGAGAGCGAAAGGAGTCGAAGGAGGGTGAAAGAGCGCGAAACGAGTTGAAGGTGGGTGGAACAGAGCGAAACAAGATGAAGGAGGGTGAAAGAGAGCGAAACGAGACGGAGGAGGGTGAAAGGGGGCAAAACGAGACGAAGGAGTGTAAACAGAGCGAAACGAGACAAGGGAGGATGAAAGAGAGCTAAACGAGACGAAGGAGTGTCAAAGAGAGCGAAACGAGATGAAGGAGGGTCAAAGAGGGCGAAATGAGACGAAGGAGGGTGAAACAGGGCGAAGCGAGACGAAGGAGCATGAAAGAGAGCGAAACGAGATGAAGGAGGGTAAAAGACAGCGAAACGAGACGTAAGAGTGTAAAAGAGAGCGAGACAAGACGGGGGAGGGTGAAAGAGAGTGAAACAAGACGAAGGAGGGTGAAAGAGAGCGAAACGAGACAATGGAGGGTGAAAGAGAGCGAAACGAGAGGATGGAATGTGAAAGTGAGCGAAACGAGACGAAGGAGGGTGAAAGAGTGCGAAACAAGACGAAGGAGGGTGAAAGAGGGCGAAACGAGATGAAGGCGGGTGGAAAAGAGCGAAACAAGACGAAGGAGGGTGAAAGTGAGCGAAACGAGAAGAATGATGATGAAAGGGAGCGAAACGAGACGAAGGAGGGTGAAAGAGAGCGAAACGAGAAGAAGGAGCATGAAAGAGAGCGAAGCAAGAGGAAGGAGGGTGAAAGAGAGCGAAACGAGACGAAGGATGGTGAAAGAGAGCGAAACAAGATGATGGAGGGTGAAAGAGAGCGAAAAAAGAGGAAGGAGGGTGAAAGAGAGCGAAACGAGACAAAGGAGGGTGAAAGAGAGCGAAACAAGACGAAGGAAGGTGAAAGAGAGCGAAACGAGATGAATGAGGGTGAAAGAGAGTGAAACGAGACGAAGAAAGGTGAAAGAGAGCGAAACGAGACGAAGGAGGGTGAAAGAGAGCGAAAGGAGACGAAGGAGGGTGAAAGAGAGCGAAATGAGACGAAGGAGGGTGAAAGAGTGCGAAAGGAGTCGAAGGAGGGTGAAAGAGAGCGAAATGAGACGAAGGAGGGTGAAAGAGTGCGAAAGGAGTCGAAAGAGGGTGAAAGAGAGTGGAACGAGACGAAGGAGGGTGAAAGAGAACGAAACGAGACGAAGGAGGGTGAAAGAGAGCGAAACGAGACGAAGGAGGTTGAAAGAGAGCGAAACGAGAAGAAGGAGGGTGAAAGAGAGCGAAACGATACGAAGGAGGGTGAAAGAGAGCGAAACGAGATGAAGGAGGGTCAAAGAGAGCGAAACGAGATGAAGAAGGGTGAAAGAGAGCGAAACCAGGCGATGGAGGGTGAAAGAGAGCGAAACGAGAGGAAGGAGGGTGAAAGAGAGCGAAACGAGATGAAGGAGGGCGAAAGAGAGCGAAATGAGACGAAGGAGGGTGAAAGAGCGCGAAACGACTAGAAGGTGGGTGAAAGAGGGCAAAACGAGACGAAGGAGTGTAAACAGAGCGAAACGAGACAAAGGAGGATGAAAGAGAGCTAAACGAGACGAAGGAGGGTCAAAGAGAGCGAAACGAGATGAAGGAGGGTCAAAGAGGGCGAAACGAAACGAAGGAGGGTAAAACAGGGCGAAGCGAGACGAAGGAGCATGAAAGAGAGCGAAACGAGATGAAGGAGGGTAAAAGAGAGCGAAACGAGACGAAGGAAGGTGAAAGAGAGCGAAACGAGATGAAGGAGGGTAAAGAGAGTGAATCGAGACGAAGGAGGGTGAAAGAGCGCAAAACGAGTAGAAGGTGGGTGGAACAGAGCGAAACAAGATGAAGGAGGGTGAAAGAGAGCGAAACGAGACGGAGGAGGGTGAAAGGGGGCAAAACAAGACGAAGGAGTGTAAACAGAGCGAAACGAGACAAAGGAGGATGAAAGAGAGCTAAACGAGACGAAGGAGGGTCAAAGAGAGCGAAACGAGATGAAGGAGGGTCAAAGAGGGCGAAACGAGACGAAGGAGGGTGAAAAAGGGCGAAGCGAGACGAAGGAGCATGAAAGAGAGCGAAACGAGATGAAGGAGGGTAAAAGAGAGCAAAACGAGACGTAAGAGTGTAAAAGAGAGCAAAACAAGACGGGGGAGGGTGAAAGAGAGTGAAACAAGACGAAGGAGGGTGAAAGAGAGCGAAACGAGACAATGGAGGGTGAAAGAGAGCGAAACGAGAGGATGGAATGTGAAAGTGAGCGAAACGAGACGAAGGAGGGTGAAAGAGGGCGAAACGAGACGAAGGCGGGTGGAACAGAGCAAACAAGACGAAGGAGGGTGAAAGTGAGCGAAATGAGAAGAATGATGATGAAAGGGAGCGAAACGAGACGAAGGAGGGTGAAAGAGAGCGAAACAAGAAGAAGGAGGGTGAAAGAGAGCGAAGCAAGAGGAAGGAGGGTGAAAGAGAGCGAAACGAGACGAAGGATGGTGAAAGAGAGCGAAACAAGATGATGGAGGGTGAAAGAGTGCGAAAAAAGAGGAAGGAGGGTGAAAGAGAGCGAAACGAGACAAAGGAGGGTGAAAGAGAGCGAAACGAGACGAAGGAAGGTGAAAGAGAGCGAAACGAGATGAAGGAGGGTGAAGGAGAGTGAAACGAGACGAAGAAAGGTGAAAGAGAGCGAAACGAGACGAAGGAGGGTGAAAGAGAGCGAAAGGAGACGAAGGAGGGTGAAAGAGAGCGAAATGAGACGAAGGAGGGTGAAGGAGTGCGAAAGGAGTCGAAGGAGGGTGAAAGAGAGCGAAATGAGACGAAGGAGGGTGAAAGAGAGCGAAAGGAGACGAAGGAGGGTGAAAGAGAGCGAAATGAGACGAAGGAGGGTGAAAGAGTGCGAAAGGAGTCGAAGGAGGGTGAAAGAGAGCGAAATGAGACGAAGGAGGGTGAAAGAGAGCGAAACGAGACGTAAGAGTGTAAAAGAGAGCGAAACGAGACGAAGGAAGGTGAAAGAGAGCGAAACGAGATGAAGGAGGGTGAAAGAGAGTGAAACGAGACGAAGAAAGGTGAAAGAGAGCGAAACGAGACGAAGGAGGGTGAAAGAGAGCAAAACCAGACGAAGGAGGGTGAAAGAGAGCGAAATGAGACGAAGGAGGGTGAAAGAGTGCGAAAGGAGTCGAAGGAGGGTGAAAGAGAGCGAAATGAGACGAAGGAGGGTGAAAGAGTGCGAAAGGAGTCGAAGGAGGGTGAAAGAGAGTGGAACGAGACGAAGGAGGGTGAAAGAGATCGAAACGAGACGAAGGAGGGTGAAAGAGAGCAAAACAAGACGGGGAGGGTGAAAGAGAGCGAAACAAGATGAAGGAGGGTGAAAGAGAGCGAAACGAGACAATGGAGGGTGAAAGAGGGCGAAACGAGACGAAGGCGGGTGGAACAGAGCGAAACAAGACGAAGGAGGGTGAAAGTGAGCGAAACGAGACAAAGGAGGGTGAAAGAGAGCGAAACGAGACGAAGGAAGGTGAAAGAGAGCGAAACGAGATGAAGGAGGGTGAAAGAGAGTGAAACGAGACGAAGAAAGGTGAAAGAGAGCGAAACGAGACGAAGGAGGGTGAAAGAGAGTGAAAGGAGACGAAGGAGGGTGAAAGAGAGCGAAATGAGACGAAGGAGGGTGAAAGAGTGCGAAAGGAGTCGAAGGAGGGTGAAAGAGAGCGAAATGAGACGAAGGAGGGTGAAAGAGTGCGAAAGGAGTCGAAAGAGGGTGAAAGAGAGTGGAACGAGACGAAAGAGGGTGAAAGAGAACGAAACGAGACGAAGGAGGGTGAAAGAGAGCGAAACGAGTCGAAGGAGGGTGAAAGAGAGCGAAACGAGAAGAAGGAGGGTGAAAGAGAGCGAAACGATACGAAGGAGGGTGAAAGAGAGTGGAACGAGACGAAGGAGGGTGAAAGAGAACGAAACGAGACAAAGGAGGGTGAAAGAGAGCGAAACCAGACGATGGAGGGTGAAAGAGAGCGAAACGAGTGGAAGGAGGGTGAAAGAGAGCGAAACGAGATGAAGGAGGGCGAAAGAGAGCGAAATGAGACGAAGGAGGGTGAAAGAGAGCGAAACGAGACGAAGGAGGATGAAAGAGAGCGAAAGGAGTCGAAGCAGGGTGAAAGAGAGCGGAGCGAGACGAAGGAGGGTGAAAGAGAGTGAAACGAGACGAAGGAGGGTGAAAGAGCGCGAAACGAGTAGAAGGTGGGTGGAACAGAGCGAAACAAGATGAAGGAGGGTGAAAGAGAGCGAAACGAGACGGAGGAGGGTGAAAGAGGGCAAAACGAGACGAAGGAGTGTAAACAGAGCGAAACGAGACGAAGAAAGGTGAAAGAGAGCGAAACGAGACGAAGGAGTGTGAAAGAGAGCGAAAGGAGATGAAGGAGGGTGAAAGAGAGCGAAAAGAGATGAAGGAGGGTGAAAGAGAGCGAAAGGAGTCGAAGGAGGGTGAAAGAGATTGGAACGAGACGAAGGAGGGTGAAAGAGACCGAAACGAGACGAAGGAGGGTGAAAGAGAGCGGAACGAGACGAAGGAGGGTGAAAGTGAGCGAAACGAGAAGAAGGAGGGTGAAAGAGAGCGAAACGAGACGAAGGAGGGTGAAAGAGAGCGAAAGGAGACGAAGGAGGGTGAAAGAGAGCGAAATGAGACGAAGGAGGGTGAAAGAGAGCGAAACGAGTCGAAGGAGGGTGAAAGAGAGCGAAACGAGAAGAAGGAGGGTGAAAGAGAGCGAAACGATACGAAGGAGGGTGAAAGAGAGTGGAACGAGACGAAGGAGGGTGAAAGAGAACGAAACGAGACGAAGGAGGGTGAAAGAGAGCGAAACCAGACGATGGAGGGTGAAAGAGAGCGAAACGAGTGGAAGGAGGGTGAAAGAGAGCGAAACGAGATGAAGGAGGGCGAAAGAGAGCGAAATGAGACGAAGGAGGGTGAAAGAGAGCGAAACGAGACGAAGGAGGATGAAAGAGAGCGAAAGGAGTCGAAGCAGGGTGAAAGAGAGCGGAGCGAGACGAAGGAGGGTGAAAGAGAACGAAACGAGACGAAGGAGGGTGAAAGAGAGTGAAACGAGACGAAGGAGGGTGAAAGAGCGCGAAACGAGTAGAAGGTGGGTGGAACAGAGCGAAACAAGATGAAGGAGGGTGAAAGAGAGCGAAACGAGACGGAGGAGGGTGAAAGAGGGCAAAACGAGACGAAGGAGTGTAAACAGAGCGAAACGAGACGAAGAAAGGTGAAAGAGAGCGAAACGAGACGAAGGAGTGTGAAAGAGAGCGAAAGGAGATGAAGGAGGGTGAAAGAGAGCGAAAAGAGATGAAGGAGGGTGAAAGAGAGCGAAAGGAGTCGAAGGAGGGTGAAAGAGATTGGAACGAGACGAAGGAGGGTGAAAGAGACCGAAACGAGACGAAGGAGGGTGAAAGAGAGCGGAACGAGACGAAGGAGGGTGAAAGTGAGCGAAACGAGAAGAAGGAGGGTGAAAGAGAGCGAAACGAGACGAAGGAGGGTGAAAGAGAGCGAAAGGAGACGAAGGAGGGTGAAAGAGAGCGAAATGAGACGAAGGAGGGTGAAAGAGTGCGAAAGGAGTCGAAGGAGGGTGAAAGAGAGTGGAACGAGACGAAGGAGGGTGAAAGAGAACGAAACGAGACGAAGGAGGGTGAAAGAGAGCGAAACGAGACGAAGGAGGTTGAAAGAGAGCGAAACGAGGAGAAGGAGGGTGAAAGAGAGCGAAACGATACTAAGGAGGGTGAAAGAGCGAAACAAGATGAAGGAGGGTCAAAGAGAGCGAATCGAGACGAAGGAGGGTGAAAGAGAGCGAAACCAGACGATGGAGGGTGAAAGAGAGCGAAACGAGAGGAAGGAGGGTGAAAGAGAGCGAAGCGAGATGAAGGAGGGCGAAAGAGAGCGAAATGAGACGAAGGAGGGTGAAAGAGAGTGCAACGAGACGAAGGAGGATGAAAGAGAGCGAAAGGAGTCGAAGGAGGGTGAAAGAGAGCGAAACGAGATGAAGGAGGGTCAAAGAGGGCGAAACGAGACGAAGGAGGGTGAAACAGGGCGAAGCGAGACGAAGGAGCATGAAAGAGAGCGAAACGAGATGAAGGAGGGTAAAAGAGAGCGAAACGAGACGTAAGAGTGTAAAAGAGAGCGAAACAAGACGGGGGAGTGTGAAAGAGAGTGAAACAAGACGAAGGAGGGTGAAAGAGAGCGAAACGAGACAATGGAGGGTGAAAGAGAGCGAAACGAGAGGATGGAATGTGAAAGTGAGCGAAACGAGACGAAGGAGGGTGAAAGAGGGCGAAACGAGACGAAGGCGGGTGGAACAGAGCGAAACAAGACGAAGGAGGGTGAAAGTGAGCGAAATGAGAAGAATGATGATGAAAGGGAGCGAAACGAGACGAAGGAGGGTGAAAGAGAGCGAAACAAGAAGAAGGAGGGTGAAAGAGAGCGAAGCAAGAGGAAGGAGGGTGAAAGAGAGCGAAACGAGACGAAGGATGGTGAAAGAGAGCGAAACAAGATGATGGAGGGTGAAAGAGTGCGAAAAAAGAGGAAGGAGGGTGAAAGAGAGCGAAACGAGACAAAGGAGGGTGAAAGAGAGCGAAACGAGACGAAGGAAGGTGAATGAGAGCGAAACGAGATGAAGGAGGGTGAAGGAGAGTGAAACGAGACGAAGAAAGGTGAAAGAGAGCGAAACGAGACGAAGGAGGGTGAAAGAGAGCGAAAGGAGACGAAGGAGGGTGAAAGAGAGCGAAATGAGACGAAGGAGGGTGAAAGAGTGCGAAAGGAGTCGAAGGAGGGTGAAAGAGAGCGAAATGAGACGAAGGAGGGTGAAAGAGAGCGAAACGAGACGTAAGAGTGAAGGAGAGTGAAACGAGACGAAGAAAGGTGAAAGAGAGCGAAACGAGACGAAGGAGGGTGAAAGAGAGCGAAAGGAGACGAAGGAGGGTGAAAGAGAGCGAAATGAGACGAAGGAGGGTGAAAGAGTGCGAAAGGAGTCGAAGGAGGGTGAAAGAGAGCGAAATGAGACGAAGGAGGGTGAAAGAGAGCGAAACGAGACGTAAGAGTGTAAAAGAGAGCGAAACGAGACGAAGGAAGGTATAGAGAGCGAAACGAGATGAAGGAGGGTGAAAGAGAGTGAAACGAGACGAAGAAAGGTGAAAGAGAGCGAAACGAGACGAAGGAGGGTGAAAGAGAGCGAAACCAGACGAAGGAGGGTGAAAGAGAGCGAAATGAGACGAAGGAGGGTGAAAGAGTGCGAAAGGAGTCGAAGGAGGGTGAAAGAGAGCGAAATGAGACGAAGGAGGGTGAAAGAGTGCGGAAGGAGGGTGAAAGAGAGTGGAACGAGACGAAGGAGGGTGAAAGAGATCGAAACGAGACGAAGGAGGGTGAAAGAGAGCGAAACAAGACGGGGAGGGTGAAAGAGAGCGAAACAAGATGAAGGAGGGTGAAAGAGAGCGAAACGAGACAATGGAGGGTGAAAGAGGGCGAAACGAGACGAAGGCGGGTGGAACAAAGCGAAACAAGACGAAGGAGGGTGAAAGTGAGCGAAACGAGACAAAGGAGGGTGAAAGAGAGCGAAACGAGACGAAGGAAGGTGAAAGAGAGCGAAACGAGATGAAGGAGGGTGAAAGAGAGTGAAACGAGACGAAGAAAGGTGAAAGAGAGCGAAACGAGATGAAGGAGGGTGAAAGAGAGTGAAAGGAGACGAAGGAGGGTGAAAGAGAGCGAAATGAGACGAAGGAGGGTGAAAGAGTGCGAAAGGAGTCGAAGGAGGGTGAAAGAGAGCGAAATGAGACGAAGGAGGGTGAAAGAGTGCGAAAGGAGTCGAAAGAGGGTGAAAGAGAGTGGAACGAGACGAAAGAGGGTGAAAGAGAACGAAACGAGACGAAGGAGGGTGAAAGAGAGCGAAACGAGTCGAAGGAGGGTGAAAGAGAGCGAAACGAGAAGAAGGAGGGTGAAAGAGAGCGAAACGATACGAAGGAGGGTGAAAGAGAGTGGAACGAGACGAAGGAGGGTGAAAGAGAACGAAACGAGACGAAGGAGGGTGAAAGAGAGCGAAACCAGACGATGGAGGGTGAAAGAGAGCGAAACGAGTGGAAGGAGGGTGAAAGAGAGCGAAACGAGATGAAGGAGGGCGAAAGAGAGCGAAATGAGACGAAGGAGGGTGAAAGAGAGCGAAACGAGACGAAGGAGGATGAAAGAGAGCGAAAGGAGTCGAAGCAGGGTGAAAGAGAGCGGAGCGAGACGAAGGAGGGTGAAAGAGAACGAAACGAGACGAAGGAGGGTGAAAGAGAGTGAAACGAGACGAAGGAGGGTGAAAGAGCGCGAAACGAGTAGAAGGTGGGTGGAACAGAGCGAAACAAGATGAAGAAGGGTGAAAGAGAGCGAAACGAGACGGAGGAGGGTGAAAGAGGGCAAAACGAGACGAAGGAGTGTAAACAGAGCGAAACGAGACGAAGAAAGGTGAAAGAGAGCGAAACGAGACGAAGGAGTGTGAAAGAGAGCGAAAGGAGATGAAGGAGGGTGAAAGAGAGCGAAATGAGATGAAGGAGGGTGAAAGAGAGCGAAAGGAGTCGAAGGAGGGTGAAAGAGATTGGAACGAGACGAAGGAGGGTGAAAGAGACCGAAACGAGACGAAGGAGGGTGAAAGAGAGCGGAACGAGACGAAGGAGGGTGAAAGTGAGCGAAACGAGAAGAAGGAGGGTGAAAGAGAGCGAAACGAGACGAAGGAGGGTGAAAGAGAGCGAAAGGAGACGAAGGAGGGTGAAAGAGAGCGAAATGAGACGAAGGAGGGTGAAAGAGTGCGAAAGGAGTCGAAGGAGGGTGAAAGAGAGTGGAACGAGACGAAGGAGGGTGAAAGAGAATGAAACGAGACGAAGGAGGGTGAAAGAGAGCGAAACGAGACGAAGGAGGTTGAAAAAGAGCGAAACGAGGAGAAGGAGGGTGAAAGAGAGCGAAACGATACGAAGGAGGGTGAAAGAGCGAAACAAGATGAAGGAGGGTCAAAGAGAGCGAATCGAGACGAAGGAGGGTGAAAGAGAGCGAAACCAGACGAAGGAGGGTGAAAGAGAGCGAAACGAGAGGAAGGAGGGTGAAAGAGAGCGAAACGAGATGAAGGAGGGCGAAAGAGAGCGAAATGAGACGAAGGAGGGTGAAAGAGAGTGCAACGAGACGAAGGAGGATGAAAGAGAGCGAAAGGAGTCGAAGGAGGGTGAAAGAGAGCGGAGCGAGACGAAGGAGGGTGAAAGAGAACGAAACGAGACGAAGGAGGGTGAAACAGGGTGAAGCGAGATGAAGGAGCATGAAAGAGAGCGAAACGAGATGAAGGAGGGTAAAAGAGAGCGAAACGAGACGTAAGAGTGTAAAAGAGAGCGAAACAAGACGGGGGAGGGTGAAAGAGAGCGAAACAAGACGAAGGAGGGTGAAAGAGAGCGAAACGAGACAATGGAGGGTGAAAGAGAGCGAAACGAGAGGATGGAATGTGAAAGAGAGCGAAACGAGACGAAGGAGGGTGAAAGAGTGCGAAACAAGACGAAGGAGGGTGAAAGAGGGCGAAACGAGACGAAGGCGGGTGGAACAGAGCGAAACAAGACGAAGGAGGGTGAAAGAGAGCGAAACGAGATGAAGGAGGGTGAAAGAGAGCAAAACGAGACGAAGGAGTGTAAAACAGAGCAAAACGAGATGAAGGAGGATGAAACAGAGCTAAACGAGATGAAGGAGGGTCAACGAGAGCGAACCGAGATGAATGATGGTCAAAGAGAGCGAAATGAGACGAAGGAGGGTGAAAGAGAGCGAAACGAGATGAAGGAGGGTGAAAGAGAGCGAAACAAGACGAAGGAGGGCGAAAGAGAGCGGAACGAGACGAAGGAGGATGAAAGAGACCGAAACGAGGCGAAGGAGGGTAAAAGAGAGCGAAACAAGATGAAGGTGGGTGAAAGAGAGCGAAACACGACAAAGGAGTGTGAAAGAGACCGAAGCGAGATGAAGGAGGGTGAAAGAGAGCGAAACGAGACGAAGGAGGGTGAAAGAGAGCGAAACGAGAAGAAGGAGGGTGAAAGAGAGCGAAATGAGACGAAGGAGGGTGAAAGAGAGCGAAATGAGATGAAGGAGGGTGGAAGAGAGCTAAACGAGATGAAGGAGGATGAAAGATAGTGAAACGAGATGAAGGTAGGTGAAAGAGAGCGAAACGAGACCAAAGAGGGTGAAAGAGAGAGAAACGAGACGAAGGAAGGTGAAAGAGAGCGAAACGAGACAAAGGAGGGTGAAAGGGAGCGAAACGAGACGAAGGAGGGTGAAACAGAGCGAAAGGAGAGGAAGGAGGGTGAAAGAGAGCGAAACGAGACGAAGGAGGGTGAAAGAGAGCAAAATGAGACGAAGGAGGGTGAAAGAGAGCGAAACGAGACAAAGGAGGGTGAAAGGGAGCGAAAAGAGACGAAGGAGGGTGAAAGAGAGCCAAACGAGATGAAGGAGGGTGAAAGAGAGCGAAACAAGATTAAGGAGGGTGAAAGAGGGCGAAACGAGATGAAGGCGGGTGCAACAGAGCGAAACAAGACGAAGGAGGGTGAAAGAGAGCGAAACGAGACAAAGGAGGGTGAAAGGGAGCGAAACGAGACGAAGGAGGGTGAAAGAGAGCAAAATGAGACGAAGGAGGGTGAAAGAGAGAGAAACGAGACGAAGAAAGGTGAAAGAGAGCAAAACGAGACAAAGGAGGGTGAAAGGGAGCGAAACGAGACGAAGGAGGGTGAAAGAGAGCAAAATGAGACGATGGAGTGTGAAACAGAGCGAAACGAGAAGAAGGAGGGTGAAAGAGAGCGAAACAAGATTAAGGAGGGTGAAAGAGGGCGAAACGAGATGAAGGCGGGTGAAAGAGAGTGAAACGAGACGAAGAAAGGTGAAAGAGAGCGAAACGAGACGAAGGAGGGTGAAAGAGAGCGAAACCAGACGAAGGAGGGTGAAAGAGAGCGAAATGAGACGAAGGAGGGTGAAAGAGTGCGAAAGGAGTCGAAGGAGGGTGAAAGAGAGCGAGATGAGACGAAGGAGGGTGAAAGAGTGCGAAAGGAGTCGAAGGAGGGTGAAAGAGAGTGGAACGAGACGAAGGAGGGTGAAAGAGAACGAAACGAGACGAAGGAGGGTGAAAGAGAGCGAAACGAGACGAAGGAGGTTGAAAGAGGGTGAAACGAGATGAAGGCGGGTGCAACAGAGCGAAACAAGACGAAGGAGGGTGAAAGAGAGCGAAACGAGACGGAGGAGGGTGAAAGAGGGCAAAACGAGACGAAGGAGTGTAAACAGAGCGAAACGAGACGAAGAAAGGTGAAAGAGAGCGAAACGAGATGAAGGAGTGTGAAAGAGAGCGAAAGGAGACGAAGGAGGGTGAAAGAGAGCGAAATGAGATGAAGGAGGGTGAAAGAGAGCGAAAGGAGTCGAAGGAGGGTGAAAGAGATTGGAACGAGACGAAGGAGGGTGAAAGAGACCGAAACGAGACGAAGGAGGGTGAAAGAGAGCGGAACGAGACGAAGGAGGGTGAAAGTGAGCGAAACGAGAAGAAGGAGGGTGAAAGAGAGCGAAACGAGACGAAGGAGGGTGAAAGAGAGCGAAAGGAGACGAAGGAGGGTGAAAGAGAGCGAAATGAGACGAAGGAGGGTGAAAGAGTGCGAAAGGAGTCGAAGGAGGGTGAAAGAGAGCGAAATGAGACGAAGGAGGGTGAAAGAGTGCGAAAGGAGTCGAAGGAGGGTGAAAGAGAGTGGATCGAGACGAAGGAGGGTGAAAGAGAACGAAACGAGACGAAGGAGGGTGAAAGAGAGCGAAACGAGACGAAGGAGGTTGAAAGAGAGCGAAACGAGGAGAAGGAGGGTGAAAGAGAGCGAAACGATACGAAGGAGGGTGAAAGAGAGCGAAACAAGATTAAGGAGGGTCAAAGAGAGCGAATCGAGACGAAGGAGGGTGAAAGAGAGCGAAACCAGACGATGGAGGGTGAAAGAGAGCGAAACGAGAGGAAGGAGGGTGAAAGAGAGCGAAACGAGATGAAGGAGGGCGAAAGAGAGCGAAATGAGACGAAGGAGGGTGAAAGAGAGCGCAACGAGACGAAGGAGGATGAAAGAGAGCGAAAGGAGTCGAAGGAGGGTGAAAGAGAGCGGAGCGAGACGAAGGAGGGTGAAAGAGAACGAAACGAGACGAAGGAGGGTGAAAGAGAGTGAAACGAGACGAAGGAGGGTGAAAGAGCGCGAAACGAGTAGAAGGTGGGTGGAACAGAGCGAAACAAGATGAAGGAGGGTGAAAGAGAGCGAAACGAGATGGAGGAGGGTGAAAGAGGGCAAAACGAGACGAAGGAGTGTAAACAGAGCGAAACGAGACAAAGGAGGATGAAAGAGAGCTAAACGAGACGAAGGACGGTCAAAGAGAGCGAAACGAGATGAAGGAGGGTCAAAGAGGGCGAAACGAGACGAAGGAGGGTGAAACAGGGCGAAGCGAGACGAAGGAGCATGAAAGAGAGCGAAACGAGATGAAGGAGGGTAAAAGAGAGCGAAACGAGACGTAAGAGTGTAAAAGAGAGCGAAACAAGACGGCGGAGGGTTAAAGAGAGCGAAACAAGACGAAGGAGGTTGAAAGAGAGCGAAACGAGACAATGGAGGGTGAAAGAGAGCGAAACGAGAGGATGGAATGTGAAAGAGAGCGAAACGAGTCGAAGGAGGGTGAAAGAGTGCGAAACAAGACGAAGGAGGGTGAAAGAGGGCGAAACGAGACGAAGGCGGGTGGAACAGAGCGAAACAAGACGAAGGAGGGTGAAAGAGAGCGAAACGAGATGAAGGAGGGTGAAAGAGAGCAAAACGAGACGAAGGAGTGTAAAACAGAGCAAAACGAGATGAAGGAGGATGAAACAGAGCTAAACGAGATGAAGGAGGGTCAACGAGAGCGAAACGAGATGAATGATGGTCAAAGAGAGCGAAATGAGACGAAGGAGGGTGAAAGAGAGCGAAACGAGATGAAGGAGGGTGAAAGAGAGCGAAACAAGACGAAGGAGGGCGAAAGAGAGCGGAACGAGACGAAGGAGGATGAAAGAGACCGAAACGAGGCGAAGGAGGGTAAAAGAGAGCGAAACAAGATGAAGGTGGGTGAAAGAGAGCGAAACACGACAAAGGAGTGTGAAAGAGACCGAAGCGAGATGAAGGAGGGTGAAAGAGAGCGAAACGAGACGAAGGAGGATGAAAGAGAGCGAAACGAGAAGAAGGAGGGTGAAAGAGAGCGAAATGAGACGAAGGAGGGTGAAAGAGAGCGAAAGGAGACGAAGGAGGGTGAAAGAGAGCGAAATGAGACGAAGGAGGGTGAAAGAGTGCGAAAGGAGTCGAAGGAGGGTGAAAGAGAGCGAAATGAGACGAAGGAGGGTGAAAGAGTGCGAAAGGAGTCGAAGGAGGGTGAAAGAGAGTGGATCGAGACGAAGGAGGGTGAAAGAGAACGAAACGAGACGAAGGAGGGTGAAAGAGAGCGAAACGAGACGAAGGAGGTTGAAAGAGAGCGAAACGAGGAGAAGGAGGGTGAAAGAGAGCGAAACGATACGAAGGAGGGTGAAAGAGAGCGAAACAAGATTAAGGAGGGTCAAAGAGAGCGAATCGAGACGAAGGAGGGTGAAAGAGAGCGAAACCAGACGATGGAGGGTGAAAGAGAGCGAAACGAGAGGAAGGAGGGTGAAAGAGAGCGGAACGAGATGAAGGAGGGCGAAAGAGAGCGAAATGAGACGAAGGAGGGTGAAAGAGAGCGCAACGAGACGAAGGAGGATGAAAGAGAGCGAAAGGAGTCGAAGGAGGGTGAAAGAGAGCGGAGCGAGACGAAGGAGGGTGAAAGAGAACGAAACGAGACGAAGGAGGGTGAAAGAGAGTGAAACGAGACGAAGGAGGGTGAAAGAGCGCGAAACGAGTAGAAGGTGGGTGGAACAGAGCGAAACAAGATGAAGGAGGGTGAAAGAGAGCGAAACGAGATGGAGGAGGGTGAAAGAGGGCAAAACGAGACGAAGGAGTGTAAACAGAGCGAAACGAGACAAAGGAGGATGAAAGAGAGCTAAACGAGACGAAGGACGGTCAAAGAGAGCGAAACGAGATGAAGGAGGGTCAAAGAGGGCGAAACGAGACGAAGGAGGGTGAAACAGGGCGAAGCGAGACGAAGGAGCATGAAAGAGAGCGAAACGAGATGAAGGAGGGTAAAAGAGAGCGAAACGAGACGTAAGAGTGTAAAAGAGAGCGAAACAAGACGGCGGAGGGTTAAAGAGAGCGAAACAAGACGAAGGAGGTTGAAAGAGAGCGAAACGAGACAATGGAGGGTGAAAGAGAGCGAAACGAGAGGATGGAATGTGAAAGAGAGCGAAACGAGTCGAAGGAGGGTGAAAGAGTGCGAAACAAGACGAAGGAGGGTGAAAGAGGGCGAAACGAGACGAAGGCGGGTGGAACAGAGCGAAACAAGACGAAGGAGGGTGAAAGAGAGCGAAACGAGATGAAGGAGGGTGAAAGAGAGCAAAACGAGACGAAGGAGTGTAAAACAGAGCAAAATGAGATGAAGGAGGATGAAACAGAGCTAAACGAGATGAAGGAGGGTCAACGAGAGCGAAACGAGATGAATGATGGTCAAAGAGAGCGAAATGAGACGAAGGAGGGTGAAAGAGAGCGAAACGAGATGAAGGAGGGTGAAAGAGAGCGAAACAAGACGAAGGAGGGCGAAAGAGAGCGGAACGAGACGAAGGAGGATGAAAGAGACCGAAACGAGGCGAAGGAGGGTAAAAGAGAGCGAAACAAGATGAAGGTGGGTGAAAGAGAGCGAAACACGACAAAGGAGTGTGAAAGAGACCGAAGCGAGATGAAGGAGGGTGAAAGAGAGCGAAACGAGACGAAGGAGGATGAAAGAGAGCGAAACGAGAAGAAGGAGGGTGAAAGAGAGCGAAATGAGACGAAGGAGGGTGAAAGAGAGCGAAATGAGATGAAGGAGGGTGGAAGATAGCTAAACGAGATGAAGGAGGATGAAAGATAGTGAAACGAGATGAAGGTAGGTGAAAGAGAGCGAAACGAGACCAAAGAGGGTGAAAGAGAGAGAAACGAGACGAAGGAAGGTGAAAGAGAGCGAAACGAGACAAAGGAGGGTGAAAGGGAGCGAAACGAGACGAAGGAGGGTGAAAGAGAGCGAAAGGAGAGGAAGGAGGGTGAAAGAGAGCGAAACGAGACGAAGGAGGGTGAAAGAGAGCAAAATGAGACGAAGGAGGGTGAAAGAGAGCGAAACGAGACAAAGGAGGGTGAAAGGGAGCGAAAAGAGACGAAGGAGGGTGAAAGAGAGCCAAACGAGATGAAGGAGGATGAAAGAGAGCGAAACAAGATTAAGGAGGGTGAAAGAGGGCGAAACGAGATGAAGGCGGGTGCAACAGAGCGAAACAAGACGAAGGAGGGTGAAAGAGAGCGAAACGAGATGAAGGAGGGTGAAAGAGAGTGAAACGAGATGAAGGTAGGTGAAAGAGAGCGAAACGAGGCCAAAGAGGGTGAAAGAGAGAGAAACGAGACGAAGGAAGGTGAAAGAGAGCGAAACGAGACAAAGGAGGGTGAAAGGGAGTGAAACGAGACGAAGGAGGGTGAAAGAGAGCAAAATGAGACGATGGAGTGTGAAACAGAGCGAAACGAGAAGAAGGAGGGTGAAAGAGAGCGAAACGAGACGAAGGAGGGTGAAAGAGAGCGAAACGAGACAAAGGAGGGTGAAAGGGAGCGAAAAGAGACGAAGGAGTGTGAAACAGAGTGAAACGAGAGGAAGGAGGGTGAAAGAGAGCGAAACGAGATGAAAGAGGGTGAAAGAGAGCGAAACGAGACGAAGGAGGGTGAAAGAGAGCGAAACGAGACGAAGGAGGGTGAAAGAGAGCGAATGGAGTCGAAGGAGGGTGAAAGAGAGCGGAGCGAGACGAAGGAAGGTGAAAGAGAACAAAACGAGACGAAGGAGGGTGAAAGAGAGTGAAACGAGATGAAGGAGGGTGAAAGAGGGCGAAACGAGAAGAAGGTGGGTCGAACAGGGCGAAGCGAGACGAAGGAGCATGAAAGAGAGCGAAACAAGATGAAGGAGGGTGAAAGAGAGCGAAACGAGATGAAGGAGGGTGAAAGAGAGCAAAACGAGACGAAGGAGTGTAAAACAGAGCGAAACGAGACAATGGAGGGTGAAAGAGAGCGAAACGAGAGGGTGGAATGTGAAAGAGAGCGAAACAAGACGAAGGAGGGTGAAAGAGGGCGAAAAGAGACGAAGGCGGGTGGAACAGAGCGAAACAAGACGAAGGCGGGTGGAACAGAGCGAAACAAGATGAAGGAGGATGAAAGAGACCGAAACGAGATGAAGGAGGGTGAAAGAGAGCAAAACGAGACGAAGGAGTGTAAAACAGAGCAAAACGAGATGAAGGAGGATGAAACAGAGCTAAACGAGATGAAGGAGGGTCAACGAGAGCGAAACGAGATGAATGATGGTCAAAGAGAGCGAAATGAGACGAAGGAGGGTGAAAGAGAGCGAAACGAGATGAAGGAGGGTGAAAGAGAGCGAAACAAGACGAAGGAGGGCGAAAGAGAGCGGAACGAGACGAAGGAGGATGAAAGAGACCGAAACGAGGCGAAGGAGGGTAAAAGAGTGCGAAACAAGATGAAGGTGGGTGAAAGAGAGCGAAACACGACAAAGGAGTGTGAAAGAGACCGAAGCGAGATGAAGGAGGGTGAAAGAGAGCGAAACGAGACGAAGGAGGGTGAAAGAGAGCGAAACGAGAAGAAGGAGGGTGAAAGAGAGCGAAATGAGACGAAGGAGGGTGAAAGAGAGCGAAATGAGATGAAGGAGGGTGGAAGAGAGCTAAACGAGATGAAGGAGGATGAAAGATAGTGAAACGAGATGAAGGTAGGTGAAAGAGAGCGAAACGAGTCCAAAGAGGGTGAAAGAGAGAGAAACGAGACGAAGGAAAGTGAAAGAGAGCGAAACGAGACAAAGGAGGGTGAAAGGGAGCGAAACGAGACGAAGGAGGGTGAAAGAGAGCGAAAGGAGAGGAAGGAGGGTGAAAGAGAGCGAAACGAGACGAAGGAGGGTGAAAGAGAGCAAAATGAGATGAAGGAGGGTGAAAGAGAGCGAAACGAGACAAAGGAGGGTGAAAGGGAGCGAAAAGAGACGAAGGAGGGTGAAAGAGAGCCAAACGAGATGAAGGAGGGTGAAAGAGAGCGAAACAAGATTAAGGAGGGTGAAAGAGGGCGAAACGAGATGAAGGCGGGTGCAACAGAGCGAAACAAGACGAAGGAGGGTGAAAGAGAGCGAAATGAGACGACGGAGGGTAAAAGAGAGCGAAACGAGATGAAGGAGGGTGAAAGAGAGTGAAACGAGATGAAGGTAGGTGAAAGAGAGCGAAACGAGGCCAAAGAGGGTGAAAGAGAGAGAAACGAGACGAAGGAAGGTGAAAGAGAGCGAAACGAGACAAAGGAGGGTGAAAGGGAGTGAAACGAGACGAAGGAGTGTGAAAGAGAGCAAAATGAGACGATGGAGTGTGAAACAGAGCGAAACGAGAAGAAGGAGGGTGAAAGAGAGCGAAACGAGACAAAGGAGGGTGAAAGGGAGCGAAAAGAGACGAAGGAGTGTGAAACAGAGTGAAACGAGAGGAAGGAGGGTGAAAGAGAGCGAAACGAGATGTAGGAGGGTGAAAGAGAGCGAAACGAGACGAAGGAGGGTGAAAGAGAGCGAAACGAGACGAAGGAGGGTGAAAGAGAGCGAAAGGAGTCGAAGGAGGGTGAAAGAGAGCGGAGCGAGACGAAGGAAGGTGAAAGAGAACAAAACGAGACGAAGGAGGGTGAAAGAGAGTGAAACGAGATGAAGGAGGGTGAAAGAGGGCGAAACGAGAAGAAGGTGGGTCGAACAGGGCGAAGCGAGACGAAGGAGCATGAAAGAGAGCGAAACAAGATGAAGGAGGGTGAAAGAGAGCGAAACGAGATGAAGGAGGGTGAAAGAGAGCAAAACGAGACGAAGGAGTGTAAAACAGAGCGAAACGAGACAATGGAGGGTGAAAGAGAGCGAAACGAGAGGGTGGAATGTGAAAGAGAGCGAAACAAGACGAAGGAGGGTGAAAGAGAGCGAAACGAGACGAAGGAGGGTGAAAGAGAGCAACATGAGACGAAGGAGGGTGAAAGAGAGCGAAACGAGACAAAGGAGGGTGAAAGGGAGCGAAAAGAGACGAAGGAGGGTGAAAGGGAGCGAAAAGAGACGAAGGAGGGTGAAAGAGAGCCAAACGAGATGAAGGAGGGTGAAAGAGAGTGAAACAAGATTAAGGAGGGTGAAAGAGGGCGAAACGAGATGAAGGCGGGTGCAACAGAGCGAAACAAGACGAAGGAGGGTGAAAGAGAGCGAAACGAGACGACGGAGGGTAAACGAGATGAAGGAGGGTGAAAGAGAGTGAAACGAGATGAAGGTAGGTGAAAGAGAGCGAAACGAGGCCAAAGAGGGTGAAAGAGAGAGAAACGAGACGAAGGAGGGTGAAAGAGAGCGAAAGGAGAGGAAGGAGGGTGAAAGAGAGCGAAACGAGACGAAGGAGGGTGAAAGAGAGCAAAATGAGACGAAGGAGGGTGAAAGAGAGCGAAACGAGACAAAGGAGGGTGAAAGGGAGCGAAAAGAGACGAAGGAGGGTGAAAGAGAGCCAAACGAGATGAAGGAGGGTGAAAGAGAGCGAAACAAGATTAAGGAGGGTGAAAGAGGGCGAAACGAGATGAAGGCGGGTGCAACAGAGCGAAACAAGACGAAGGAGGGTGAAAGAGAGCGAAACGAGACGACGGAGGGTAAAAGAGAGCGAAACGAGATGAAGGAGGGTGAAAGAGAGTGAAACGAGATGAAGGTAGGTGAAAGAGAGCGAAACGAGGCCAAAGAGGGTGAAAGAGAGAGAAACGAGACGAAGGAAGGTGAAAGAGAGCGAAACGAGACAAAGGAGGGTGAAAGGGAGTGAAACGAGACGAAGGAGTGTGAAAGAGAGCAAAATGAGACGATGGAGTGTGAAACAGAGCGAAACGAGAAGAAGGAGGGTGAAAGAGAGCGAAACGAGACAAAGGAGGGTGAAAGGGAGCGAAAAGAGACGAAGGAGTGTGAAACAGAGTGAAACGAGAGGAAGGAGGGTGAAAGAGAGCGAAACGAGATGTAGGAGGGTGAAAGAGAGCGAAACGAGACGAAGGAGGGTGAAAGAGAGCGAAACGAGACGAAGGAGGGTGAAAGAGAGCGAAAGGAGTCGAAGGAGGGTGAAAGAGAGCGGAGCGAGACGAAGGAAGGTGAAAGAGAACAAAACGAGACGAAGGAGGGTGAAAGAGAGTGAAACGAGATGAAGGAGGGTGAAAGAGGGCGAAACGAGAAGAAGGTGGGTCGAACAGGGCGAAGCGAGACGAAGGAGCATGAAAGAGAGCGAAACAAGATGAAGGAGGGTGAAAGAGAGCGAAACGAGATGAAGGAGGGTGAAAGAGGGCAAAACGAGACGAAGGAGTGTAAAACAGAGCGAAACGAGACAATGGAGCGTGAAAGAGAGCGAAACGAGAGGGTGGAATGTGAAAGAGAGCGAAACAAGACGAAGGAGGGTGAAAGAGAGCGAAACGAGACGAAGGAGGGTGAAAGAGAGCAAAATGAGACGAAGGAGGGTGAAAGAGAGCGAAACGAGACAAAGGAGGGTGAAAGGGAGCGAAAAGAGACGAAGGAGGGTGAAAGAGAGCCAAACGAGATGAAGGAGGGTGAAAGAGAGCGAAACAAGATTAAGGAGGGTGAAAGAGGGCGAAACGAGATGAAGGCGGGTGCAACAGAGCGAAACAAGACGAAGGAGGGTGAAAGAGAGCGAAACGAGACGACGGAGGGTAAAAGAGAGCGAAACGAGATGAAGGAGGGTGAAAGAGAGTGAAACGAGATGAAGGTAGGTGAAAGAGAGCGAAACGAGGCCAAAGAGGGTGAAAGAGAGAGAAACGAGACGAAGGAAGGTGAAAGAGAGCGAAACGAGACAAAGGAGGGTGAAAGGGAGTGAAACGAGACGAAGGAGTGTGAAAGAGAGCAAAATGAGACGATGGAGTGTGAAACAGAGCGAAACGAGAAGAAGGAGGGTGAAAGAGAGCGAAACGAGACAAAGGAGGGTGAAAGGGAGCGAAAAGAGACGAAGGAGTGTGAAACAGAGTGAAACAAGAGGAAGGAGGGTGAAAGAGAGCGAAACGAGATGTAGGAGGGTGAAAGAGAGCGAAACGAGACGAAGGAGGGTGAAAGAGAGCGAAACGAGACGAAGGAGGGTGAAAGAGAGCGAAAGGAGTCGAAGGAGGGTGAAAGAGAGCGGAGCGAGACGAAGGAAGGTGAAAGAGAACAAAACGAGACGAAGGAGGGTGAAAGAGAGTGAAACGAGATGAAGGAGGGTGAAAGAGGGCGAAACGAGAAGAAGGTGGGTCGAACAGGGCGAAGCGAGACGAAGGAGCATGAAAGAGAGCGAAACAAGATGAAGGAGGGTGAAAGAGAGCGAAACGAGATGAAGGAGGGTGAAAGAGAGCAAAACGAGACGAAGGAGTGTAAAACAGAGCGAAACGAGACAATGGAGGGTGAAAGAGAGCGAAACGAGAGGGTGGAATGTGAAAGAGAGCGAAACAAGACGAAGGAGGGTGAAAGAGGGCGAAAAGAGACGAAGGCGGGTGGAACAGAGCGAAACAAGACGAAGGCGGGTGGAACAGAGCGAAACAAGATGAAGGAGGATGAAAGAGACCGAAACGAGGCGAAGGAGGGTAAAAGAGAGCGAAACAAGATGAAGGTGGGTGAAAGAGAGCGAAACACGACAAAGGAGTGTGAAAGAGACCGAAACGAGATGAAGGAGGGTGAAAGAGAGCGAAACGAGACGAAGGAGGGTGAAAGAGAGCGAAACGAGATGAAGGAGGGTGGAAGAGAGCTAAACGAGATGAAGGAGGGTGAAAGATAGTGAAACGAGATGAAGGTAGGTAATAGAGAGCGAAACGAGACCAAAGAGGGTGAAAGAGAGAGAAACGAGATGAAGGAAGGTGAAAGAGAGCGAAACGAGACAAAGGAGGGTGAAAGGGAGCGAAACGAGACGAAGGAGGGTGAAAGAGAGCGAAACGAGAGGAAGGAGGGTGAAAGAGAGTGAAACGAGACGAAGGAGGGTGAAAGAGAGCGAAACGAGAAGAAGGAGGGTGAAAGAGAGCGAAATGAGACGAAGGAGGGTGAAAGAGAGCGAAATGAGATGAAGGAGGGTGGAAGAGAGCTAAACGAGATGAAGGAGGATGAAAGATAGTGAAACGAGATGAAGGTAGGTGAAAGAGAGCGAAACGAGTCCAAAGAGGGTGAAAGAGAGAGAAACGAGACGAAGGAAAGTGAAAGAGAGCGAAACGAGACAAAGGAGGGTGAAAGGGAGCGAAACGAGACGAAGGAGGGTGAAAGAGAGCGAAAGGAGAGGAAGGAGGGTGAAAGAGAGCGAAACGAGACGAAGGAGGGTGAAAGAGAGCAAAATGAGACGAAGGAGGGTGAAAGAGAGCGAAACGAGACAAAGGAGGGTGAAAGGGAGCGAAAAGAGACGAAGGAGGGTGAAAGAGAGCCAAACGAGATGAAGGAGTGTGAAAGAGAGCGAAACAAGATTAAGGAGGGTGAAAGAGGGCGAAACGAGATGAAGGCGGGTGCAACAGAGCGAAACAAGACGAAGGAGGGTGAAAGAGAGCGAAACGAGACGACGGAGGGTAAAAGAGAGCGAAACGAGATGAAGGAGGGTGAAAGAGAGTGAAACGAGATGAAGGTAGGTGAAAGAGAGCGAAACGAGGCCAAAGAGGGTGAAAGAGAGAGAAACGAGACGAAGGAAGGTGAAAGAGAGCGAAACGAGACAAAGGAGGGTGAAAGGGAGTGAAACGAGACGAAGGAGTGTGAAAGAGAGCAAAATGAGACGATGGAGTGTGAAACAGAGCGAAACGAGAAGAAGGAGGGTGAAAGAGAGCGAAACGAGACAAAGGAGGGTGAAAGGGAGCGAAAAGAGACGAAGGAGTGTGAAACAGAGTGAAACGAGAGGAAGGAGGGTGAAAGAGAGCGAAACGAGATGTAGGAGCGTGAAAGAGAGCGAAACGAGACGAAGGAGGGTGAAAGAGAGCAAAAAGAGACGAAGGCGGGTGGAACAGAGCGAAACAAGACGAAGGCGGGTGGAACAGAGCGAAACAAGATGAAGGAGGATGAAAGAGACCGAAACGAGGCGAAGGAGGGTAAAAGAGAGCGAAACAAGATGAAGGTGGGTGAAAGAGAGCGAAACACGACAAAGGAGTGTGAAAGAGACCGAAACGAGATGAAGGAGGGTGAAAGAGAGCGAAACGAGACGAAGGAGGGTGAAAGAGAGCGAAACGAGATGAAGGAGGGTGGAAGAGAGCTAAACGAGATGAAGGAGGGTGAAAGATAGTGAAACGAGATGAAGGTAGGTAATAGAGAGCGAAACGAGACCAAAGAGGGTGAAAGAGAGAGAAACGAGATGAAGGAAGGTGAAAGAGAGCGAAACGAGACAAAGGAGGGTGAAAGGGAGCGAAACGAGACGAAGGAGGGTGAAAGAGAGCGAAACGAGAGGAAGGAGGGTGAAAGAGAGCGAAACGAGACGAAGGAGGGTGAAAGAGAGCAAAATGAGACGAAGGAGGGTGAAAGAGAGCGAAACGAGACAAAGGAGGGTGAAAGGGAGCGAAAAGAGACGAAGGAGGGTGAAAGTGAGCCAAACGAGATGAAGGAGGGTGAAAGAGAGCGAAACAAGATTAAGGAGGGTGAAAGAGGGCGAAACGAGATGAAGGCGGGTGCAACAGAGCGAAACAAGACGAAGGAGGGTGAAAGAGAGCGAAACGAGACGACGGAGGGTAAAAGAGAGCGAAACGAGATGAAGGAGGGTGAAAGAGAGTGAAACGAGATGAAGGTAGGTGAAAGAGAGCGAAACGAGACCAAAGAGGGTGAAAGAGAGAGAAACGAGACGAAGGAAGGTGAAAGAGAGTGAAACGAGACAAAGGATGGTGAAAGGGAGCGAAACGAGACGAAGGAGGGTGAAAGAGAGCAAAATGAGACGAAGGAGTGTGAAACAGAGCGAAACGAGAAGAAGGAGGGTGAAAGAGAGCGAAACGAGATGAAGGAGGGTGAAAGAGAGCGAAACGAGACAAAGGAGGGTGAAAGGGAGCGAAAAGAGACGAAGGAGTGTGAAACAGAGCGAAACGAGAGGAAGGAGGGTGAAAGAGAGCGAAACGAGATGAAGGAGGGTGAAAGAGAGCGAAGCGAGACGAAGGAGGGTGAAAGAGAGCGAAACGAGACGAAGGAGCGTGAAAGAGAGCGAAAGGAGTCGAAGGAGGGTGAACGAGAGCGGAGCGAGACGAAGGAGGGTGAAAGAGAACGAAACGAGACGAAGGAGGGTGAAAGAGTGTGAAACGAGACGAAGGAGGGTGAAAGAGGGCGAAACGAGAAGAAGGTGGGCGGAACAGAGCGAAACAAGATGAAGGAGGGTGAAAGAGAGCGAAACGAGACGAACGAGGGTGAAAGAGAGCAAAACGAGACGAAGTAGTGTAAACAGAGCGAAACGAGATAAAGGAGGATGAAAGAGAGCTAAACGAGACGAAGGAGTGTCAAAGAGAGCGAAACGAGATGAAGGAGGGTCAAAGAGGGCGAAACGAGACGAAGGAGGGTGAAACAGGGCGAAGCGAGACGAAGGAGCATGAAAGAGAGCGAAACGAGATGAAGGAGGGTAAAAGAGAGCGAAACGAGACGTAAGAGTGTAAAAGAGAGCGAAAAAAGACGGGGGAGGGTGAAAGAGAGCGAAACAAGACGAAGGAGGGTGAAAGAGAGCAAAACGAGACGAAGGAGTGTAAAACAGAGCGAAACGAGACAATGGAGGGTGAAAGAGAGCGAAACGAGAGGGTGGAATGTGAAAGAGAGCGAAACAAGACGAAGGAGGGTGAACGAGGGCGAAAAGAGACGAAGGCGGGTGGAACAGAGCGAAACAAGACGAAGGCGGGTGGAACAGAGCGAAACAAGATGAAGGAGGATGAAAGAGACCGAAACGAGGCGAAGGAGGGTAAAAGAGAGCGAAACAAGATGAAGGTGGGTGAAAGAGAGCGAAACACGACAAAGGAGTGTGAAAGAGACCGAAACGAGATGAAGGAGGGTGAAAGAGAGCGAAACGAGACGACGGAGGGTGAAAGAGAGCGAAACGAGATGAAGGAGGGTGGAAGAGAGCTAAACGATATGAAGGAGGGTGAAAGATAGTGAAACGAGATGAAGGTAGGTAATAGAGAGCGAAACGAGACCAAAGAGGGTGAAAGAGAGAGAAACGAGATGAAGGAAGGTGAAAGAGAGCGAAACGAGACAAAGGAGGGTGAAAGGGAGCGAAACGAGACGAAGGAGGGTGAAAGAGAGCGAAACGAGAGGAAGGAGGGTGAAAGAGAGCGAAACGAGACGAAGGAGGGTGAAAGAGAGCAAAATGAGACGAAGGAGGTTGAAAGAGAGCGAAACGAGACAAAGGAGGGTGAAAGGGAGCGAAAAGAGACGAAGGAGGGTGAAAGAGAGCCAAACGAGATGAAGGAGGGTGAAAGAGAGCGAAACAAGATTAAGGAGGGTGAAAGAGGGCGAAACGAGATGAAGGCGGGTGCAACAGAGCGAAACAAGACGAAGGAGGGTGAAAGAGAGCGAAACGAGACGACGGAGGGTAAAAGAGAGCGAAACGAGATGAAGGAGGGTGAAAGAGAGCGAAACGAGATGAAGGTAGGTGAAAGAGAGCGAAACGAGACCAAAGAGGGTGAAAGAGAGAGAAACGAGACGAAGGAAGGTGAAAGAGAGTGAAACGAGACAAAGGATGGTGAAAGGGAGCGAAACGAGACGAAGGAGGGTGAAAGAGAGCAAAATGAGACGAAGGAGTGTGAAACAGAGCGAAACGAGAAGAAGGAGGGTGAAAGAGAGCGAAACGAGATGAAGGAGGGTGAAAGAGAGCGAAACGAGACAAAGGAGGGTGAAAGGGAGCGAAAAGAGACGAAGGAGTGTGAAACAGAGCGAAACGAGAGGAAGGAGGGTGAAAGAGAGCGAAACGAGATGAAGGAGGGTGAAAGAGAGCGAAGCGAGACGAAGGAGGGTGAAAGAGAGCGAAACGAGACGAAGGAGCGTGAAAGAGAGCGAAAGGAGTCGAAGGAGGGTGTACGAGAGCGGAGCGAGACGAAGGAGGGTGAAAGAGAACGAAACGAGACGAAGGAGGGTGAAAGAGTGTGAAACGAGACGAAGGAGGGTGAAAGAGGGCGAAACGAGAAGAAGGTGGGCGGAACAGAGCGAAACAAGATGAAGGAGGGTGAAAGAGAGCGAAACGAGACGAACGAGGGTGAAAGAGAGCAAAACGAGACGAAGTAGTGTAAACAGAGCGAAACGAGATAAAGGAGGATGAAAGAGAGCTAAACGAGACGAAGGAGTGTCAAAGAGAGCGAAACGAGATGAAGGAGGGTCAAAGAGGGCGAAACGAGACGAAGGAGGGTGAAACAGGGCGAAGCGAGACGAAGGAGCATGAAAGAGAGCGAAAAGAGATGAAGGAGTGTAAAAGAGAGCGAAACGAGACGTAAGAGTGTAAAAGAGAGCGAAACAAGACGGGGAGGGTGAAAGAGAGCGAAACAAGACGAAGGAGGGTGAAAGAGAGCAAAACGAGACGAAGGAGTGTAAAACAGAGCGAAACGAGACAATGGAGGGTGAAAGAGAGCGAAACGAGAGGGTGGAATGTGAAATAGAGCGAAACAAGACGAAGGAGGGTGAAAGAGGGCGAAAAGAGACGAAGGCGGGTGGAACAGAGCGAAACAAGACGAAGGCGGGTGGAACAGAGCGAAACAAGATGAAGGAGGATGAAAGAGACCGAAACAAGGCGAAGGAGGGTAAAAGAGAGCGAAACAAGATGAAGGTGGGTGAAAGAGAGCGAAACACGACAAAGGAGTGTGAAAGAGACCGAAACGAGATGAAAGAGGGTGAAAGAGAGCGAAACGAGACGAAGGAGGGTGAAAGAGAGCGAAACGAGATGAAGGAGGGTGGAAGAGAGCTAAACGAGATGAAGGAGGGTGAAAGATAGTGAAACGAGATGAAGGTAGGTAATAGAGAGCGAAACGAGACCAAAGAGGGTGAAAGAGAGAGAAACGAGATGAAGGAAGGTGAAAGAGAGCGAAACGAGACAAAGGAGGGTGAAAGGGAGCGAAACGAGACGAAGGAGGGTGAAAGAGAGCGAAACGAGAGGAAGGAGGGTGAAAGAGAGCGAAACGAGACGAAGGAGGGTGAAAGAGAGCAAAATGAGACGAAGGAGGGTGAAAGAGAGCGAAAAGAGACAAAGGAGGGTGAAAGGGAGCGAAAAGAGACGAAGGAGGGTGAAAGAGAGCAAAATGAGACGAAGGAGTGTGAAACAGAGCGAAACGAGAAGAAGGAGGGTGAAAGAGAGCGAAACGAGATGAAGGAGGGTGAAAGAGAGCGAAACGAGACAAAGGAGGGTGAAAGGGAGCGAAAAGAGACGAAGGAGTGTGAAACAGAGCGAAACGAGAGGAAGGAGGGTGAAAGAGAGCGAAACGAGATGAAGGAGGGTGAAAGAGAGCGAAGCGAGACGAAGGAGGGTGAAAGAGAGCGAAACGAGACGAAGGAGCGTGAAAGAGAGCGAAAGGAGTCGAAGGAGGGTGAACGAGAGCGGAGCGAGACGAAGGAGGGTGAAAGAGAGCAAAATGAGACGAAGGAGGGTGAAAGAGAGCGAAACGAGACAAAGGAGGGTGAAAGGGAGCGAAAAGAGACGAAGGAGGGTGAAAGAGAGCCAAACGAGATGAAGGAGGGTGAAAGAGAGCGAAACAAGATTAAGGAGGGTGAAAGAGGGCGAAACGAGATGAAGGCGGGTGCAACAGAGCGAAACAAGACGAAGGAGGGTGAAAGAGAGCGAAACGAGACGACGGAGGGTAAAAGAGAGCGAAACGAGATGAAGGAGGGTGAAAGAGAGTGAAACGAGATGAAGGTAGGTGAAAGAGAGCGAAACGAGGCCAAAGAGGGTGAAAGAGAGAGAAACGAGACGAAGGAAGGTGAAAGAGAGCGAAACGAGACAAAGGAGGGTGAAAGGGAGTGAAACGAGACGAAGGAGTGTGAAAGAGAGCAAAATGAGACGAAGGAGGGTGAAAGAGAGCGAAACGAGACAAAGGAGGGTGAAAGGGAGCGAAAAGAGACGAAGGAGTGTGAAACAGAGTGAAACGAGAGGAAGGAGGGTGAAAGAGAGCGAAACGAGATGTAGGAGGGTGAAAGAGAGCGAAACGAGACGAAGGAGGGTGAAAGAGAGCGAAACGAGACGAAGGAGGGTGAAAGAGAGCGAAAGGAGTCGAAGGAGGGTGAAAGAGAGCGGAGCGAGACGAAGGAAGGTGAAAGAGAACAAAACGAGACGAAGGAGGGTGAAAGAGAGTGAAACGAGATGAAGGAGGGTGAAAGAGGGCGAAACGAGAAGAAGGTGGGTCGAACAGGGCGAAGCGAGACGAAGGAGCATGAAAGAGAGCGAAACAAGATGAAGGAGGGTGAAAGAGAGCGAAACGAGATGAAGGAGGGTGAAAGAGAGCAAAACGAGACGAAGGAGTGTAAAACAGAGCGAAACGAGACAATGGAGGGTGAAAGAGAGCGAAACGAGAGGGTGGAATGTGAAAGAGAGCGAAACAAGACGAAGGAGGGTGAAAGAGGGCGAAAAGAGACGAAGGCGGGTGGAACAGAGCGAAACAAGACGAAGGCGGGTGGAACAGAGCGAAACAAGATGAAGGAGGATGAAAGAGACCGAAACGAGGCGAAGGAGGGTAAAAGAGAGCGAAACAAGATGAAGGTGGGTGAAAGAGAGCGAAACACGACAAAGGAGTGTGAAAGAGACCGAAACGAGATGAAGGAGGGTGAAAGAGAGCGAAACGAGACGAAGGAGGGTGAAAGAGAGCGAAACGAGATGAAGGAGGGTGGAAGAGAGCTAAACGAGATGAAGGAGGGTGAAAGATAGTGAAACGAGATGAAGGTAGGTAATAGAGAGCGAAACGAGACCAAAGAGGGTGAAAGAGAGAGAAACGAGATGAAGGAAGGTGAAAGAGAGCGAAACGAGACAAAGGAGGGTGAAAGGGAGCGAAACGAGACGAAGGAGGGTGAAAGAGAGCGAAACGAGAGGAAGGAGGGTGAAAGAGAGCGAAACGAGACGAAGGAGGGTGAAAGAGAGCGAAACGAGAAGAAGGAGGGTGAAAGAGAGCGAAATGAGACGAAGGAGGGTGAAAGAGAGCGAAATGAGATGAAGGAGGGTGGAAGAGAGCTAAACGAGATGAAGGAGGATGAAAGATAGTGAAACGAGATGAAGGTAGGTGAAAGAGAGCGAAACGAGTCCAAAGAGGGTGAAAGAGAGAGAAACGAGACGAAGGAAAGTGAAAGAGAGCGAAACGAGACAAAGGAGGGTGAAAGGGAGCGAAACGAGACGAAGGAGGGTGAAAGAGAGCGAAAGGAGAGGAAGGAGGGTGAAAGAGAGCGAAACGAGACGAAGGAGGGTGAAAGAGAGCAAAATGAGACGAAGGAGGGTGAAAGAGAGCGAAACGAGACAAAGGAGGGTGAAAGGGAGCGAAAAGAGACGAAGGAGGGTGAAAGAGAGCCAAACGAGATGAAGGAGTGTGAAAGAGAGCGAAACAAGATTAAGGAGGGTGAAAGAGGGCGAAACGAGATGAAGGCGGGTGCAACAGAGCGAAACAAGACGAAGGAGGGTGAAAGAGAGCGAAACGAGACGACGGAGGGTAAAAGAGAGCGAAACGAGATGAAGGAGGGTGAAAGAGAGTGAAACGAGATGAAGGTAGGTGAAAGAGAGCGAAACGAGGCCAAAGAGGGTGAAAGAGAGAGAAACGAGACGAAGGAAGGTGAAAGAGAGCGAAACGAGACAAAGGAGGGTGAAAGGGAGTGAAACGAGACGAAGGAGTGTGAAAGAGAGCAAAATGAGACGATGGAGTGTGAAACAGAGCGAAACGAGAAGAAGGAGGGTGAAAGAGAGCGAAACGAGACAAAGGAGGGTGAAAGGGAGCGAAAAGAGACGAAGGAGTGTGAAACAGAGTGAAACGAGAGGAAGGAGGGTGAAAGAGAGCGAAACGAGATGTAGGAGCGTGAAAGAGAGCGAAACGAGACGAAGGAGGGTGAAAGAGAGCGAAAAGAGACGAAGGCGGGTGGAACAGAGCGAAACAAGACGAAGGCGGGTGGAACAGAGCGAAACAAGATGAAGGAGGATGAAAGAGACCGAAACGAGGCGAAGGAGGGTAAAAGAGAGCGAAACAAGATGAAGGTGGGTGAAAGAGAGCGAAACACGACAAAGGAGTGTGAAAGAGACCGAAACGAGATGAAGGAGGGTGAAAGAGAGCGAAACGAGACGAAGGAGGGTGAAAGAGAGCGAAACGAGATGAAGGAGGGTGGAAGAGAGCTAAACGAGATGAAGGAGGGTGAAAGATAGTGAAACGAGATGAAGGTAGGTAATAGAGAGCGAAACGAGACCAAAGAGGGTGAAAGAGAGAGAAACGAGATGAAGGAAGGTGAAAGAGAGCGAAACGAGACAAAGGAGGGTGAAAGGGAGCGAAACGAGACGAAGGAGGGTGAAAGAGAGCGAAACGAGAGGAAGGAGGGTGAAAGAGAGCGAAACGAGACGAAGGAGGGTGAAAGAGAGCAAAATGAGACGAAGGAGGGTGAAAGAGAGCGAAACGAGACAAAGGAGGGTGAAAGGGAGCGAAAAGAGACGAAGGAGGGTGAAAGTGAGCCAAACGAGATGAAGGAGGGTGAAAGAGAGCGAAACAAGATTAAGGAGGGTGAAAGAGGGCGAAACGAGATGAAGGCGGGTGCAACAGAGCGAAACAAGACGAAGGAGGGTGAAAGAGAGCGAAACGAGACGACGGAGGGTAAAAGAGAGCGAAACGAGATGAAGGAGGGTGAAAGAGAGTGAAACGAGATGAAGGTAGGTGAAAGAGAGCGAAACGAGACCAAAGAGGGTGAAAGAGAGAGAAACGAGACGAAGGAAGGTGAAAGAGAGTGAAACGAGACAAAGGATGGTGAAAGGGAGCGAAACGAGACGAAGGAGGGTGAAAGAGAGCAAAATGAGACGAAGGAGTGTGAAACAGAGCGAAACGAGAAGAAGGAGGGTGAAAGAGAGCGAAACGAGATGAAGGAGGGTGAAAGAGAGCGAAACGAGACAAAGGAGGGTGAAAGGGAGCGAAAAGAGACGAAGGAGTGTGAAACAGAGCGAAACGAGAGGAAGGAGGGTGAAAGAGAGCGAAACGAGATGAAGGAGGGTGAAAGAGAGCGAAGCGAGACGAAGGAGGGTGAAAGAGAGCGAAACGAGACGAAGGAGCGTGAAAGAGAGCGAAAGGAGTCGAAGGAGGGTGAACGAGAGCGGAGCGAGACGAAGGAGGGTGAAAGAGAACGAAACGAGACGAAGGAGGGTGAAAGAGTGTGAAACGAGACGAAGGAGGGTGAAAGAGGGCGAAACGAGAAGAAGGTGGGCGGAACAGAGCGAAACAAGATGAAGGAGGGTGAAAGAGAGCGAAACGAGACGAACGAGGGTGAAAGAGAGCAAAACGAGACGAAGTAGTGTAAACAGAGCGAAACGAGATAAAGGAGGATGAAAGAGAGCTAAACGAGACGAAGGAGTGTCAAAGAGAGCGAAACGAGATGAAGGAGGGTCAAAGAGGGCGAAACGAGACGAAGGAGGGTGAAACAGGGCGAAGCGAGACGAAGGAGCATGAAAGAGAGCGAAACGAGATGAAGGAGGGTAAAAGAGAGCGAAACGAGACGTAAGAGTGTAAAAGAGAGCGAAACAAGACGGGGGAGGGTGAAAGAGAGCGAAACAAGACGAAGGAGGGTGAAAGAGAGCAAAACGAGACGAAGGAGTGTAAAACAGAGCGAAACGAGACAATGGATGGTGAAAGAGAGCGAAACGAGAGGGTGGAATGTGAAAGAGAGCGAAACAAGACGAAGGAGGGTGAAAGAGGGCGAAAAGAGACGAAGGCGGGTGGAACAGAGCGAAACAAGACGAAGGCGGGTGGAACAGAGCGAAACAAGATGAAGGAGGATGAAAGAGACCGAAACGAGGCGAAGGAGGGTAAAAGAGAGCGAAACAAGATGAAGGTGGGTGAAAGAGAGCGAAACACGACAAAGGAGTGTGAAAGAGACCGAAACGAGATGAAGGAGGGTGAAAGAGAGCGAAACGAGACGAAGGAGGGTGAAAGAGAGCGAAACGAGATGAAGGAGGGTGGAAGAGAGCTAAACGATATGAAGGAGGGTGAAAGATAGTGAAACGAGATGAAGGTAGGTAATAGAGAGCGAAACGAGACCAAAGAGGGTGAAAGAGAGAGAAACGAGATGAAGGAAGGTGAAAGAGAGCGAAACGAGACAAAGGAGGGTGAAAGGGAGCGAAACGAGACGAAGGAGGGTGAAAGAGAGCGAAACGAGAGGAAGGAGGGTGAAAGAGAGCGAAACGAGACGAAGGAGGGTGAAAGAGAGCAAAATGAGACGAAGGAGGGTGAAAGAGAGCGAAACGAGACAAAGGAGGGTTAAGGGAGCGAAAAGAGACGAAGGAGGGTGAAAGAGAGCCAAACGAGATGAAGGAGGGTGAAAGAGAGCGAAACAAGATTAAGGAGGGTGAAAGAGGGCGAAACGAGATGAAGGCGGGTGCAACAGAGCGAAACAAGACGAAGGAGGGTGAAAGAGAGCGAAACGAGACGACGGAGGGTAAAAGAGAGCGAAACGAGATGAAGGAGGGTGAAAGAGAGTGAAACGAGATGAAGGTAGGTGAAAGAGAGCGAAACGAGACCAAAGAGGGTGAAAGAGAGAGAAACGAGACGAAGGAAGGTGAAAGAGAGTGAAACGAGACAAAGGATGGTGAAAGGGAGCGAAACGAGACGAAGGAGGGTGAAAGAGAGCAAAATGAGACGAAGGAGTGTGAAACAGAGCGAAACGAGAAGAAGGAGGGTGAAAGAGAGCGAAACGAGATGAAGGAGGGTGAAAGAGAGCGAAACGAGACAAAGGAGGGTGAAAGGGAGCGAAAAGAGACGAAGGAGTGTGAAACAGAGCGAAACGAGAGGAAGGAGGGTGAAAGAGAGCGAAACGAGATGAAGGAGGGTGAAAGAGAGCGAAGCGAGACGAAGGAGGGTGAAAGAGAGCGAAACGAGACGAAGGAGCGTGAAAGAGAGCGAAAGGAGTCGAAGGAGGGTGAACGAGAGCGGAGCGAGACGAAGGAGGGTGAAAGAGAACGAAACGAGACGAAGGAGGTTGAAAGAGTGTAAAACGAGACGAAGGAGGGTGAAAGAGGGCGAAACGAGAAGAAGGTGGGCGGAACAGAGCGAAACAAGATGAAGGAGGGTGAAAGAGAGCGAAACGAGACGAACGAGGGTGAAAGAGAGCTAAACGAGATGAAGGAGTGTCAAAGAGAGCGAAACGAGATGAAGGAGGGTCAAAGAGGGCGAAACGAGACGAAGGAGGGTGAAACAGGGCGAAGCGAGACGAAGGAGCATGAAAGAGAGCGAAAAGAGATGAAGGAGTGTAAAAGAGAGCGAAACGAGACGTAAGAGTGTAAAAGACAGCGAAACAAGACGGGGAGGGTGAAAGAGAGCGAAACAAGACGAAGGAGGGTGAAAGAGAGCAAAACGAGACGAAGGAGTGTAAAACAGAGCGAAACGAGACAATGGAGGGTGAAAGAGAGCGAAACGAGAGGGTGGAATGTGAAATAGAGCGAAACAAGACGAAGGAGGGTGAAAGAGGGCGAAAAGAGACGAAGGCGGGTGGAACAGAGCGAAACAAGACGAAGGCGGGTGGAACAGAGCGAAACAAGATGAAGGAGGATGAAAGAGACCGAAACGAGGCGAAGGAGGGTAAAAGAGAGCGAAACAAGATGAAGGTGGGTGAAAGAGAGCGAAACACGACAAAGGAGTGTGAAAGAGACCGAAACGAGATGAAAGAGGGTGAAAGAGAGCGAAACGAGACGAAGGAGGGTGAAAGAGAGCGAAACGAGATGAAGGAGGGTGGAAGAGAGCTAAACGAGATGAAGGAGGGTGAAAGATAGTGAAACGAGATGAAGGTAGGTAATAGAGAGCGAAACGAGACCAAAGAGGGTGAAAGAGAGAGAAACGAGATGAAGGAAGGTGAAAGAGAGCGAAACGAGACAAAGGAGGGTGAAAGGGAGCGAAACGAGACGAAGGAGGGTGAAAGAGAGCGAAACGAGAGGAAGGAGGGTGAAAGAGAGCGAAACGAGACGAAGGAGGGTGAAAGAGAGCAAAATGAGACGAAGGAGGGTGAAAGAGAGCGAAACGAGACAAAGGAGGGTGAAAGGGAGCGAAAAGAGACGAAGGAGGGTGAAAGAGAGCAAAATGAGACGAAGGAGTGTGAAACAGAGCGAAACGAGAAGAAGGAGGGTGAAAGAGAGCGAAACGAGATGAAGGAGGGTGAAAGAGAGCGAAACGAGACAAAGGAGGGTGAAAGGGAGCGAAAAGAGACGAAGGAGTGTGAAACAGAGCGAAACGAGAGGAAGGAGGGTGAAAGAGAGCGAAACGAGATGAAGGAGGGTGAAAGAGAGCGAAGCGAGACGAAGGAGGGTGAAAGAGAGCGAAACGAGACGAAGGAGCGTGAAAGAGAGCGAAAGGAGTCGAAGGAGGGTGAACGAGAGCGGAGCGAGACGAAGGAGGGTGAAAGAGAACGAAACGAGACGAAGGAGGGTGAAAGAGTGTGAAACGAGACGAAGGAGGGTGAAAGAGGGCGAAACGAGAAGAAGGTGGGCGGAACAGAGCGAAACAAGATGAAGGAGGGTGAAAGAGAGCGAAACGAGACGAACGAGGGTGAAAGAGAGCAAAACGAGACGAAGTAGTGTAAACAGAGCGAAACGAAATAAAGGAGGATGAAAGAGAGCTAAACGAGACGAAGGAGTGTCAAAGAGAGCGAAACGAGATGAAGGAGGGTCAAAGAGGGCGAAACGAGACGAAGGAGGGTGAAACAGGGCGAAGCGAGACGAAGGAGCATGAAAGAGAGCGAAACGAGATGAAGGAGGGTAAAAGAGAGCGAAACGAGACGTAAGAGTGTAAAAGAGAGCGAAACAAGACGGGGGAGGGTGAAAGAGAGCGAAACAAGACGAAGGAGGGTGAAAGAGAGCAAAACGAGACGAAGGAGTGTAAAACAGAGCGAAACGAGACAATGGAGGGTGAAAGAGAGCGAAACGAGAGGGTGGAATGTGAAAGAGAGCGAAACAAGACGAAGGAGGGTGAAAGAGGGCGAAAAGAGACGAAGGCGGGTGGAACAGAACGAAACAAGACGAAGGCGGGTGGAACAGAGCGAAACAAGATGAAGGAGGATGAAAGAGACCGAAACGAGGCGAAGGAGGGTAAAAGAGAGCGAAACAAGATGAAGGTGGGTGAAAGAGAGCGAAACACGACAAAGGAGTGTGAAAGAGACCGAAACGAGATGAAGGAGGGTGAAAGAGAGCGAAACGAGACGAAGGAGGGTGAAAGAGAGCGAAACGAGATGAAGGAGGGTGGAAGAGAGCTAAACGATATGAAGGAGGGTGAAAGATAGTGAAACGAGATGAAGGTAGGTAATAGAGAGCGAAACGAGACCAAAGAGGGTGAAAGAGAGAGAAACGAGATGAAGGAAGGTGAAAGAGAGCGAAACGAGACAAAGGAGGGTGAAAGGGAGCGAAACGAGACGAAGGAGGGTGAAAGAGAGCGAAACGAGAGGAAGGAGGGTGAAAGAGGGCGAAACGAGACGAAGGAGGGTGAAAGAGAGCAAAATGAGACGAAGGAGGGTGAAAGAGAGCGAAACGAGACAAAGGAGGGTGAAAGGGAGCGAAAAGAGACGAAGGAGGGTGAAAGAGAGCCAAACGAGATGAAGGAGGGTGAAAGAGAGCGAAACAAGATTAAGGAGGGTGAAAGAGGGCGAAACGAGATGAAGGCGGGTGCAACAGAGCGAAACAAGACGAAGGAGGGTGAAAGAGAGCGAAACGAGACGACGGAGGGTAAAAGAGAGCGAAACGAGATGAAGGAGGGTGAAAGAGAGTGAAACGAGATGAAGGTAGGTGAAAGAGAGCGAAACGAGACCAAAGAGGGTGAAAGAGAGAGAAACGAGACGAAGGAAGGTGAAAGAGAGTGAAACGAGACAAAGGATGGTGAAAGGGAGCGAAACGAGACGAAGGAGGGTGAAAGAGAGCAAAATGAGACGAAGGAGTGTGAAACAGAGCGAAACGAGAAGAAGGAGGGTGAAAGAGAGCGAAACGAGATGAAGGAGGGTGAAAGAGAGCGAAACGAGACAAAGGAGGGTGAAAGGGAGCGAAAAGAGACGAAGGAGTGTGAAACAGAGCGAAACGAGAGGAAGGAGGGTGAAAGAGAGCGAAACGAGATGAAGGAGGGTGAAAGAGAGCGAAACAAGATGAAGGAGGGTGAAAGAGAGCGAAACGAGACGAAGGAGCGTGAAAGAGAGCAAAACGAGACGAAGGAGTGTGAAACAGAGCGAAACGAGAAGAAGGAGGGTGAAAGAGAGCGAAACGAGATGAAGGAGGGTGAAAGAGAGCGAAACGAGACAAAGGAGGGTGAAAGGGAGCGAAAAGAGACGAAGGAGTGTGAAACAGAGCGAAACGAGAGGAAGGAGGGTGAAAGAGAGCGAAACGAGATGAAGGAGGGTGAAAGAGAGCGAAACAAGATGAAGGAGGGTGAAAGAGAGCGAAACGAGACGAACGAGGGTGAAAGAGAGCAAAACGAGACGAAGTAGTGTAAACAGAGCGAAACGAGATAAAGGAGGATGAAAGAGAGCTAAACGAGACGAAGGAGTGTCAAAGAGAGCGAAACGAGATGAAGGAGGGTCAAAGAGGGCGAAACGAGACGAAGGAGGGTGAAACAGGGCGAAGCGAGACGAAGGAGCATGAAAGAGAGCGAAACGAGATGAAGGAGTGTAAAAGAGAGCGAAACGAGACGTAAGAGTGTAAAAGAGAGCGAAACAAGACGGGGAGGGTGAAAGAGAGCGAAACAAGACAAAGGAGGGTGAAAGAGAGCAAAACGAGACGAAGGAGTGTAAAACAGAGCGAAACGAGACAATGGAGGGTGAAAGAGAGCGAAACGAGAGGGTGGAATGTGAAATAGAGCGAAACAAGACGAAGGAGGGTGAAAGAGGGCGAAAAGAGACGAAGGCGGGTGGAACAGAGCGAAACAAGACGAAGGCGGGTGGAACAGAGCGAAATAAGATGAAGGAGGATGAAAGAGACCGAAACGAGGCGAAGGAGGGTAAAAGAGAGCGAAACAAGATGAAGGTGGGTGAAAGAGAGCGAAACACGACAAAGGAGTGTGAAAGAGACCGAAACGAGATGAAAGAGGGTGAAAGAGAGCGAAACGAGACGAAGGAGGGTGAAAGAGAGCGAAACGAGATGAAGGAGGGTGGAAGAGAGCTAAACGAGATGAAGGAGGGTGAAAGATAGTGAAACGAGATGAAGGTAGGTAATAGAGAGCGAAACGAGACCAAAGAGGGTGAAAGAGAGAGAAACGAGATGAAGGAAGGTGAAAGAGAGCGAAACGAGACAAAGGAGGGTGAAAGGGAGCGAAACGAGACGAAGGAGGGTGAAAGAGAGCGAAACGAGAGGAAGGAGGGTGAAAGAGAGCGAAACGAGACGAAGGAGGGTGAAAGAGAGCAAAATGAGACGAAGGAGGGTGAAAGAGAGCGAAACGAGACAAAGGAGGGTGAAAGGGAGCGAAAAGAGACGAAGGAGGGTGAAAGAGAGCCAAACGAGATGAAGGAGGGTGAAAGAGAGCGAAACAAGATTAAGGAGGGTGAAAGAGGGCGAAACGAGATGAAGGCGGGTGCAACAGAGCGAAACAAGACGAAGGAGGGTGAAAGAGAGCGAAACGAGACGACGGAGGGTAAAAGAGAGCGAAACGAGATGAAGGAGGGTGAAAGAGAGTGAAACGAGATGAAGGTAGGTGAAAGAGAGCGAAACGAGACCAAAGAGGGTGAAAGAGAGAGAAACGAGACGAAGGAAGGTGAAAGAGAGTGAAACGAGACAAAGGATGGTGAAAGGGAGCGAAACGAGACGAAGGAGGGTGAAAGAGAGCAAAATGAGACGAAGGAGTGTGAAACAGAGCGAAACGAGAAGAAGGAGGGTGAAAGAGAGCGAAACGAGATGAAGGAGGGTGAAAGAGAGCGAAACGAGACAAAGGAGGGTGAAAGGGAGCGAAAAGAGACGAAGGAGTGTGAAACAGAGCGAAACGAGAGGAAGGAGGGTGAAAGAGAGCGAAACGAGATGAAGGAGGGTGAAAGAGAGCGAAGCGAGACGAAGGAGGGTGAAAGAGAGCGAAACGAGACGAAGGAGCGTGAAAGAGAGCGAAAGGAGTCGAAGGAGGGTGAACGAGAGCGGAGCGAGACGAAGGAGGGTGAAAGAGAACGAAACGAGACGAAGGAGGGTGAAAGAGTGTGAAACGAGACGAAGGAGGGTGAAAGAGGGCGAAACGAGAAGAAGGTGGGCGGAACAGAGCGAAACAAGATGAAGGAGGGTGAAAGAGAGCGAAACGAGACGAACGAGGGTGAAAGAGAGCAAAACGAGACGAAGTAGTGTAAACAGAGCGAAACGAGATAAAGGAGGATGAAAGAGAGCTAAACGAGACGAAGGAGTGTCAAAGAGAGCGAAACGAGATGAAGGAGGGTCAAAGAGGGCGAAACGAGACGAAGGAGGGTGAAACAGGGCGAAGCGAGACGAAGGAGCATGAAAGAGAGCGAAACGAGATGAAGGAGGGTAAAAGAGAGCGAAACGAGACGTAAGAGTGTAAAAGAGAGCGAAACAAGACGGGGGAGGGTGAAAGAGAGCGAAACAAGACGAAGGAGGGTGAAAGAGAGCAAAACGAGACGAAGGAGTGTAAAACAGAGCGAAACGAGACAATGGAGGGTGAAAGAGAGCGAAACGAGAGGGTGGAATGTGAAATAGAGCGAAACAAGACGAAGGAGGGTGAAAGAGGGCGAAAAGAGACGAAGGCGGGTGGAACAGAGCGAAACAAGACGAAGGCGGGTGGAACAGAGCGAAACAAGATGAAGGAGGATGAAAGAGACCGAAACGAGGCGAAGGACGGTAAAAGAGAGCGAAACAAGATGAAGGTGGGTGAAAGAGAGCGAAACACGACAAAGGAGTGTGAAAGAGACCGAAACGAGATGAAAGAGGGTGAAAGAGAGCGAAACGAGACGAAGGAGGGTGAAAGAGAGCGAAACGAGATGAAGGAGGGTGGAAGAGAGCTAAACGAGATGAAGGAGGGTGAAAGATAGTGAAACGAGATGAAGGTAGGTAATAGAGAGCGAAACGAGACCAAAGAGGGTGAAAGAGAGAGAAACGAGATGAAGGAAGGTGAAAGAGAGCGAAACGAGACAAAGGAGGGTGAAAGGGAGCGAAACGAGACGAAGGAGGGTGAAAGAGAGCGAAACGAGAGGAAGGAGGGTGAAAGAGAGCGAAACGAGACGAAGGAGGGTGAAAGAGAGCAAAATGAGACGAAGGAGGGTGAAAGAGAGCGAAACAAGACAAAGGAGGGTGAAAGGGAGCGAAAAGAGACGAAGGAGGGTGAAAGAGAGCCAAACGAGATGAAGGAGGGTGAAAGAGAGCGAAACAAGATTAAGGAGGGTGAAAGAGGGCGAAACGAGATGAAGGCGGGTGCAACAGAGCGAAACAAGACGAAGGAGGGTGAAAGAGAGCGAAACGAGACGACGGAGGGTAAAAGAGAGCGAAACGAGATGAAGGAGGGTGAAAGAGAGTGAAACGAGATGAAGGTAGGTGAAAGTGAGCGAAACGAGACCAAAGAGGGTGAAAGAGAGAGATACGAGACGAAGGAAGGTGAAAGAGAGTGAAACGAGACAAAGGATGGTGAAAGGGAGCGAAACGAGACGAAGGAGGGTGAAAGAGAGAAAAATGAGACGAAGGAGTGTGAAACAGAGCGAAACGAGAAGGAGGGTGAAAGAGAGCGAAACGAGATGAAGGAGGGTGAAAGAGAGCGAAACGAGACGAAGGGGGTGAAAGAGAGCGAAACAAGATGAAGGAGGGTGAAAGAGAGTGAAACGAGATGAAGGTAGGTGAAAGAGAGCGAAACGAGACCAAAGAGGGTGAAAGAGAGAGAAACGAGACGAAGGAAGGTGAAAGAGAGCGAAACGAGACAAAGGAGGGTGAAAGGGAGCGAAACGAGACGAAGGAGGGTGAAAGAGAGCAAAATGAGACGAAGGAGTGTGAAACAGAGCGAAACGAGAAGAAGGAGGGTGAAAGAGAGCGAAACGAGTCGAAGGAGGGTGAAAGAGAGCGAAACGAGACAAAGGAGGGTGAAAGGGAGCGAAAAGAGACGAAGGAGTGTGAAACAGAGTGAAACGAGAGGAAGGAGGGTGAAAGAGAGCGAAACGAGATGAAGGAGGGTGAAAGAGAGCGAAACGAGACGAAGGAGGGTGAAAGAGAGCGAAACGAGACGAAGGAGGGTGAAAGAGAGCGAAAGGAGTGAAAGGAGGGTGAAAGAGAGCGGAGCGAGACGAAGGAGGGTGAAAGAGAACGAAACGAGACGAAGGAGCATGAAAGAGAGCGAAACGAGATGAAGGAGGGTAAAAGAGAGCGAAACGAGACGAAGGAAGGTGAAAGAGAGCGAAACGAGATGAAAGAGGGTGAAAGAGAGTGAAACGAGACGAAGAAAGGTGAAAGAGAGCGAAACGAGAGGAAGGAGGGTGAAAGAGAGCGAAACCAGACGAAGGAGGGTGAAAGAGAGCGAAATGAGACGAAAGAGGGTGAAAGAGTGCGAAAGGAGTCGAAGGAGGGTGAAAGAGAGCGAAATGAGACGAAGGAGGGTGAAAGAGTGCGAAAGGAGTCGAAGGAGGGTGAAAGAGAGTGGAACGAGACGAAGGAGGGTGAAAGAGAACGAAACGAGACGAAGGAGGGTGAAAGAGAGCGAAACGAAATGAAGGAGGTTGAAAGAGGGTGAAACGAGATGAAGGCGGGTGCAACAGAGCGAAACAAGACGAAGGAGGTTGAAAGAGAGCGAAACGAGACGACGGAGGGTTAAAGAGAGCAAAACAAGATGAAGGAGTGTGAAACAGAGCGAAACGAGATGAAGGAGGATGAAAGAGAGCTAAACGAGATGAAGGAGGGACAAAGAGTGCGAAACGAGACGAAAGAGGGTAAAAGTGAGCGAAACGAGACGGTGGAGGGTTAAAGAGAGCGAAACGAGTCGAAGGAGGGTGAAAGAGAGCGAAACAAGACGATGGAGGGTGAAAGAGAGTGAAACGAGAGGAAGGAGGGTGAAAGAGAGCGAAACAAGACAAAGGAGGGTGAAAGAGAGCGAAACGAGACGAAGAAATGTGAAAGAGAGCGAAACGAGACGAAGGAGGGTGAAAGAGAGCGAAAGGAGACGAAGGAGGGTGAAAGAGAGCGAAATGAGATGAAGGAGGGTGAAAGAGAGCGAAAGGATTCGAAGGAGGGTGAAAGAGAGTGGAACGAGACGAAGGAGGGTGAAAGAGACCGAAACGAGATGAAGGAGGGTGAAAGAGAGTGGAACGAGACGAAGGAGTGTGAAAGTGAGCGAAACGAGAAGAAGGAGGGTGAAAGAGAGCGAAACGAGACGAAGGAGGGTGAAAGAGAGCGAAACCAGATGATGGAGGGTGAAAAAGAGCGAAACGAGAGGAAGGAGGGTGTAAGAGAGTGAAACGAGACAAAGGGGGTGAAAGAGAGCGAAACAAGACGATGGAGGGTGAAAGAGAGTGAAACGAGAGGAAGGAGGGTGAAAGAGAGCGAAACGAGACAAAGGAGGGTGAAAGGGAGCGAAACGAGACGAAGGAGGGTAAAAGAGAGTGAAACGAGACGAAGGAGGGTGAAAGAGAGCGAAACGAGACGAAGAAAGGTGAAAGAGAGCGAAACGAGACGAAGGAGGGTGAAAGAGAGCGAAAGGAGACGAAGGAGGGTGAAAGAGAGCGAAATGAGATGAAGGAGGGTGAAAGAGAGCGAAAGGATTCGAAGGAGGGTGAAAGAGAGTGGAACGAGATGAAGGAGGGTGAAAGAGACCGAAACGAGATGAAGGAGGGTGAAAGAGAGTGGAACGAGACGAAGGAGTGTGAAAGTGAGCGAAACGAGAAGAAGGAGGGTGAAAGAGAGCGAAACGAGACGAAGGAGGGTGAAAGAGAGCGAAACCAGATGATGGAGGATGAAAAAGAGCGAAACGAGAGGAAGGAGGGTGTAAGAGAGCGAAACGAGACGAAGGGGGGTGAAAGAGAGCGAAACAAGATGAAGGAGGGTGAAAGAGAGTGAAACGAGATGAAGGTAGGTGAAAGAGAGCGAAACGAGACCAAAGAGGGTGAAAGAGAGAGAAACGAGACGAAGGAAGGTGAAAGAGAGCGAAACGAGACAAAGGAGGGTGAAAGGGAGCGAAACGAGACGAAGGAGGGTGAAAGAGAGCAAAATGAGACGAAGGAGTGTGAAACAGAGCGAAACGAGAAGAAGGAGGGTGAAAGAGAGCGAAACGAGTCGAAGGAGGGTGAAAGAGAGCGAAACGAGACAAAGGAGGGTGAAAGGGAGCGAAAAGAGACGAAGGAGTGTGAAACAGAGCGAAACGAGATGAAGGAGGGTGAAAGAGAGCGAAACGAGACGGTGGAGGGTTAAAGAGAGCGAAACGAGTCGAAGGAGGGTGAAAGAGAGCGAAACAAGACGATGGAGGGTGAAAGAGAGTGAAACGAGAGGAAGGAGGGTGAAAGAGAGCGAAACAAGACAAAGGAGGGTGAAAGAGAGCGAAACGAGACGAAGAAATGTGAAAGAGAGCGAAACGAGACGAAGGAGGGTGAAAGAGAGCGAAAGGAGACGAAGGAGGGTGAAAGAGAGCGAAATGAGATGAGGGAGGGTGAAAGAGAGCGAAAGGATTCGAAGGAGGGTGAAAGAGAGTGGAACGAGACGAAGGAGGGTGAAAGAGACCGAAACGAGATGAAGGAGGGTGAAAGAGAGTGGAACGAGACGAAGGAGTGTGAAAGTGAGCGAAACGAGAAGAAGGAGGGTGAAAGAGAGCGAAACGAGACGAAGGAGGGTGAAAGAGAGCGAAACCAGATGATGGAGGGTGAAAAAGAGCGAAACGAGAGGAAGGAGGGTGTAAGAGAGCGAAACGAGACAAAGGGGGTGAAAGAGAGCGAAACAAGACGATGGAGGGTGAAAGAGAGTGAAACGAGAGGAAGGAGGGTGAAAGAGAGCGAAACGAGACAAAGGAGGGTGAAAGGGAGCGAAACGAGACGAAGGAGGGTAAAAGAGAGTGAAACGAGACGAAGGAGGGTGAAAGAGAGCGAAACGAGACGAAGAAAGGTGAAAGAGAGCGAAACGAGACGAAGGAGGGTGAAAGAGAGCGAAAGGAGACGAAGGAGGGTGAAAGAGAGCGAAATGAGATGAAGGAGGGTGAAAGAGAGCGAAAGGATTCGAAGGAGGGTGAAAGAGAGTGGAACGAGATGAAGGAGGGTGAAAGAGACCGAAACGAGATGAAGGAGGGTGAAAGAGAGTGGAACGAGACGAAGGAATGTGAAAGTGAGCGAAACGAGAAGAAGGAGGGTGAAAGAGAGCGAAACGAGACGAAGGAGGGTGAAAGAGAGCGAAACCAGATGATGGAGGATGAAAAAGAGCGAAACGAGAGGAAGGAGGGTGTAAGAGAGCGAAACGAGACGAAGGGGGGTGAAAGAGAGCGAAACAAGATGAAGGAGGGTGAAAGAGAGTGAAACGAGATGAAGGTAGGTGAAAGAGAGCGAAACGAGACCAAAGAGGGTGAAAGAGAGAGAAACGAGACGAAGGAAGGTGAAAGAGAGCGAAACGAGACAAAGGAGGGTGAAAGGGAGCGAAACGAGACGAAGGAGGGTGAAAGAGAGCAAAATGAGACGAAGGAGTGTGAAACAGAGCGAAACGAGAAGAAGGAGGGTGAAAGAGAGCGAAACGAGTCGAAGGAGGGTGAAAGAGAGCGAAACGAGACAAAGGAGGGTGAAAGGGAGCGAAAAGAGACGAAGGAGTGTGAAACAGAGCGAAACGAGATGAAGGAGGGTGAAAGAGAGCGAAACGAGACGAAGGAGGGTGAAAGAGAGCGAAAGGAGTCGAAGGAGGGTGAAAGAGAGCGGAGCGAGACGAAGGAGGGTGAAAGAGAACGAAACGAGACGAAGGAGCATGAAAGAGAGCGAAACGAGATGAAGGAGGGTAAAAGAGAGCGAAACGAGACGAAGGAAGGTGAAAGAGAGCGAAACGAGATGAAAGAGGGTGAAAGAGAGTGAAACGAGACGAAGAAAGGTGAAAGAGAGCGAAACGAGACGAAGGAGGGTGAAAGAGAGCGAAACCAGACGAAGGAGGGTGAAAGAGAGCGAAATGAGACGAAGGAGGGTGAAAGAGTGCGAAAGGAGTCGAAAGAGGGTGAAAGAGAGCGAAATGAGACGAAGGAGGGTGAAAGAGTGCGAAAGGAGTCGAAGGAGGGTGAAAGAGAGTGGAACGAGACGAAGGAGGGTGAAAGAGAACGAAACGAGACGAAGGAGGGTGAAAGAGAGCGAAACGAGACGAAGGAGGTTGAAAGAGGGTGAAACGAGATGAAGGCGGGTGCAACAGAGCGAAACAAGACGAAGGAGGTTGAAAGAGTGTGAAACGAGACGACGGAGGGTTAAAGAGAGCAAAACAAGATGAAGGAGTGTGAAACAGAGCGAAACGAGATGAAGGAGGATGAAAGAGAGCTAAACGAGATGAAGGAGGGACAAAGAGTGCGAAACGAGACGAAAGAGGGTAAAAGTGAGCGAAACGAGACGGTGGAGGGTTAAAGAGAGCGAAACGAGTCGAAGGAGGGTAAAAGAGAGTGAAACGAGACGAAGGAGGGTGAAAGAGAGCGAAACGAGACGAAGAAAGGTGAAAGAGAGCGAAACGAGACGAAGGAGGGTGAAAGAGAGCGAAAGGAGACGAAGGAGGGTGAAAGAGAGCGAAATGAGATGAAGGAGGGTGAAAGAGAGCGAAAGGATTCGAAGGAGGGTGAAAGAGAGTGGAACGAGACGAAGGAGGGTGAAAGAGACCGAAACGAGATGAAGGAGGGTGAAAGAGAGTGGAACGAGACGAAGGAGTGTGAAAGTGAGCGAAACGAGAAGAAGGAGGGTGAAAGAGAGCGAAACGAGACGAAGGAGGGTGAAAGAGAGCGAAACCAGATGATGGAGGGTGAAAAAGAGCGAAACGAGAGGAAGGAGGGTGTAAGAGAGCGAAACGAGACAAAGGGGGGTGAAAGAGAGCGAAACAAGATGAAGGGGGGTGAAAGAGAGTGAAACGAGATGAAGGTAGGTGAAAGAGAGCGAAACGAGACCAAAGAGGGTGAAAGAGAGAGAAACGAGACGAAGGAAGGTGAAAGAGAGCGAAACGAGACAAAGGAGGGTGAAAGGGAGCGAAACGAGACGAAGGAGGGTGAAAGTGAGCAAAATGAGACGAAGGAGTGTGAAACAGAGCGAAACGAGAAGAAGGAGGGTGAAAGAGAGCGAAACGAGTCGAAGGAGGGTGAAAGAGAGCGAAACGAGACAAAGGAGGGTGAAAGGGAGCGAAAAGAGACGAAGGAGTGTGAAACAGAGTGAAACGAGAGGAAGGAGGGTGAAAGAGAGCGAAACGAGATGAAGGAGGGTGAAAGAGAGCGAAACGAGACGAAGGAGGGTGAAAGAGAGCGAAACGAGACGAAGGAGGGTGAAAGAGAGCGAAAGGAGTCGAAGGAGGGTGAAAGAGAGCGGAGCGAGACAAAGGAGGGTGAAAGAGAACGAAACGAGATGAAGGAGGGTGAAAGAGAGTGAAACGAGACGAAGGAGGGTGAAAGAGGGCGAAACGAGAAGAAGGTGGGTGAAAGAGAGTGAAACGAGATGAAGGTAGGTGAAAGAGAGCGAAACGAGACCAAAGAGGGTGAAAGAGAGAGAAACGAGTCGAAGGAAGGTGAAAGAGAGCGAAACGAGACAAAGGAGGGTGAAAGGGAGCAAAACGAGACGAAGGAGGGTGAAAGAGAGCAAAATGAGACGAAGGAGTGTGAAACAGAGCGAAACAAGAAGAAGGAGGGTGAAAGAGAGCGAAACGAGACGAAGGAGGGTGAAAGAGAGCGAAACGAGACAAAGGAGGGTGAAAGGGAGCGAAAAGAGACGAAGGAGTGTGAAACAGAGCGAAACGAGAGGAAGGAGGGTGATTGAGAGCGAAACGAGATGAAGGAGAGTGAAAGAGAGCGAAACGAGTCGAAGGAGGGTGAAAGAGCGAAACGAGACGAAGGAGGGTGAAAGAGAGCGAAAGGAGTCGAAGGAGGGTGAAAGAGAGCGGAGTGAGACGAAGGAGGGTGAAAGAGAACGAAACGAGACGAAGGAGGGTGAAAGAGAGTGAAACGAGACGAAGGAGGGTGAAAGAGGGCGAAACGAGAAGAAGGTGGGTGGAACAGGGCGAAGCGAGATGAAGGAGCATGAAAGAGAGCGAAACGAGATGAAGGAGGGTAAAAGAGAGCGAAACGAGACGTAAGAGTGTAAAAGAGAGCGAAACAAGACGGGGAGGGTGAAAGAGAGCGAAACAAGACGAAGGAGGGTGAAAGAGAGCGAAACGAGACAATGGAGGGTGAAAGAGAGCGAAACAAGAGGATGGAATGTGAAAGAGAGCGAAACGAGACGAAGGAGGGTGAAAGAGTGGGAAACAAGATGAAGGAGGGTGAAAGAGGGCGAAACGAGACGAAGGCGGGTGGAACAGAGCGAAACAAGACGAAGGAGGGTGAAAGAGAGCGAAACGAGATGAAGGAGGGTGAAAGAGAGCAAAACGAGACGAAGGAGTGTAAAACAGAGCGAAACGAGATGAAGGAGGATGAAACAGAGCTAAACGAGATGAAGGAGGGTCAACGAGAGCGAAACGAGATGAATGATGGTCAAAGAGAGCGAAATGAGACGAAGGAGGGTGAAAGAGAGCAAAATGAGATGAAGGAGGGTGAAAGAGAGCGATAGGAGTCGAAGGAGGGCGAAAGAGAGCGGAACGAGACGAAGGAGGATGAAAGAGTCCGAAACGAGGCGAAGGAGGGTAAAAGAGAGCGAAACAAGATGAAGGTGGGTGAAAGACAGCGAAACACGACAAAGGAGTGTGAAAGAGACCGAAACGAGATGAAAGAGGGTGAAAGAGAGCGAAACGAGACGAAGGAGGGTGAAAGAGAGCGAAACGAGAAGAAGGAGGGTGAAAGAGAGCGAAATGAGACGAAGGAGGGTGAAAGAGAGCGAAACGAGATGAAGGAGGGTGGAAGAGAGCTAAACGAGATGAAGGAGGGTGAAAGATAGTGAAACGAGATGAAGGTAGGTGAAAGAGAGCGAAACGAGACCAAAGAGGGTGAAAGAGAGAGAAACGAGACGAAGGAAGGTGAAAGAGAGCGAAACGAGACAAAGGAGAGTGAAAGGGAGCGAAACGAGACGAAGGAGGGTGAAAGAGAGCGAAACGAGAGGAAGGAGTGTGAAAGAGAGCGAAACGAGACGAAGGAGGGTGAAAGAGAGCAAAATGAGACGAAGGAGGGTGAAAGAGAGCGAAACGAGACAAAGGAGGGTGAAAGGGAGCGAAAAGAGACGAAGGAGGGTGAAAGAGAGTCAAACAAGACGAAGGAGGGTGAAAGAGAGCGAAACGAGACGACGGAGGGTAAAAGAGAGCGAAACGAGATGAAGGAGGGTGAAAGAGAGTGAAACGAGATGAAGGTAGGTGAAAGAGAGCGAAACGAGACCAAAGAGGGTGAAAGAGAGAAAAACGAGACGAAGGAAGGTGAAAGAGAGCGAAACGAGACAAAGGAGGGTGAAAGGGAGCGAAACGAGACGAAGGAGGGTGAAAGAGAGCAAAATGAGACGAAGGAGTGTGAAACAGAGCGAAACGAGAAGAAGGAGGGTGAAAGAGAGCGAAACGAGACGAAGGAGGGTGAAAGAGAGTGAAACGAGACAAAGGAGGGTGAAAGGGAGCGAAAAGAGACGAAGGAGTGTGAAACAGAGCGAAACGAGAGGAAGGAGGGTGAAAGAGAGCGAAACGAGATGAAGGAGGGTGAAAGAGAATGAAACGAGACGAAGGAGGGTGAAAGAGAGCGAAACGAGACGAAGGAGGGTGAAAGAGAGCGAAAGGAGTCGAAGGAGGGTGAAAGAGAGCGGAGCGAGACGAAGGAGGGTGAAAGAGAACAAAACGAGACGAAGGAGGGTGAAAGAGAGTGAAACGAGACGAAGGAGGGTGAAAGAGGGCGAAACGAGAAGAAGGTGGGTGGAACAGACCGAAACAAGATGAAGGAGGGTGAAAGAGAGCGAAACGAGACGAACGAGGGTGAAAGAGAGCAAAACGAGACGAAGGAGTGTAAACAGAGCGAAACGAGACAAAGGAGGATGAAAGAGAGCTAAACGAGACGAAGGAGTGTCAAAGAGAGCGAAACGAGATGAAGGAGTGTCAAAGAGGGCGAAACGAGACGAAGGAAGGTGAAAGAGAGCGAAACGAGACAAAGGAGGGTGCAAGAGAGCGAAACGAGACGAAGGAGGGTGAAAGAGAGCAAAATGAGACGATGGAGTGTGAAACAGAGCGAAACGAGAAGAAGGAGGGTGAAAGAGAGCGAAACGAGACGAAGGAGGGTGAAAGAGAGCGAAACGAGACAAAGGAGGGTGAAAGGGAGCGAAAAGAGACGAAGGAGTGTGAAACAGAGTGAAACGAGAGGAAGGAGGGTGAAAGAGAGCGAAACGAGACAAAGGAGTGTGAAAGGGAGCGAAAAGAGACGAAGGAGTGTGAAACAGAGTGAAACGAGAGGAAGGAGGGTGTAAGAGAGCGAAACGAGATGAAGGAGGGTGAAAGAGAGCGAAACGAGACGAAGGAGGGTGAAAGAGAGCGAAACGAGACGAAGGAGGGTGAAAGAGAGCGAAAGGAGTTGAAGGAGGGTGAAAGAGAGCGGAGCGAGACGAAGGAAGGTGAAAGAGAACAAAACGAGACGAAGGAGGGTGAAAGAGAGTGAAACGAGATGAAGGAGGGTGAAAGAGGGCGAAACGAGAAGAAGGTGGGTCGAACAGGGCGAAGCGAGACGAAGGAGCATGAAAGAGAGCGAAACGAGATGAAGGAGGGTAAAAGAGAGCGAAACGAGACGTAAGAGTGTAAAATAGAGCTAAACAGGACGGGGGAGGGTGAAAGAGAGCGAAACAAGTCGAAGGAGGGTGAAAGAGAGCGAAACGAGACAATGGAGGGTGAAAGAGAGCGAAACGAGAGGGTGGAATGTGAAAGAGGGCGAAAAGAGACGAAGGCGGGTGGAACAGAGCGAAACAAGATGAAGGAGGGTGAAAGAGAGCGAAACGAGATGAAGGAGGGTGAAAGAGAGCAAAACGAGACCAAGGAGTGTAAAACAGAGCGAAACGAGACAATGGAGGGTGAAAGAGAGCGAAACGAGAGGGTGGAATGTGAAAGAGAGCGAAACAAGACGAAGGAGGGTGAAAGAGGGCGAAAAGAGACGAAGGCGGGTGGAACAGATCGAAACAAGACGAAGGCGGGTGGAACAGAGCGAAACAAGATGAAGGAGGATGAAAGAGACCGAAACGAGGCGAAGGAGGGTAAAAGAGAGCGAAACGAGATGAAGGAGGGTGGAAGAGAGCTAACCGAGATGAAGGAGGGTGAAAGATAGTGAAACGAGATGAAGGTAGGTAATAGAGAGCGAAACGAGACCAAAGAGGGTGAAAGAGAGAGAAACCAGATGAAGGAAGGTGAAAGAGAGCGAAACGAGACAAAGGAGGGTGAAAGGGAGCGAAACGAGATGAAGGAGGGTGAAAGAGAGCGAAACGAGAGGAAGGAGGGTGAAAGAGAGCGAAACGAGACGAAGGAGGGTGAAAGAGAGCAAAATGAGACGAAGGAGGGTGAAAGAGAGCGAAACGAGACAAAGGAGGGTGAAAGGGAGCGAAACAAGATTAAGGAGGGTGAAAGAGGGCGAAACGAGATGAAGGCGGGTGCAACAGAGCGAAACAAGATGAAGGAGGGTGAAAGAGAGCGAAACGAGACGACGGAGGGTAAAAGAGAGCGAAACGAGATGAAGGAGGGTGAAAGAGAGTGAAACGAGATGAAGGTAGGTGAAAGAGAGCGAAACGAGACCAAAGAGGGTGAAAGAGAGAGAAACGAGACGAAGGAAGGTGAAAGAGAGTGAAACGAGACAGAGTATGGTGAAAGGGAGCGAAACGAGACGAAGGAGGGTGAAAGAGAGCAAAATGAGACGAAGGAGTGTGAAACAGAGCAAAACGAGAAGAAGGAGGGTGAAAGAGAGCGAAACGAGATGAAGGAGGGTGAAAGAGAGAGAAACGAGACAAAGGAGGGTGAAAGGGAGCGAAAAGAGACGAAGGAGTGTGAAACAGAGCGAAACGAGAGGAAGGAGGGTGAAAGAGAGCGAAACGAGATGAAGGAGGGTGAAAGAGAGCGAAGCGAGACGAAGGAGGGTGAAAGAGAGCGAAACGAGACGAAGGAGCGTGAAAGAGAGCGAAAGGAGTCGAAGGAGGGTGAACGAGAGCGGAGCGAGACGAAGGAGGGTGAAAGAGAACGAAACGAGACGAAGGAGGGTGAAAGAGTGTGAAACGAGACGAAGGAGGGTGAAAGAGGGCGAAACGAGAAGAAGGTGGGTGGAACAGAGCGAAACAAGATGAAGGAGGGTGAAAGAGAGCGAAACGAGACGAACGAGGGTGAAAGAGAGCAAAACGAGACGAAGTAGTGTAAACAGAGCGAAACGAGATAAAGGAGGATGAAAGAGAGCTAAACGAGACGAAGGAGTGTCAAAGAGAGCGAAACGAGATGAAGGAGGGTCAAAGAGGGCGAAACGAGACGAAGGAGGGTGAAACAGGGCGAAGCGAGACGAAGGAGCATGAAAGAGAGCGAAACGAGATGAAGGAGGGTAAAAGAGAGCGAAACGAGACGTAAGAGTGTAAAAGAGAGCGAAACAAGACGGGGGAGGGTGAAAGAGAGCGAAACAAGACGAAGGAGGGTGAAAGAGAGCGAAACGAGATGATGGAGGGTGAAAGAGAGCGAAACGAGAGGATGGAATGTGAAAGAGAGCGAAACGAGACAACGGACGATGAAAGAGAGCTAAACGAGACGAAGGAGGGTCAAAGAGAGCGAAACGAGATGAAGGAGGGTCAAAGAGGGCGAAACGAGACAAAGGAGGGTGAAACAGGGCGAAGCGAGACGAAGGAGCATGAAAGAGAGCGAAACGAGATGAAGGAGGGTAAAAGAGAGCGAAACGAGACGAAGGAAGGTGAAAGAGAGCGAAACGAGATGAAGGAGGGTGAAAGAGAGTGAAACGAGACGAAGAAAGGTGAAAGAGAGCGAAACCAGACGAAGGAGGGTGAAAGAGAGCGAAACCAGACGAAGGAGGGTGAAAGAGAGCGAAATGAGACGAAGGAGGGTGAAAGAGTGCGAAAGGAGTCGAAGGAGGGTGAAAGAGAGCGAAATGAGTCGAAGGAGGGTGAAAGAGTGCGAAAGGAGTCGAAGGAGGGTGAAAGAGAGTGGAACGAGACGAAGGAGGGTGAAAGAGAACAAAACGAGACGAAGGAGGGTGAAAGAGAGCGAAACGAGACGAAGGAGGTTGAAAGAGGGTGAAACGAGATGAAGGCGGGTGCAACAGAGCGAAACAAGACGAAGGAGGTTGAAAGAGAGCGAAACGAGACGACGGAGGGTTAAAGAGAGCAAAACAAGATGAAGGAGTGTGAAACAGAGCGAAACGAGATGAAGGAGGATGAAAGAGAGCTAAACGAGATGAAGGAGGGACAAAGAGGGTGAAACGAGACGAAAGAGTGTAAAAGTGAGCGAAACGAGACGGTGGAGGGATAAAGAGAGCGAAACGAGTCGAAGGAGGGTGAAAGAGAGCGAAACAAGACGATGGAGGGTGAAAGAGAGTGAAACGAGAGGAAGGAGGGTGAAAGAGAGCGAAACGAGACAAAGGAGGGTGAAAGGGAGCGAAACGAGACGAAGGAGGGTAAAAGAGAGTGAAACGAGACGAAGGAGGGTGAAAGAGAGCGAAACGAGACGAAGAAAGGTGAAAGAGAGCGAAATGAGACGAAGGAGGGTGAAAGAGAGCGAAATGAGATGAAGGAGGGTGAAAGAGAGCGAAAGGATTCGAAGGAGGGTGAAAGAGAGTGGAACGAGACGAAGGAGGGTGAAAGAGACCGAAACGAGATGAAGGAGGGTGAAAGAGAGTGGAACGAGACGAAGGAGTGTGAAAGTGAGCGAAACGAGAAGAAGGAGGGTGAAAGAGAGCGAAACGAGACGAAGGAGGGTGAAAGAGAGCGAAACCAGACGATGGAGGGTGAAAAAGAGCGAAACGAGAGGAAGGAGGGTGTAAGAGAGCGAAACGAGACGAAGGGGGGTGAAAGAGAGCGAAACAAGATGAAGGAGGGTGAAAGAGAGTGAAACGAGATGAAGGTAGGTGAAAGAGAGCGAAACGAGACCAAAGAGGGTGAAAGAGAGAGAAACGAGACGAAGGAAGGTGAAAGAGAGCGAAACGAGACAAAGGAGGGTGAAAGGGAGCAAAACGAGACGAAGGAGGGTGAAAGAGAGCAAAATGAGACGAAGGAGTGTGAAACAGAGCGAAACGAGAAGAAGGAGGGTGAAAGAGAGCGAAACGAGTCGAAGGATGGTGAAAGAGAGCGAAACGAGACAAAGGAGGGTGAAAGGGAGCGAAAAGAGACGAAGGAGTGTGAAACAGAGTGAAACGAGAGGAAGGAGGGTGAAAGTGAGCGAAACGAGATGAAGGAGGGTGAAAGAGAGCGAAACGAGACGAAGGAGGGTGAAAGAGAGCGAAACGAGACGAAGGAGGGTGAAAGAGAGCGAAAGGAGTCGAAGGAGGGTGAAAGAGAGCGGAGCGAGACGAAGGAGGGTGAAAGAGAACGAAACGAGACGAAGGAGGGTGAAAGAGAGTGAAACGAGACGAAGGAGGTTGAAAGAGGGCGAAACGAGAAGAAGGTGGGTGAAAGAGAGTGAAACGAGATGAAGGTAGGTGAAAGAGAGCGAAACGAGACGAAGGAAGGTGAAAGAGAGCGAAACGAGATGAAGGAGGGTGAAAGAGAGTGAAACGAGACGAAGAAAGGTGAAAGAGAGTGAAACGAGACGAAGGAGGGTGAAAGAGAGCGAAACCAGACGAAGGAGGGTGAAAGAGAGCGAAATGAGACGAAGGAGGGTGAAAGAGTGCGAAAGGAGTCGAAGGAGGGTGAAAGAGAGCGAAATAAGACGAAGGAGGGTGAAAGAGTGCGAAAGGAGTCGAAGGAGGGTGAAAGAGAGTGGAACGAGACGAAGGAGGGTGAAAGAGAACGAAACGAGACGAAGGAGGGTGAAAGAGAGCGAAACGAGACGAAGGAGGTTGAAAGAGGGTGAAACGAGATGAAGGCGGGTGCAACAGAGCGAAACAAGACGAAGGAGGTTGAAAGAGAGCGAAACGAGACGACGGAGGGTTAAAGAGAGCAAAACAAGATGAAGGAGTGTGAAACAGAGCGAAACGAGATGAAGGAGGATGAAAGAGAGCTAAACGAGATGAAGGAGGGACAAAGAGTGCGAAACGAGACGAAAGAGGGTAAAAGTGAGCGAAACGAGACGGTGGAGGGTTAAAGAGAGCGAAACGAGTCGAAGGAGGGTGAAAGAGAGCGAAACAAGACGATGGAGGGTGAAAGAGAGTGAAACGAGAGGAAGGAGGGTGAAAGAGAGCGAAACGAGACAAAGGAGGGTGAAAGGGAGCAAAACGAGACGAAGGAGGGTAAAAGAGAGTGAAACGAGACGAAGAGGGTGAAAGAGAGCGAAACGAGATGAAGAAAGGTGAAAGAGAGCGAAACGAGACGAAGGAGGGTGAAAGAGAGCGAAAGGAGACGAAGGAGGGTGAAAGAGAGCGAAATGAGATGAAGGAGGGTGAAAGAGAGCGAAAGGATTCGAAGGAGGGTGAAAGAGAGTGGAACGAGACGAAGGAGGGTGAAAGAGACCGAAACGAGATGAAGGAGGGTGAAAGAGAGTGGAACGAGACGAAGGAGTGTGAAAGTGAGCGAAACGAGAAGAAGGAGGGTGAAAGAGAGCGAAACGAGACGAAGGAGGGTGAAAGAGAGCGAAACCAGACGATGGAGGGTGAAAAAGAGCGAAAGGAGTCGAAGGAGGGTGAAAGAGAGCGGAGCGAGACGAAGGAGGGTGAAAGAGAACGAAACGAGACGAAGGAGGGTGAAAGAGAGTGAAACGAGACGAAGGAGGGTGAAAGAGGGCGAAACGAGAAGAAGGTGGGTGAAAGAGAGTGAAACGAGATGAAGGTAGGTGAAAGAGAGCGAAACGAGACGAAGGAAGGTGAAAGAGAGCGAAACGAGATGAAGGAGGGTGAAAGAGAGTGAAACGAGACGAAGAACGGTGAAAGAGAGTGAAACGAGACGAAGGAGGGTGAAAGAGAGCGAAACCAGACGAAGGAGGGTGAAAGAGAGCGAAATGAGACGAAGGAGGGTGAAAGAGTGCGAAAGGAGTCGAAGGAGGGTGAAAGAGAGCGAAATAAGACGAAGGAGGGTGAAAGAGTGCGAAAGGAGTCGAAGGAGGGTGAAAGAGAGTGGAACGAGACGAAGGAGGGTGAAAGAGAACGAAACGAGACAAAGGAGGGTGAAAGAGAGCGAAACGAGACGAAGGAGGTTGAAAGAGGGTGAAACGAGATGAAGGCGGGTGCAACAGAGCGAAACAAGACGAAGGAGGTTGAAAGAGAGCGAAACGAGACGACGGAGGGTTAAAGAGAGCAAAACAAGATGAAGGAGTGTGAAACAGAGCGAAACGAGATGAAGGAGGATGAAAGAGAGCTAAACGAGATGAAGGAGGGACAAAGAGTGCGAAACGAGACGAAAGAGGGTAAAAGTGAGCGAAACGAGACGGTGGAGGGTTAAAGAGAGCGAAACGAGTCGAAGGAGGGTGAAAGAGAGCGAAACAAGACGATGGAGGGTGAAAGAGAGTGAAACGAGAGGAAGGAGGGTGAAAGAGAGCGAAACGAGACAAAGGAGGGTGAAAGGGAGCGTAACGAGACGAAGGAGGGTAAAAGAGAGTGAAACGAGACGAAGAGGGTGAAAGAGAGCGAAACGAGACGAAGAAAGGTGAAAGAGAGCGAAACGAGACGAAGGAGGGTGAAAGAGAGCGAAAGGAGACGAAGGAGGGTGAAAGAGAGCGAAATGAGATGAAGGAGGGTGAAAGAGAGCGAAAGGATTCGAAGGAGGGTGAAAGAGAGTGGAACGAGACGAAGGAGGGTGAAAGAGACCGAAACGAGATGAAGGAGGGTGAAAGAGAGTGGAACGAGACGAAGGAGTGTGAAAGTGAGCGAAACGAGAAGAAGGAGGGTGAAAGAGAGCGAAACGAGACGAAGGAGGGTGAAAGAGAGCGAAACCAGACGATGGAGGGTGAAAAAGAGCGAAACGAGAGGAAGGAGGGTGTAAGAGAGCGAAACGCGACGAAGGGGGGTGAAAGAGAGCGAAACAAGATGAAGGAGGGTGAAAGAGAGTGTAAAGAGATGAAGGTAGGTGAAAGAGAGCGAAACGAGACCAAAGAGGGTGAAAGAGAGAGAAACGAGACGAAGGAAGGTGAAAGAGAGCGAAACGAGACAAAGGAGGGTGAAAGGGAGCAAAACGAGACGAAGGAGGGTGAAACAGAGCGAAACGAGATGAAGGAGGATGAAAGAGAGCTAAACGAGATGAAGGAGGGACAAAGAGTGCGAAACGAGACGAAAGAGGGTAAAAGTGAGCGAAACGAGACGGTGGAGGGTTAAAGAGAGCGAAACGAGTCGAAGGAGGGTGAAAGAGAGCGAAACAAGACGATGGAGGGTGAAAGAGAGTGAAACGAGAGGAAGGAGGGTGAAAGAGAGCGAAACGAGACAAAGGAGGGTGAAAGGGAGCGTAACGAGACGAAGGAGGGTAAAAGAGAGTGAAACGAGACGAAGAGGGTGAAAGAGAGCGAAACGAGATGAAGAAAGGTGAAAGAGAGCGAAACGAGACGAAGGAGGGTGAAAGAGAGCGAAAGGAGACGAAGGAGGGTGAAAGAGAGTGGAACGAGACGAAGGAGGGTGAAAGAGACCGAAACGAGATGAAGGAGGGTGAAAGAGAGTGGAACGAGACGAAGGAGTGTGAAAGTGAGCGAAACGAGAAGAAGGAGGGTGAAAGAGAGCGAAACGAGACGAAGGAGGGTGAAAGAGAGCGAAACCAGACGATGGAGGGTGAAAAAGAGCGAAACGAGAGGAAGGAGGGTGTAAGAGAGCGAAACGCGACGAAGGGGGGTGAAAGAGAGCGAAACAAGATGAAGGAGGGTGAAAGAGAGTGTAAAGAGATGAAGGTAGGTGAAAGAGAGCGAAACGAGACCAAAGAGGGTGAAAGAGAGAGAAACGAGACGAAGGAAGGTGAAAGAGAGCGAAACGAGACAAAGGAGGGTGAAAGGGAGCAAAACGAGACGAAGGAGGGTGAAAGAGAGCAAAATGAGACGAAGGAGTGTGAAACAGAGCGAAACGAGAAGAAGGAGTGTGAAAGAGAGCGAAACGAGTCGAAGGATGGTGAAAGAGAGCGAAACGAGACAAAGGAGGGTGAAAGGGAGCGAAAAGAGACGAAGGAGTGTGAAACGGAGTGAAACGAGAGGAAGGAGGGTGAAAGTGAGCGAAACGAGATGAAGGAGGGTGAAAGAGAGCGAAACGAGACGAAGGAGGGTGAAAGAGAGCGAAACGAGACGAAGGAGGGTGAAAGAGAGCGAAAGGAGTCGAAGGAGGGTGAAAGAGAGCGGAGCGAGACGAAGGAGGGTGAAAGAGAACGAAACAAGACGAAGGAGGGTGAAAGAGAGTGAAACGAGACGAAGGAGGGTGAAAGAGGGCGAAACGAGACCAAAGAGGGTGAAAGAGAGAGAAACGAGACGAAGGAAGGTGAAAGAGAGCGAAACGAGACAAAGGAGGGTGAAAGGGAGCAATACGAGACGAAGGAGGGTGAAAGAGAGCAAAATGAGACGAAGGAGTGTGAAACAGAGCGAAACGAGAAGAAGGAGGGTGAAAGAGAGCGAAACGAGACGAAGGAGGGTGAAAGAGAGCGAAACGAGACAAAGGAGGGTGAAAGGGAGCGAAAAGAGACGAAGGAGTGTGAAACAGAGCGAAACGAGAGGAAGGAGGGTGATTGAGAGCGAAACGAGATGAAGGAGGGTGAAAGAGAGCGAAACGAGTCGAAGGAGGGTGAAAGAGAGCGAAACGAGACGAAGGAGGGTGAAAGAGAGCGAAAGGAGTCTAAGGACGGTGAAAGAGAGCGGAGCGAGACGAAGTAGGGTGAAAGAGAACGAAACGAGACGAAGGAGGGTGAAAGAGAGTGAAACGAGACGAAGGAGGGTGAAAGAGGGCGAAACGAGAAGAAGGTGGGTGGAACAGGGCGAAGCGAGATGAAGGAGCATGAAAGAGAGCGAAACGAGATGAAGGAGGGTAAAAGAGAGCGAAACGAGACGTAAGAGTGTAAAAGAGAGCGAAACAAGACGGGGAGGGTGAAAGAGAGCGAAACAAGACGAAGGAGGGTGAAAGAGAGCGAAACGAGACAATGGAGGGTGAAAGAGAGCGAAACAAGAGGATGGAATGTGAAAGAGAGCGAAACGAGACGAAGGAGGGTGAAAGAGTGCGAAACAAGGTGAAGGAGGGTGAAAGAGGGCGAAACGAGACGAAGGCGGGTGGAACAGAGCGAAACAAGATGAAGGAGGGTGAAAAAGAGCGAAACGAGATGAAGGAGGGTGAAAGAGAGCAAAACGAGACGAAGGAGTGTAAAACAGAGCGAAACGAGATGAAGGAGGATGAAACAGAGCTAAACGAGATGAAGGAGGGTCAACGAGAGCGAAACGAGATGAATGATGGTCAAAGAGAGCGAAATGAGACGAAGGAGGGTGAAAGAGAGCGAAATGAGATGAAAGAGGGTGAAAGAGAGCGATAGGAGTCGAAGGAGGGCGAAAGAGAGCGGAACGAGACGAAGGAGGATGAAAGAGACCGAAACGAGGCGAAGGAGGGTAAAAGAGAGCGAAACAAGATGAAGGTGGGTGAAAGACAGCGAAACACGACAAAGGAGTGTGAAAGAGACCGAAACGAGATGAAGGAGGGTGAAAGAGAGCGAAACGAGACGAAGGAGGGTGAAAGAGAGCGAAACGAGAAGAAGGAGGGTGAAAGAGAGCGAAATGAGACGAAGGAGGGTGAAAGAGAGCGAAACGAGATGAAGGAGGGTGGAAGAGAGCTAAACGAGATGAAGGAGGGTGAAAGATAGTGAAACGAGATGAAGGTAGGTGAAAGAGAGCGAAACGAGACCAAAGAGGGTGAAAGAGAGAGAAACGAGACGAAGGAGGGTGAAAGAGAGCGAAACGAGACAAAGGAGGGTGAAAGGGAGCGAAAAGAGACGAAGGAGGGTGAAAGAGAGCCAAACGAGATGAAGGAGGGTGTAAGAGAGCAAAACAAGATTAAGGAGGGTGAAAGACGGCGAAACGAGATGAAGGCGGGTGCAACAGAGCGAAACAAGACGAAGGAGGGTGAAAGAGAGCGAAACGAGACGACGGAGGGTAAAAGAGAGCGAAACGAGATGAAGGAGGGTGAAAGAGAGTGAAACGAGATGAAGGTAGGTGAAAGAGAGCGAAACGAGACCAAAGAGGGTGAAAGAGAGAGAAACGAGACGAAGGAAGGTGAAAGAGAGCGAAACGAGACAAAGGAGGGTGAAAGGGAGCGAAACGAGACGAAGGAGGGTGAAAGAGAGCAAAATGAGACGAAGGAGTGTGAAACAGAGCGAAACGAGAAGAAGGAGGGTGAAAGAGAGCGAAACGAGACGAAGGAGGGTGAAAGAGAGTGAAACGAGACAAAGGAGGGTGAAAGGGAGCGAAAAGAGACGAAGGAGTGTGAAACAGAGCGAAACGAGAGGAAGGAGGGTGAAAGAGAGCGAAGCGAGACGAAGGAGGGTGAAAGAGAGCGAAACGAGATGAAGGAGTGTGAAAGAGAGCGAAAGGAGTCGAAGGAGGGTGAACGAGAGCGGAGCGAGACGAAGGAGGGTGAAAGAGAACGAAACGAGACGAAGGAGGGTGAAAGAGTGTGAAACGAGACGAAGGAGGGTGAAAGAGGGCGAAACGAGAAGAAGGTGGGTGGAACAGAGCGAAACAAGATGAAGGAGGGTGAAAGAGAGCGAAACGAGACGAACGAGGGTGAAAGAGAGCAAAACGAGACGAAATAGTGTAAACAGAGCGAAACGAGATAAAGGAGGATGAAAGAGAGCTAAACGAGACGAAGGAGTGTCAAAGAGAGCGAAACGAGATGAAGGAGGGTCAAAGAGGGCGAAACGAGACGAAGGAGGGTGAAACAGGGCGAAGCGAGACGAAGGAGCATGAAAGAGAGCGAAACGAGATGAAGGAGGGTAAAAGAGAGCGAAACGAGACGTAAGAGTGTAAAAGAGAGCGAAACAAGACGGGGGAGGGTGAAAGAGAGCGAAACAAGACGAAGGAGGGTGAAAGAGAGTGAAACGAGAGGATGGAATGTGAAAGAGAGCGAAACGAGACAAAGGAGGATTAAAGAGAGCTAAACGAGACGAAGGAGGGTCAAAGAGAGCGAAACGAGATGAAGGAGGGTCAAAGAGGGCGAAACGAGACAAAGGAGGGTGAAACAGGGCGAAGCGAGACGAAGGAGCATGAAAGAGAGCGAAACGAGATGAAGGAGGGTAAAAGAGAGCGAAACGAGACGAAGGAAGGTGAAAGAGAGCGAAACGAGATGAAGGAGGGTGAAAGAGAGTGAAACGAGACGAAGAAAGGTGAAAGAGAGCGAAACGAGACGAAGGAGGGTGAAAGAGAGCGAAACCAGACGAAGGAGGGTGAAAGAGAGCGAAATGAGACGAAGGAGGGTGAAAGAGTGCGAAAGGAGTCGAAGGAGGGTGAAAGAGAGCGAAATGAGACGAAGGAGGGTGAAAGAGTGCGAAAGGAGTCGAAGGAGGGTGAAAGAGAGTGGAACGAGACGAAGGAGGGTGAAAGAGAACGAAACGAGACGAAGGAGGGTGAAAGAGAGCGAAACGAGACGAAGGAGGTTGAAAGAGGGTGAAACGAGATGAAGGCGGGTGCAACAGAGCGAAACAAGACGAAGGAGGTTGAAAGAGAGCGAAACGAGACGACGGAGGGTTAAAGAGAGCAAAACAAGATGAAGGAGTGTGAAACAGAGCGAAACGAGATGAAGGAGGATGAAAGAGAGCTAAACGAGATGAAGGAGGGACAAAGAGTGCGAAACGAGACGAAAGAGGGTAAAAGTGAGCGAAACGAGACGGTGGAGGGTTAAAGAGAGCGAAACGAGTCGAAGGAGGGTGAAAGAGAGCGAAACAAGACGATGGAGGGTGAAAGAGAGTGAAACGAGAGGAAGGAGGGTGAAAGAGAGCGAAACGAGACAAAGGAGGGTGAAAGGGAGCGAAACGAGACGAAGGAGGGTAAAAGAGAGTGAAACGAGACGAAGGAGGGTGAAAGAGAGCGAAACGAGACGAAGAAAGGTGAAAGAGAGCGAAACGAGACGAAGGAGGGTGAAAGAGAGCGAAAGGAGACGAAGGAGGGTGAAAGAGAGCGAAATGAGATGAAGGAGGGTGAAAGAGAGTGAAAGGATTCGAAGGAGGGTGAAAGAGAGTGGAACGAGACGAAGGAGGGTGAAAGAGACCGAAACGAGATGAAGGAGGGTGAAAGAGAGTGGAACGAGACGAAGGAGTGTGAAAGTGAGCGAAACGAGAAGAAGGAGGGTGAAAGAGAGCGAAACGAGACGAAGGAGGGTGAAAGAGAGCGAAACCAGACGATGGAGGGTGAAAAAGAGCGAAACGAGAGGAAGGAGGGTGTAAGAGAGCGAAACGAGACGAAGGGGGGTGAAAGAGAGCGAAACAAGATGAAGAAGGGTGAAAGAGAGTGAAACGAGATGAAGGTAGGTGAAAGAGAGCGAAACGAGACCAAAGAGGGTGAAAGAGAGAGAAACGAGACGAAGGAAGGTGAAAGAGAGCGAAACGAGACAAAGGAGGGTGAAAGGGAGCGAAACGAGACGAAGGAGGGTGAAAGAGAGCAAAATGAGACGCAGGAGTGTGAAACAGAGCGAAACGAGAAGAAGGAGGGTGAAAGAGAGCGAAACGAGTCGAAGGATGGTGAAAGAGAGCGAAACGAGACAAAGGAGGGTGAAAGGGAGCGAAAAGAGACGAAGGAGTGTGAAACAGAGTGAAACGAGAGGAAGGAGGGTGAAAGAGAGCGAAACGAGATGAAGGAGGGTGAAAGAGAGCGAAACGAGACGAAGGAGGGTGAAAGAGAGCGAAACGAGACGAAGGAGGGTGAAAGAGAGCGAAAGGAGTCGAAGGAGGGTGAAAGAGAGCGGAGCGAGACGAAGGAGGGTGAAAGAGAACGAAACGAGACGAAGGAGGGTGAAAGAGAGTGAAACGAGACGAAGGAGGGTGAAAGAGGGTGAAACGAGAAGAAGGTGGGTGCATGAGAGTGAAACGAGATGAAGGTAGGTGAAAGAGAGCGAAACGAGACCAAAGAGGGTGAAAGAGAGAGAAACGAGACGAAGGAAGGTGAAAGAGAGCGAAACGAGACAAAGGAGGGTGAAAGGGAGCAAAACGAGACGAAGGAGGGTGAAAGAGAGCAAAATGAGACGAAGGAGTGTAAAACAGAGCGAAACGAGACGAAGGAGAGTGAAAGAGAGCGAAACGAGACGAAGGAGGGTGAAAGAGAGCGAAACGAGACAAAGGAGGGTGAAAGGGAGCGAAAAGAGACGAAGGAGTGTGAAACAGAGCGAAACGAGAGGAAGGAGGGTGATTGAGAGCGAAACGAGATGAAGGAGGGTGAAAGAGAGCGAAACGAGTCGAAGGAGGGTGAAAGAGAGCGAAACGAGACGAAGGAGGGTGAAAGAGAGCGAAAGGAGTCGAAGGATGGCGAAAGAGAGCGGAGCGAGACGAAGGAGGGTGAAAGAGAACGAAACGAGACGAAGGAGGGTGAAAGAGTGTGAAACGAGACGAAGGAGGGCGAAACGAGAAGAAGGTGGGTGGAACAGTGCGAAGCGAGATGAAGGAGCATGAAAGAGAGCGAAACGAGATGAAGGAGGGTAAAAGAGAGCGAAACGAGACGTAAGAGTGTAAAAGAGAGCGAAACAAGAAGGGGAGGGTGAAAGAGAGCGAAACAAGACGAAGGAGGGTGAAAGAGAGCGAAACGAGACAATGGAGGGTGAAAGAGAGCGAAACAAGAGGATGGAATGTGAAAGAGAGCGAAACGAGACGAAGGAGGGTGAAAGAGTGCGAAACAAGATGAAGGAGGGTGAAAGAGGGCGAAACGAGACGAAGGCGGGTGGAACAGAGTGAAACAAGACGAAGGAGGGTGAAAGAGAGCGAAACGAGATGAAGGAGGGTGAAAGAGAGCAAAACGAGACGAAGGAGTGTAAAACAGAGCGAAACGAGATGAAGGAGGATGAAACAGAGCTAAACGAGATGAAGGAGGGTCAACGAGAGCGAAACGAGATGAATGATGGTCAAAGAGAGCGAAATGAGACGAAGGAGGGTGAAAGAGAGCGAAATGAGATGAAAGAGGGTGAAAGAGAGCGATAGGAGTCGAAGGAGGGCGAAAGAGAGCGGAACGAGACGAAGGAGGATGAAAGAGACCGAAACGAGGCGAAGGAGGGTAAAAGAGAGCGAAACAAGATGAAGGTGGTTGAAAGACAGCGAAACACGACAAAGGAGTGTGAAAGAGACCGAAACGAGATGAAGGAGGGTGAAAGAGAGCGAAACGAGACGAAGGAGGGTGAAAGAGAGCGAAACGAGAAGAAGGAGGGTGAAAGAGAGCGAAATGAGACGAAGGAGGGTGAAAGAGAGCGAAACGAGATGAAGGAGGGTGGAAGAGAGCTAAACGAGATGAAGGAGGGTGAAAGATAGTGAAACGAGATGAAGGTAGGTGAAAGAGAGCGAAACGAGACCAAAGAGGGTGAAAGAGAGAGAAACGAGACGAAGGAAGGTGAAAGAGAGCGAAACGAGACAAAGGAGGGTGAAAGGGAGCGAAACGAGACGAAGGAGGGTGAAAGAGAGCGAAACGAGAGGAAGGAGGGTGAAAGAGAGCGAAACGAGACGAAGGAGGGTGAAAGAGAGCAAAATGAGACGAAGGAGGGTGAAAAAGAGCGAAACGAGAGGAAGGAGGGTGTAAGAGAGCGAAACGAGACGAAGGGGGGTGAAAGAGAGCGAAACAAGATGAAGAAGGGTGAAAGAGAGTGAAACGAGATGAAGGTAGGTGAAAGAGAGCGAAACGAGACCAAAGAGGGTGAAAGAGAGAGAAACGAGACGAAGGAAGGTGAAAGAGAGCGAAACGAGACAAAGGAGGGTGAAAGGGAGCGAAACGAGACGAAGGAGGGTGAAAGAGAGCAAAATGAGACGCAGGAGTGTGAAACAGAGCGAAACGAGAAGAAGGAGGGTGAAAGAGAGCGAAACGAGTCGAAGGATGGTGAAAGAGAGCGAAACGAGACAAAGGAGGGTGAAAGGGAGCGAAAAGAGACGAAGGAGTGTGAAACAGAGTGAAACGAGAGGAAGGAGGGTGAAAGAGAGCGAAACGAGATGAAGGAGGGTGAAAGAGAGCGAAACGAGACGAAGGAGGGTGAAAGAGAGCGAAACGAGACGAAGGAGGGTGAAAGAGAGCGAAAGGAGTCGAAGGAGGGTGAAAGAGAGCGGAGCGAGACGAAGGAGGGTGAAAGAGAACGAAACGAGACGAAGGAGGGTGAAAGAGAGTGAAACGAGACGAAGGAGGGTGAAAGAGGGTGAAACGAGAAGAAGGTGGGTGCATGAGAGTGAAACGAGATGAAGGTAGGTGAAAGAGAGCGAAACGAGACCAAAGAGGGTGAAAGAGAGAGAAACGAGACGAAGGAAGGTGAAAGAGAGCGAAACGAGACAAAGGAGGGTGAAAGGGAGCAAAACGAGACGAAGGAGGGTGAAAGAGAGCAAAATGAGACGAAGGAGTGTAAAACAGAGCGAAACGAGACGAAGGAGAGTGAAAGAGAGCGAAACGAGACGAAGGAGGGTGAAAGAGAGCGAAACGAGACAAAGGAGGGTGAAAGGGAGCGAAAAGAGACGAAGGAGTGTGAAACAGAGCGAAACGAGAGGAAGGAGGGTGATTGAGAGCGAAACGAGATGAAGGAGGGTGAAAGAGAGCGAAACGAGTCGAAGGAGGGTGAAAGAGAGCGAAACGAGACGAAGGAGGGTGAAAGAGAGCGAAAGGAGTCGAAGGATGGCGAAAGAGAGCGGAGCGAGACGAAGGAGGGTGAAAGAGAACGAAACGAGACGAAGGAGGGTGAAAGAGTGTGAAACGAGACGAAGGAGGGCGAAACGAGAAGAAGGTGGGTGGAACAGTGCGAAGCGAGATGAAGGAGCATGAAAGAGAGCGAAACGAGATGAAGGAGGGTAAAAGAGAGCGAAACGAGACGTAAGAGTGTAAAAGAGAGCGAAACAAGAAGGGGAGGGTGAAAGAGAGCGAAACAAGACGAAGGAGGGTGAAAGAGAGCGAAACGAGACAATGGAGGGTGAAAGAGAGCGAAACAAGAGGATGGAATGTGAAAGAGAGCGAAACGAGACGAAGGAGGGTGAAAGAGTGCGAAACAAGATGAAGGAGGGTGAAAGAGGGCGAAACGAGACGAAGGCGGGTGGAACAGAGTGAAACAAGACGAAGGAGGGTGAAAGAGAGCGAAACGAGATGAAGGAGGGTGAAAGAGAGCAAAACGAGACGAAGGAGTGTAAAACAGAGCGAAACGAGATGAAGGAGGATGAAACAGAGCTAAACGAGATGAAGGAGGGTCAACGAGAGCGAAACGAGATGAATGATGGTCAAAGAGAGCGAAATGAGACGAAGGAGGGTGAAAGAGAGCGAAATGAGATGAAAGAGGGTGAAAGAGAGCGATAGGAGTCGAAGGAGGGCGAAAGAGAGCGGAACGAGACGAAGGAGGATGAAAGAGACCGAAACGAGGCGAAGGAGGGTAAAAGAGAGCGAAACAAGATGAAGGTGGTTGAAAGACAGCGAAACACGACAAAGGAGTGTGAAAGAGACCGAAACGAGATGAAGGAGGGTGAAAGAGAGCGAAACGAGACGAAGGAGGGTGAAAGAGAGCGAAACGAGAAGAAGGAGGGTGAAAGAGAGCGAAATGAGACGAAGGAGGGTGAAAGAGAGCGAAACGAGATGAAGGAGGGTGGAAGAGAGCTAAACGAGATGAAGGAGGGTGAAAGATAGTGAAACGAGATGAAGGTAGGTGAAAGAGAGCGAAACGAGACCAAAGAGGGTGAAAGAGAGAGAAACGAGACGAAGGAAGGTGAAAGAGAGCGAAACGAGACAAAGGAGGGTGAAAGGGAGCGAAACGAGACGAAGGAGGGTGAAAGAGAGCGAAACGAGAGGAAGGAGGGTGAAAGAGAGCGAAACGAGACGAAGGAGGGTGAAAGAGAGCAAAATGAGACGAAGGAGGGTGAAAGAGAGCGAAACGAGGCAAAGGAGGGTGAAAGGGAGCGAAAAGAGACGAAGGAGGGTGAAAGAGAGCCAAACGAGATGAAGGAGGGTGAAAGAGAGCGAAACGAGGCAAAGGAGGGTGAAAGGGAGCGAAAAGAGACGAAGGAGGGTGAAAGAGAGCCAAACGAGATGAAGGAGGGTGTAAGAGAGCGAAACAAGATTAAGGAGGGTGAAAGACGTCGAAACGAGATGAAGGCGGGTGCAACAGAGCGAAACAAGACGAAGGAGGGTGAAAGAGAGCGAAACGAGACGACGGAGGGTAAAAGAGAGCGAAACGAGATGAAGGAGGGTGAAAGAGAGTGAAACGAGATGAAGGTAGGTGAAAGAGAGCGAAACGAGACCAAAGAGGGTGAAAGAGAGAGAAACGAGACGAAGGAAGGTGAAAGAGAGCGAAACGAGACAAAGGAGGGTGAAAGGGAGCGAAAAGAGACGAAGGAGTGTGAAACAGAGTGAAACGAGAGGAAGGAGGGTGAAAGAGAGCGAAATGAGACGAAGGAGGGTGAAAGAGTGCGAAAGGAGTCGAAGGAGGGTGAAAGAGAGCGAAATGAGACGAAGGAGGGTGAAAGAGTGCGAAAGGAGTCGAAGGAGGGTGAAAGAGAGTGGAACGAGACGAAGGAGGGTGAAAGAGAACGAAACGAGACGAAGGAGGGTGAAAGAGAGCGAAACGAGACGAAGGAGGTTGAAAGAGGGTGAAACGAGATGAAGGCGGGTGCAACAGAGCGAAACAAGACGAAGGAGGTTGAAAGAGAGCGAAACGAGACGACGGAGGGTTAAAGAGAGCAAAACAAGATGAAGGAGTGTGAAACAGAGCGAAACGAGATGAAGGAGGATGAAAGAGAGCTAAACGAGATGAAGGAGGGACAAAGAGTGCGAAACGAGACGAAAGAGGGTAAAAGTGAGCGAAACGAGACGGTGGAGGGTTAAAGAGAGCGAAACGAGTCGAAGGAGGGTGAAAGAGAGCGAAACAAGACGATGGAGGGTGAAAGAGAGTGAAACGAGAGGAAGGAGGGTGAAAGAGAGCGAAACGAGACAAAGGAGGGTGAAAGGGAGCGAAACGAGACGAAGGAGGGTAAAAGAGAGTGAAACGAGACGAAGGAGGGTGAAAGAGAGCGAAACGAGATGAAGAAAGGTGAAAGAGAGCGAAACGAGACGAAGGAGGGTGAAAGAGAGCGAAAGGAGACGAAGGAGGGTGAAAGAGAGCGAAATGAGATGAAGGAGGGTGAAAGAGAGCGAAAGGATTCGAAGGAGGGTGAAAGAGAGTGGAACGAGACGAAGGAGGGTGAAAGAGACCGAAACGAGATGAAGGAGGGTGAAAGAGAGTGGAACGAGACGAAGGAGTGTGAAAGTGAGCGAAACGAGAAGAAGGAGGGTGAAAGAGAGCGAAACGAGACGAAGGAGGGTGAAAGAGAGCGAAACAAGACGATGGAGGGTGAAAAAGAGCGAAACGAGAGGAAGGAGGGTGTAAGAGAGCGAAACGAGACGAAGGGGGGTGAAAGAGAGCGAAACAAGATGAAGAAGGGTGAAAGAGAGTGAAACGAGATGAAGGTAGGTGAAAGAGAGCGAAACGAGACCAAAGAGGGTGAAAGAGAGAGAAACGAGACGAAGGAAGGTGAAAGAGAGCGAAACGAGACAAAGGAGGGTGAAAGGGAGCGAAACGAGACGAAGGAGGGTGAAAGAGAGCAAAATGAGACGCAGGAGTGTGAAACAGAGCGAAACGAGAAGAAGGAGGGTGAAAGAGAGCGAAACGAGTCGAAGGATGGTGAAAGAGAGCGAAACGAGACAAAGGAGGGTGAAAGGGAGCGAAAAGAGACGAAGGAGTGTGAAACAGAGTGAAACGAGAGGAAGGAGGGTGAAAGTGAGCGAAACGAGATGAAGGAGGGTGAAAGAGAGCGGAGCGAGACGAAGGAGGGTGAAAGAGAACGAAACGAGACGAAGGAGGGTGAAAGAGAGTGAAACGAGACGAAGGAGGGTGAAAGAGGGTGAAACGAGAAGAAGGTGGGTGCATGAGAGTGAAACGAGATGAAGGTAGGTGAAAGAGAGCGAAACGAGACCAAAGAGGGTGAAAGAGAGAGAAACGAGACGAAGGAAGGTGAAAGAGAGCGAAATGAGACAAAGGAGGGTGAAAGGGAGCAAAACGAGACGAAGGAGGGTGAAAGAGAGCAAAATGAGACGAAGGAGTGTAAAACAGAGCGAAACGAGACGAAGGAGAGTGAAAGAGAGCGAAACGAGACGAAGGAGGGTGAAAGGGAGCGAAAAGAGACGAAGGAGGGTGAAAGAGAGCCAAACGAGATGAAGGAGGGTGTAAGAGAGCGAAACAAGATTAAGGAGGGTGAAAGACGTCGAAACGAGATGAAGGCGGGTGCAACAGAGCGAAACAAGACGAAGGAGGGTGAAAGAGAGCGAAACGAGACGACGGAGGGTAAAAGAGAGCGAAACGAGATGAAGGAGGGTGAAAGAGAGTGAAACGAGATGAAGGTAGGTGAAAGAGAGCGAAACGAGACCAAAGAGGGTGAAAGAGAGAGAAACGAGACGAAGGAAGGTGAAAGAGAGCGAAACGAGACAAAGGAGGGTGAAAGGGAGCGAAAAGAGACGAAGGAGTGTGAAACAGAGTGAAACGAGAGGAAGGAGGGTGAAAGAGAGCGAAATGAGACGAAGGAGGGTGAAAGAGTGCGAAAGGAGTCGAAGGAGGGTGAAAGAGAGCGAAATGAGACGAAGGAGGGTGAAAGAGTGCGAAAGGAGTCGAAGGAGGGTGAAAGAGAGTGGAACGAGACGAAGGAGGGTGAAAGAGAATGAAACGAGACGAAGGAGGGTGAAAGAGAGCGAAACGAGACGAAGGAGGTTGAAAGAGGGTGAAACGAGATGAAGGCGGGTGCAACAGAGCGAAACAAGACGAAGGAGGTTGAAAGAGAGCGAAACGAGACGACGGAGGGTTAAAGAGAGCAAAACAAGATGAAGGAGTGTGAAACAGAGCGAAACGAGATGAAGGAGGATGAAAGAGAGCTAAACGAGATGAAGGAGGGACAAAGAGTGCGAAACGAGACGAAAGAGGGTAAAAGTGAGCGAAACGAGACGGTGGAGGGTTAAAGAGAGCGAAACGAGTCGAAGGAGGGTGAAAGAGAGCGAAACAAGACGATGGAGGGTGAAAGAGAGTGAAACGAGAGGAAGGAGGGTGAAAGAGAGCGAAACGAGACAAAGGAGGGTGAAAGGGAGCGAAACGAGACGAAGGAGGGTAAAAGAGAGTGAAACGAGACGAAGGAGGGTGAAAGAGAGCGAAACGAGATGAAGAAAGGTGAAAGAGAGCGAAACGAGACGAAGGAGGGTGAAAGAGAGCGAAAGGAGACGAAGGAGGGTGAAAGAGAGCGAAATGAGATGAAGGAGGGTGAAAGAGAGCGAAAGGATTCGAAGGAGGGTGAAAGAGAGTGGAACGAGACGAAGGAGGGTGAAAGAGACCGAAACGAGATGAAGGAGGGTGAAAGAGAGTGGAACGAGACGAAGGAGTGTGAAAGTGAGCGAAACGAGAAGAAGGAGGGTGAAAGAGAGCGAAACGAGACGAAGGAGGGTGAAAGAGAGCGAAACCAGACGATGGAGGGTGAAAAAGAGCGAAACGAGAGGAAGGAGGGTGTAAGAGAGCGAAACGAGACGAAGGGGGGTGAAAGAGAGCGAAACAAGATGAAGAAGGGTGAAAGAGAGTGAAACGAGATGAAGGTAGGTGAAAGAGAGCGAAACGAGACCAAAGAGGGTGAAAGAGAGAGAAACGAGACGAAGGAAGGTGAAAGAGAGCGAAACGAGACAAAGGAGGGTGAAAGGGAGCGAAACGAGACGAAGGAGGGTGAAAGAGAGCAAAATGAGACGCAGGAGTGTGAAACAGAGCGAAACGAGAAGAAGGAGGGTGAAAGAGAGCGAAACGAGTCGAAGGATGGTGAAAGAGAGCGAAACGAGACAAAGGAGGGTGAAAGGGAGCGAAAAGAGACGAAGGAGTGTGAAACAGAGTGAAACGAGAGGAAGGAGGGTGAAAGTGAGCGAAACGAGATGAAGGAGGGTGAAAGAGAGCGGAGCGAGACGAAGGAGGGTGAAAGAGAACGAAACGAGACGAAGGAGGGTGAAAGAGAGTGAAACGAGACGAAGGAGGGTGAAAGAGGGTGAAACGAGAAGAAGGTGGGTGCATGAGAGTGAAACGAGATGAAGGTAGGTGAAAGAGAGCGAAACGAGACCAAAGAGGGTGAAAGAGAGAGAAACGAGACGAAGGAAGGTGAAAGAGAGCGAAATGAGACAAAGGAGGGTGAAAGGGAGCAAAACGAGACGAAGGAGGGTGAAAGAGAGCAAAATGAGACGAAGGAGTGTAAAACAGAGCGAAACGAGACGAAGGAGAGTGAAAGAGAGCGAAACGAGACGAAGGAGGGTGAAAGAGAGCGAAACGAGACAAAGGAGGGTGAAAGGGAGCGAAAAGAGACGAAGGAGTGTGAAACAGAGCGAAACGAGAGGAAGGAGGGTGATTGAGAGCGAAACGAGATGAAGGAGGGTGAAAGAGAGCGAAACGAGTCGAAGGAGGGTGAAAGAGAGCGAAACGAGACGAAGGAGGGTGAAAGAGAGCGAAAGGAGTCGAAGGATGGCGAAAGAGAGCGGAGCGAGACGAAGGAGGGTGAAAGAGAACGAAACGAGACGAAGGAGGGTGAAAGAGTGTGAAACGAGACGAAGGAGGGCGAAACGAGAAGAAGGTGGGTGGAACAGGGCGAAGCGAGATGAAGGAGCATGAAAGAGAGCGAAACGAGATGAAGGAGGGTAAAAGAGAGCGAAACGAGACCTAAGAGTGTTAAAGAGAGCGAAACAAGAAGGGGAGGGTGAAAGAGAGCGAAACAAGACGAAGGAGGGTGAAAGAGAGCGAAACGAGACAATGGAGGGTGAAAGAGAGCGAAACAAGAGGATGGAATGTGAAAGAGAGCGAAACGAGACGAAGGAGGGTGAAAGAGTGCGAAACAAGATGAAGGAGGGTGAAAGAGGGCGAAACGAGACGAAGGCGGGTGGAACAGAGCGAAACAAGACGAAGGAGGGTGAAAGAGAGCGAAACGAGATGAAGGAGGGTGAAAGAGAGCAAAACGAGACGAAGGAGTGTAAAACAGAGCGAAACGAGATGAAGGAGGATGAAACAGAGCTAAACGAGATGAAGGAGGGTCAACGAGAGCGAAACGAGATGAATGATGGTCAAAGAGAGCGAAATGAGACGAAGGAGGGTGAAAGAGAGCGAAATGAGATGAAAGAGGGTGAAAGAGAGCGATAGGAGTCGAAGGAGGGCGAAAGAGAGCGGAACGAGACGAAGGAGGATGAAAGAGACCGAAACGAGGCGAAGGAGGGTAAAAGAGAGCGAAACAAGATGAAGGTGGTTGAAAGACAGCGAAACACGACAAAGGAGTGTGAAAGAGACCGAAACGAGATGAAGGAGGGTGAAAGAGAGCGAAACGAGACGAAGGAGGGTGAAAGAGAGCGAAACGAGAAGAAGGAGGGTGAAAGAGAGCGAAATGAGACGAAGGAGGGTGAAAGAGAGCGAAACGAGATGAAGGAGGGTGGAAGAGAGCTAAACGAGATGAAGGAGGGTGAAAGATAGTGAAACGAGATGAAGGTAGGTGAAAGAGAGCGAAACGAGACCAAAGAGGGTGAAAGAGAGAGAAACGAGACGAAGGAAGGTGAAAGAGAGCGAAACGAGACAAAGGAGGGTGAAAGGGAGCGAAACGAGACGAAGGAGGGTGAAAGAGAGCGAAACGAGAGGAAGGAGGGTGAAAGAGAGCGAAACGAGACGAAGGAGGGTGAAAGAGAGCAAAATGAGACGAAGGAGGGTGAAAGAGAGCGAAACGAGGCAAAGGAGGGTGAAAGGGAGCGAAAAGAGACGAAGGAGGGTGAAAGAGAGCCAAACGAGATGAAGGAGGGTGTAAGAGAGCGAAACAAGATTAAGGAGGGTGAAAGACGGCGAAACGAGATGAAGGCGGGTGCAACAGAGCGAAACAAGACGAAGGAGGGTGAAAGAGAGCGAAACGAGACGACGGAGGGTAAAAGAGAGCGAAACGAGATGAAGGAGGGTGAAAGAGAGTGAAACGAGATGAAGGTAGGTGAAAGAGAGCGAAACGAGACCAAAGAGGGTGAAAGAGAGAGAAACGAGACGAAGGAAGGTGAAAGAGAGCGAAACGAGACAAAGGAGGGTGAAAGGGAGCGAAACGAGACGAAGGAGGGTGAAAGAGAGCAAAATGAGACGAAGGAGTGTGAAACAGAGCGAAACGAGAAGAAGGAGGGTGAAAGAGAGCGAAACGAGACGAAGGAGGGTGAAAGAGAGTGAAACGAGACAAAGGAGGTTGAAATGGAGCGAAAAGAGACGAAGGAGTGTGAAACAGAGCGAAACGAGAGGAAGGAGGGTGAAAGAGAGCGAAACGAGATGAAGGAGGGTGAAAGAGAGTGAAACGAGACGAAGGAGGGTGAAAGAGAGCGAAACGAGACGAAGGAGGGTGAAAGATAGCGAAAGGAGTCAAAGGAGGGTGAAAGAGAGCGGAGCGAGACGAAGGAGGGTGAAAGAGAACAAAACGAGACGAAGGAGGGTGAAAGAGAGTGAAACGAGACGAAGGAGGGTGAAAGAGGGCGAAACGAGAAGAAGGTGGGTGGAACAGACCGAAACAAGATGAAGGAGGGTGAAAGAGAGCGAAATGAGACGAACGAGGGTGAAAGAGAGCAAAACGAGACGAAGGAGTGTAAACAGAGCGAAACGAGACAAAGGAGGATGAAAGAGAGCTAAACGAGACGAAGGAGTGTCAAAGAGAGCGAAACGAGATGAAGGAGTGTCAAAGAGGGCGAAACGAGACGAAGGAGGGTGAAACAGGGCGAAGCGAGACGAAGGAGCATGAAAGAGAGCGAAACGAGATGAAGGAGGGTAAAAGAGAGCGAAACGAGACGTAAGAGTGTAAAAGAGAGCGAAACAAGACGGGGGAAGCTGAAAGAGAGCGAAACAAGACGAAGGAGGGTGAAAGAGAGCGAAACGAGACGATGGAGGGTGAAAGAGAGCGAAACGAGAGGATGGAATGTGAAAGAGAGCGAAACGAGACGAAGGAGGGTGAAAGAGTGCGAAACCAGACGAAGGAGGGTGAAAGAGAGCGAAACGAGACGAAGGCGGGTGGAACAGAGCGAAACAAGACGAAGGAGGGTGAAAGAGAGCGAAACGAGATGAAGGAGGGTGAAAGAGAGCAAAACGAGACGAAGGAGGGTGAAAGAGAACGAAACGAGAGGAAGGAGTGTGAAAGGGAGCGAAACGAGACGAAGGAGGGTGAAAGAGAGCGAAACCAGACGAAGGAGTGTGAAACATAGCGAAACGAGACGAAGGAGGGTGAAACAGAGAGAAACGAGAAGAAGGAGGGTGAAAGAGAGCGAAACGAGACGAAGGAGGGTGAAAGAGAGCGAAACGAGACAAAGGAGGGTGAAAGGGAGCGAAAGAGATGAAGGAGGGTGAAAGAGAGCGAAACGAGATGAAGGAGGGTGAAAGAGAGCGAAACAAGATTAAGGAGGGTGAAAGAGGGCGAAACGAGATGAAGGCGGGTGCAACAGAGCGAAACAAGACGAAGGAGGGTAAAAGAGAGCGAAACGAGACGACGGAGGGTAAAAGAGAGCAAAACGAGATGAAGGAGTGTGAAACAGAGCGAAACGAGACGAAGGAGGATGAAAGAGAGCTAAACGAGACGGAGGAGGGTCAAAGAGAGCGAAACGAAACGAAAGAGGGTAAAAGTGAGCGAAACGAGACGGTGGAGGGTTAAAAGAGAGTGAAACGAGACGAAGGAGGGTGAAAGAGAGCGAAACAAGATGATGGAGGGTGAAAGAGAGCGAAACGAGACGAAGGAGGGTGAAAGAGAGCGAAACGAGACAAAAGAGGGTGAAAGGGAGCGAAACGAGACGAAGGTGGGTAAAAGAGAGTGAAACGAGACGAAGCAGGGTGAAAGAGAGCGAAAGGAGACGAAGAAAGGTGAAAGAGAGCGAAACGAGACGAAGGAGGGTGAAAGAGAGCGAAAGGAGACGAAGGAGGGTGAAAGAGAGCGAAATGAGATGAAGGAGGGTGAAAGAGAGCGAAAGGAGTCGAAGGAGGGTGAAAGAGATTGGAACGAGACGAAGGAGTGTGAAAGAGACCGAAACGAGACGAAGGAGGGTGAAAGAGAGCGGAACGAGACGAAGGAGGGTGAAAGTGAGCAAAACGAGAAGAAGGAGGGTGAAAGAGAGCGAAACGAGACGAAGGAGGGTGAAAGAGAGCGAAACCAGACGATGGAGGGTGAAAAAGAGCGAAACGAGAGGAAGGAGGGTGAAAGAGAGAGAAACGAGAAGAAGGAGGGTGAAAGAGAGCGAAACGAGACGAAGGAGGGTGAAAGAGAGCGGAACGAGACGAAGGAGGATGAAAGAGACCGAAACGAGGCGAAGGAGGGCGAAAGAGAGCGGAACGAGACGAAGGAGGATGAAAGAGACCGAAACGAGGCGAAGGAGGGTAAAAGAGAGCGAAACAAGATGAAGGTGGGTGAAAGACAGCGAAACACGACAAAGGAGTGTGAAAGAGACCGAAACGAGATGAAGGAGGGTGAAAGAGAGCGAAACGAGACGAAGGAGGGTTAAAGAGAGCGAAACGAGAAGAAGGAGGGTGAAAGAGAGCGAAATGAGACGAAGGAGGGTGAAAGAGAGCGAAACGAGATGAAGGAGGGTGGAAGAGAGCTAAATGAGATGAAGGAGGGTGAAAGATAGTGAAACGAGAGGAAGGTAGGTGAAAGAGAGCGAAACGAGACCAAAGAGGGTGAAAGAGAGAGAAACGAGACGAAGGAAGGTGAAAGAGAGCGAAACGAGACAAAGGAGGGTGAAAGGGAGCGAAACGAGACGAAGGAGGGTGAAAGAGAGCGAAACGAGAGGAAGAAGGGTGAAAGAGAGCGAAACGAGACGAAGGAGGGTGAAAGAGAGCAAAATGAGACGAAGGAGGGTGAAAGAGAGCGAAACGAGACAAAGGAGCGTGAAAGGGAGCGAAAAGAGACGAAGGAGGGTGAAAGAGAGCCAAACGAGATGAAGGAGGGTGAAAGAGAGCGAAAGAAGATTAAGGAGGGTGAAAGAGAGTGAAACGAGATGAAGGTAGGTGAAAGAGAGCGAAACAAGACCAAAGAGTGTGAAAGGGAGAGAAACGAGACGAAGGAAGGTGAAAGAGAGCGAAACGAGACAAAGGAGGGTGAAAGGGAGCAAAACGAGACGAAGGAGGGTGAAAGAGAGCAAAATGAGACGAAGGAGTGTGAAACAGGGCGAAACGAGAAGAAGGAGGGTGAAAGAGAGCGAAACGAGACGAAGGAGGGTGAAAGAGAGCGAAACGAGACAAAGGAGGGTGAAAGGGAGCGAAAAGAGACGAAGGAGTGTGAAACAGAGCGAAACGAGTGGAAGGAGGGTGAAAGAGAGCGAAACGAGATGAAGGAGGGTGAAAGAGAGTGAAACGAGACGAAGGAGGGTGAAAGAGAGTGAAACGAGACGAAGGAGGGTGAAAGAGAGCGAACGGAGTCGAAGGAGGGTGAAAGAGAGCGGAGCGAGACGAAGGAGGGTGAAAGAGAACAAAACGAGACGAAGGAGGGTGAAAGAGAGTGAAACGAGACGAAGGAGGGTGAAAGAGGGCGAAACGAGAAGAAGGTGGGTGGAACAGACCGAAACAAGATGAAGGAGGGTGAAAGAGAGCGAAACGAGACGAACGAGGCTGAAAGAGAGCAAAATGAGACGAAGGAGTGTAAACAGAGCGAAACGAGACAAAGGAGGATGAAAGAGAGCTAAACGAGACGAAGGAGTGTCAAAGAGAGCGAAACGAGATGAAGGAGGGTCAAAGAGGGCGAAACGAGACGAAGGAGAGTGAAACAGGGCGAAGCGAGACGAAGGAGCATGAAAGAGAGCGAAACGAGATGAAGGAGGGTAAAAGAGAGCGAAACGAGACGATGGAGGGTAAAAGAGAGCAAAACGTGATGAAGGAGTGTGAAACAGAGCGAAACAAGACGAAGGAGGATGAAAGAGAGCTAAACGAGACGGAGGAGGGTCAAAGAGAGCGAAACGAGACGAAAGAGGGTAAAAGTGAGTGAAACGAGACGGTGGAGGGTGAAAGAGAGCGAAACGAGAAGAAGGAGGGTGAAAGAGAGCGAAACAAGATGATGGAGGGTGAAAGAGAGCGAAACGAGAGGAAGGAGGGTGAAAGAGAGCGAAACGAGACAAAAGAGGGTGAAAGGGAGCGAAACGAGACGAAGGAGGGTAAAAGAGAGTGAAACGAGACGAAGGAGGGTGAAAGAGAGCGAAACGAGACGAAGAAAGGTGAAAGAGAGCGAAAGGAGTCGAAGGAGGGTGAAAGAGATTGGAACGAGACGAAGGAGGGTGAAAGAGACCGAAACGAGACGAAGGAGGGTGAAAGAGAGCGGAACGAGACGAAGGAGGGTGAAAGTGAGCGAAACGAGAAGAAGGAGGGTGAAAGAGAGCGAAATGAGATGAAGGAGGGTGAAAGAGAGCGAAAGGAGTCGAAGGAGGGTGAAAGAGATTGGAACGAGACGAAGGAGGGTGAAAGAGACCGAAACGAGACGAAGGAGGGTGAAAGAGAGCGGAACGAGACGAAGGAGGGTGAAAGTGAGCGAAACGAGAAGAAGGAGGGTGAAAGAGAGCGAAACGAGACGAAGGAGGGTGAAAGAGAGCGAAACCAGACGATGGAGGGTGAAAAAGAGCGAAACGAGACGAAGGAGGGTGAAAGAGAGAGAAACGAGAAGAAGGAGGGTGAAAGAGAGCGAAACGAGACGAAGGAGGGTGAAAGAGAGCGAAACGAGACAAAGGAGGGTGAAAGGGAGCGAAACGAGATGAAGGAGGGTGAAAGAGAGCGAAACGAGATGAAGGAGGGTGAAAGAGAGTGAAACAAGATTAAGGAGGTTGAAAGAGGGCGAAACGAGATGAAGGCGGGTGCAACAAAGAGAAACAAGACGAAGGAGGTTGAAAGAGATAGAAACGAGACGACGGAGGGTAAAAGAGAGCAAAACGAGATGAAGGAGTGTGAAACAGAGCGAAACGAGACAAAGGAGGATGGAAGAGAGCTAAACGAGACGAAGGAGGGTCAAAGAGAGCGAAACGAGACGAAAGAGGGTAAAAGTGAGCGAAACGAGACGGTGGAGGGTTAAAGAGAGCGAAACGAGACGAAGGAGGGTGAAAGAGAGCAAAACAAGACGATGGAGGGTGAAAGAGAGCGAAACGAGAGGAAGGAGGGTGAAAGAGAGCGAAACGAGATAAAGGAGGGTGAAAGGGAGCGAAACGAGACGAAGGAGGGTAAAAGAGAGTGAAACGAGACGAAGGAGGGTGAAAGAGAGCGAAACGAGACGAAGAAAGGTGAAAGAGAGCAAAACGAAACGAAGGAGGGTGAAAGAGAGCGAAAGGAGACGAAGGAGGGTGAAAGAGAGCGAAATGAGATAAAGGAGGGTGAAAGAGAGCGAAAGGATTCGAAGGAGGGTGAAAGAGAGTGGAACGAGACGAAGGAGGGTGAAAGAGACCGAAACGAGACGAAGGAGGGTGAAAGAGAGCGGAACGAGACGAAGGAGGGTGAAAGAGGGCGAAACGAGATGAAGGCGGGGGCAACAGAGCGAAACAAGACGAAGGAGGTTGAAAGAGAGCGAAACGAGACGACGGAGGGTAAAAGAGAGCAAAACGAGATGAAGGAGTGTGAAACAGAGCGAAACGAGACGAAGGAGGATGAAAGAGAGCTAAACGAGACGAAGGAGGGTCAAAGAGAGCGAAACGAGACGAAAGAGGGTAAAAGTGAGCGAAACGAGACGGTGGAGTGTTAAAGAGAGCGAAACGAGACGAAGGAGGGTGAAAGAGAGCGAAATAAGACGATGGAGGTTTAAAGAGAGCGAAACGAGAGGAAGGAGGGTGAAAGAGAGCGAAACGAGACAAAGGAGGGTGAAAAGGAGCGAAACGAGACGAAGGAGGGTAAAAGAGAGTGAAACGAGATGAAGGAGGGTGAAAGAGAGCGAAACGAGACGAAGAAAGGTGAAAGAGAGCAAAACGAGACGAAGGAGGGTGAAAGAGAGCGAAAGGAGACGAAGGAGGGTGAAAGAGAGCGAAATGAGATGAAGGAGGGTGAAAGAGAGCGAAAGGATTCGAAGGAGGGTGAAAGAGAGTGGAACGAGACGAAGGAGGGTGAAAGAGACCGAAACGAGACGAAGGAGGGTGAGAGAGAGCGGAACGAGACGAAGGAGTGTGAAAGTGAGCGAAACGAGAAGAAGGAAGGTGAAAGAGAGCGAAACGAGACGAAGGAGGGTGAAAGAGAGCGAAAGGAGACGAAGGGGGGTGAAAGAGAGCGAAACGAGATGAAGGAGGGTGAAAGAGAGTGAAACGAGATGAAGGTAGGTGAAAGAGAGTGAAACGAGACCAAAGAGGGTGAAAGAGAGCGAAACGAGACGAAGGAGGGTGAAATAGAGCGAAACGAGACAAAGGGGGGTGAAAGGGAGCGAAAAGAGACGAAGGAGTGTGAAACAGAGCGAAACGAGAGGAAGGAGGGTGAAAGAGAGCGAAACGAGACGAAGGAGGGTGAAAGAGAGCGAAAGGAGTCGAAGGAGGGTGAAAGAGAGCGAAGCGAGACGAAGGAGGGTGAAAGAGAACGAAACGAGATGAAGGAGGGTGAAAGAGAGTGAAACGAGACGAAGGAGGGTGAAAGAGGGCGAAACGAGAAGAAGGTGGGTGAAAGAGAGTGAAACGAGATGAAGGTAGGTGAAAGAGAGCGAAACGAGACCAAAGAGGGTGAAAGAGAGAGAAACGAGACGAAGGAAGGTGAAAGAGAGCGAAACGAGACAAAGGAGGGTGAAAGGGAGCGAAACGAGACGAAGGAGGGTGAAAGAGAGCAAAATGAGACGAAGGAGTGTGAAACAGAGCGAAACGAGAAGAAGGAGGGTGAAAGAGAGCGAAACGAGACGAAGGAGGGTGAAAGAGAGCGAAACGAGACAAAGAGGGTGAAAGGGAGCGAAAAGAGACGAAGGAGGGTGAAACAGAGCGAAACGAGAGGAAGGAGGGTGAAAGAGAGCAAAATGAGACGAAGGAGTGTGAAACAGAGCGAAACGAGAAGAAGGAGGGTGAAAGAGAGCGAAACGAGACGAAGGAGGGTGAAAGAGAGCGAAACGAGACAAAGGAGGGTGAAAGGGAGCGAAACGAGATGAAGGAGGATGAAAGAGAGCGAAACGAGATGAAGGAGGGTGAAAGAGAGCGAAACAAGATTAAGGAGGGTGAAAGAGGGCGAAACGAGATGAAGGCGGGTGCAACAGAGCGAAACAATACGAAGGAGGGTAAAAGAGAGCAAAACGAGACGACGGAGGGTAAAAGAGAGCAAAACGAGACGAAAGAGGGTAAAAGTGAGCGAAACGAGACGGTGCAGGGTGAAAGAGAGCGAAACGAGACGAAGGAGGGTGAAAGAGAGCGAAACAAGATGATGGAGGGAGAAAGAGAGCGAAACGAGAGGAAGGAGGGTGAAAGAGAGCGAAACGAGACAAAAGAGGGTGAAAGGGAGCGAAACGAGACGAAGGAGGGTAAAAGAGAGTGAAACGAGACGAAGGAGGGTGAAAGAGAGCGAAACGAGACGAAGAAAGGTGAAAGAGAGTGAAACGAGACGAAGGAGGGTGAAAGAGAGCGAAAGGAGACGAAGGAGGGTGAAAGAGAGCGAAATGAGATGAAGGAGGGTGAAAGAGAGCGAAAGGAGTCGAAGGAGGGTGAAAGAGATTGGAACGAGACGAAGGAGGGTGAAAGAGACCGAAACGAGACGAAGGAGGGTGAAAGAGAGCGGAACGAGACGAAGGAGGGTGAAAGTGAGCGAAACGAGAAGAAGGAGGGTGAAAGAGAGCGAAACGAGACGAAGGAGGGTGAAAGAGAGCGAAACCAGACGATGGAGGGTGAAAAAGAGCAAAACGAGACGAAGGAGGGTGAAAGAGAGAGAAACGAGAAGAAGGAGGGTGAAAGAGAGCGAAACGAGACGGAGGGTGAAAGAGAGCGAAACGAGACAAAGGAGGGTGAAAGGGAGCGAAACGAGACGAAGGAGGGTGAAAGAGAGCGAAACGAGATGAAGGAGGGTGAAAGAGAGTGAAACAAGATTAAGGAGGGTGAAAGAGGGCGAAACGAGATGAAGGCGGGTGCAACAGAGAGAAACAAGACGAAGGAGGTTGAAAGAGATAGAAACGAGACGACGGAGGGTAAAAGAGAGCAAAACGAGATGAAGGAGTGTGAAACAGAGCGAAACGAGACGAAGGAGGATGAAAGAGAGCTAAACGAGACGAAGGAGGGTCAAAGAGAGCGAAACGAGAAAAGAGAGAGGGTAAAAGTGAGCGAAACGAGACGGTGGAGGGTTAAAGAGAGCGAAACGAGACGAAGGAGGGTGAAAGAGAGCGAAACAAGACGATGGAGGGTGAAAGAGAGCGAAACGAGAGGAAGGAGGGTGAAAGAGAGCGAAACGAGATAAAGGAGGGTGAAAGGGAGCGAAACGAGACGAAGGAGGGTAAAAGAGAGTGAAACGAGACGAAGGCGGGTGGAACAGAGCGAAACAAGACGAAGGAGGGTGAAAGAGAGCGAAACGAGATGAAGGAGGGTGAAAGAGAGCAAAACGAGACGAAGGAGTGTAAAACAGAGCGAAACCAGATGAAGGAGCATGAAACAGAGCTAAACGAGATGAAGGAGGGTCAACGAGAGCGAAACGAGATGAATGATGGTCAAAGAGAACGAAATGAGACGAAGGAGGGTGAAAGAGAGCGAAACGAGATGAAGGAGGGTGAAAGAGAGCGAAAAGAGACGAAGGAGTGTGAAACAGAGCGAAACGAGAGGAAGGAGGGTGACTGAGAGCGAAACGAGATGAAGGAGGGTGAAAGAGAGCGAAACGAGACAAAGGAGGGTGAAAGAGAGCGAAACGAGACGAAGGAGGGTGAAAGAGAGCGAAAGGAGTCGAAGGAGGGTGAAAGAGAGCGAAACGAGACGAAGAAAGGTGAAAGAGAGCAAAACGAGACGAAGAAGGGTGAAAGAGAGCGAAAGGAGACGAAGGAGGGTGAAAGAGAGCGAAATGAGATAAAGGAGGGTGAAAGAGAGCGAAAGGATTCGAAGGAGGGTAAAAGAGAGCAAAACGAGATGAAGGAGTGTGAAACAGAGCGAAACGAGACGAAGGAGGATGAAAGAGAGCTAAACGAGACGAAGGAGGGTCAAAGAGAGCGAAACGAGACCAAAGAGGGTAAAAGTGAGCGAAACGAGACGGTGGAGTGTTAAAGAGAGCGAAACGAGACGAAGGAGGGTGAAAGAGAGCGAAATAAGACGATGGAGGGTTAAAGAGAGCGAAACGAGAGGAAGGAGGGTGAAAGGGAGCGAAACGAGACGAAGGAGGGTAAAAGAGAGTGAAACGAGACGAAGGAGGGTGAAAGAGAGCGAAACAAGACGAAGAAAGGTGAAAGAGAGCAAAACGAGACCAAGGAGGGTGAAAGAGAGCGAAAGGAGACGAAGGAGGGTGAAAGAGAGCGAAATGAGATGAAGGAGGGTGAAAGAGAGCGAAAGGATTCGAAGTAGGGTGAAAGAGAGTGGAACGAGACGAAGGAGGGTGAAAGAGACCGAAACGAGACGAAGGAGGGTGAGAGAGAGCGGAACGAGACGAAGGAGTGTGAAAGTGAGCGAAACGAGAAGAAGGAAGGTGAAAGAGAGCGAAACGAGACGAAGGAGGGTGAAAGAGAGCGAAACGAGACGAAGGGGGGTGAAAGAGAGCGAAACGAGATGAATTAGGGTGAAAGAGAGTGAAACGAGATGAAGGTAGGTGAAAGAGAGTGAAACGAGACCAAAGAGGGTGAAAGAGAGCGAAACGAGACGAAGGAGGGTGAAATAGAGCGAAACGAGACAAAGGAGGGTGAAAGGGAGCGAAAAGAGACGAAGGAGTGTGAAACAGAGCGAAACGAGAGGAAGGAGGGTGATAGAGAGCGAAACGAGACGAAGGAGGGTGAAAGAGAGCGAAAGGAGTCAAAGGAGGGTGAAAGAGAGCGAAGCGAGACGAAGGAGGGTGAAAGAGAACGAAACGAGATGAAGGAGGGTGAAAGAGAGTGAAACGAGACGAAGGAGGGTGAAAGAGGGCGAAACGAGAAGAAGGTGGGTGAAAGAGAGTGAATCGAGATGAAGGTAGGTGAAAGAGAGCGAAACGAGACCAAAGAGGGTGAAAGAGAGAGAAACGAGACGAAGGAAGGTGAAAGAGAGCGAAACGAGACAAAGGAGGGTGAAAGGGAGCGAAACGAGACGAAGGAGGGTGAAAGAGAGCAAAATGAGACGAAGGAGTGTGAAACAGAGCGAAACGAGAAGAAGGAGGGTGAAAGAGAGCGAAACGAGACGAAGGAGGGTGAAAGAGAGCGAAACGAGACAAAGAGGGTGAAAGGGAGCGAAAAGAGACGAAGGAGTGTGAAACAGAGCGAAACGAGAGGAAGGAGGGTGAAAGAGAGCAAAATGAGACGAAGGAGTGTGAAACAGAGCGAAACGAGAAGAAGGAGGGTGAAAGAGAGCGAAACGAGACGAAGGAGGGTGAAAGAGAGCGAAACGAGACAAAGGAGGGTGAAAGGGAGCGAAACGAGATGAAGGAGGGTGAAAGAGAGCGAAACGAGATGAAGGAGGGTGAAAGAGAGCGAAACAAGATTAAGGAGGGTGAAAGAGGGCGAAACGAGATGAAGGCGGGTGCAACAGAGCGAAACAATACGAAGGAGGGTAAAAGAGAGCGAAACGTGACGACGGAGGGTAAAAGAGAGCAAAACGAGACGAAAGAGGGTAAAAGTGAGCGAAACGAGACGGTGCAGGGTGAAAGAGAGCGAAACGAGACGAAGGAGGGTGAAAGAGAGCGAAACAAGATGATGGAGGGAGAAAGAGAGCGAAACGAGAGGAAGGAGGGTGAAAGAGAGCGAAACGAGACAAAAGAGGGTGAAAGGGAGCGAAACGAGACGAAGGAGGGTAAAAGAGAGTGAAACGAGACGAAGGAGGGTGAAAGAGAGCGAAACGAGACGAAGAAAGGTGAAAGAGAGTGAAACGAGACGAAGGAGGGTGAAAGAGAGCGAAAGGAGACGAAGGAGGGTGAAAGAGAGCGAAACGAGACGAAGGAGGGTGAAAGAGAGCGAAACCAGACGATGGAGGGTGAAAAAGAGCGAAACGATCCAAGGAGGGTGAAAGAGAGAGAAACGAGAAGAAGGAGGGTGAAAGAGAGCGAAACGAGACGGAGGGTGAAAGAGAGCGAAACGAGACGGAGGGTGAAAGAGAGCGAAACGAGACAAAGGAGGGTGAAAGGGAGCGAAACGAGACGAAGGAGGGTGAAAGAGAGCGAAACGAGATGAAGGAGGGTGAAAGAGAGTGAAACAAGATTAAGGAGGGTGAAAGAGGGCGAAACGAGATGAAGGCGGGTGCAACAGAGAGAAACAAGACGAAGGAGGTTGAAAGAGATAGAAACGAGACGACGGAGGGTAAAAGAGAGCAAAACGAGATGAAGGAGTGTGAAACAGAGCGAAACGAGACGAAGGAGGATGAAAGAGAGCTAAACGAGACGAAGGAGGGTCAAAGAGAGCGAAACGAGAAAAGAGAGAGGGTAAAAGTGAGCGAAACGAGACGGTGGAGGGTTAAAGAGAGCGAAACGAGACGAAGGAGGGTGAAAGAGAGCGAAACAAGACGATGGAGGGTGAAAGAGAGCGAAACGAGAGGAAGGAGGGTGAAAGAGAGCGAAACGAGATAAAGGAGGGTGAAAGGGAGCGAAACGAGACGAAGGAGGGTAAAAGAGAGTGAAACGAGACGAAGGCGGGTGGAACAGAGCGAAACAAGACTAAGGAGGGTGAAAGAGAGCGAAACGAGATGAAGGAGGGTGAAAGAGAGCAAAACGAGACGAAGGAGTGTAAAACAGAGCGAAACCAGATGAAGGAGCATGAAACAGAGCTAAACGAGATGAAGGAGGGTCAACGAGAGCGAAACGAGATGAATGATGGTCAAAGAGAACGAAATGAGACGAAGGAGGGTGAAAGAGAGCGAAACGAGATGAAGGAGGGTGAAAGAGAGCGAAAAGAGACGAAGGAGTGTGAAACAGAGCGAAACGAGAGGAAGGAGGGTGACTGAGAGCGAAACGAGATGAAGGAGGGTGAAAGAGAGCGAAACGAGACAAAGGAGGGTGAAAGAGAGCGAAACGAGACGAAGGAGGGTGAAAGAGAGCGAAAGGAGTCGAAGGAGGGTGAAAGAGAGCGAAACGAGACGAAGAAAGGTGAAAGAGAGCAAAACGAGACGAAGAAGGGTGAAAGAGAGCGAAAGGAGACGAAGGAGGGTGAAAGAGAGCGAAATGAGATAAAGGAGGGTGAAAGAGAGCGAAAGGATTCGAAGGAGGGTGAAAGAGAGTGGAACGAGACGAAGGAGGGTGAAAGAGACCGAAACGAGACGAAGGAGGGTGAAAGAGAGCGGAACGAGACGAAGGAGGGTGAAAGAGGGCGAAACGAGATGAAGGCGGGTGCAACAGAGCGAAACAAGACGAAGGAGGTTGAAAGAGAGCGAAACGAGACGACGGAGGGTAAAAGAGAGCAAAACGAGATGAAGGAGTGTGAAACAGAGCGAAACGAGACGAAGGAGGATGAAAGAGAGCTAAACGAGACGAAGGAGGGTCAAAGAGAGCGAAACGAGACCAAAGAGGGTAAAAGTGAGCGAAACGAGACGGTGGAGTGTTAAAGAGAGCGAAACGAGACGAAGGAGGGTGAAAGAGAGCGAAATAAGACGATGGAGGGTTAAAGAGAGCGAAACGAGAGGAAGGAGGGTGAAAGGGAGCGAAACGAGACGAAGGAGGGTAAAAGAGAGTGAAACGAGACGAAGGAGGGTGAAAGAGAGCGAAACGAGACGAAGAAAGGTGAAAGAGAGCAAAACGAGACCAAGGAGGGTGAAAGAGAGCGAAAGGAGACGAAGGAGGGTGAAAGAGAGCGAAATGAGATGAAGGAGGGTGAAAGAGAGCGAAAGGATTCGAAGTAGGGTGAAAGAGAGTGGAACGAGACGAAGGAGGGTGAAAGAGACCGAAACGAGACGAAGGAGGGTGAGAGAGAGCGGAACGAGACGAAGGAGTGTGAAAGTGAGCGAAACGAGAAGAAGGAAGGTGAAAGAGAGCGAAACGAGACGAAGGAGGGTGAAAGAGAGCGAAACGAGACGAAGGGGGGTGAAAGAGAGCGAAACGAGATGAATTAGGGTGAAAGAGAGTGAAACGAGATGAAGGTAGGTGAAAGAGAGTGAAACGAGACCAAAGAGGGTGAAAGAGAGCGAAACGAGACGAAGGAGGGTGAAATAGAGCGAAACGAGACAAAGGAGGGTGAAAGGGAGCGAAAAGAGACGAAGGAGTGTGAAACAGAGCGAAACGAGAGGAAGGAGGGTGATAGAGAGCGAAACGAGACGAAGGAGGGTGAAAGAGAGCGAAAGGAGTCAAAGGAGGGTGAAAGAGAGCGAAGCGAGACGAAGGAGGGTGAAAGAGAACGAAACGAGATGAAGGAGGGTGAAAGAGAGTGAAACGAGACGAAGGAGGGTGAAAGAGGGCGAAACGAGAAGAAGGTGGGTGAAAGAGAGTGAAACGAGATGAAGGTAGGTGAAAGAGAGCGAAACGAGACCAAAGAGGGTGAAAGAGAGAGAAACGAGACGAAGGAAGGTGAAAGAGAGCGAAACGAGACAAAGGAGGGTGAAAGGGAGCGAAACGAGACGAAGGAGGGTGAAAGAGAGCAAAATGAGACGAAGGAGTGTGAAACAGAGCGAAACGAGAAGAAGGAGGGTGAAAGAGAGCGAAACGAGACGAAGGAGGGTGAAAGAGAGCGAAACGAGACAAAGAGGGTGAAAGGGAGCGAAAAGAGACGAAGGAGTGTGAAACAGAGCGAAACGAGAGGAAGGAGGGTGAAAGAGAGCAAAATGAGACGAAGGAGTGTGAAACAGAGCGAAACGAGAAGAAGGAGGGTGAAAGAGAGCGAAACGAGACGAAGGAGGGTGAAAGAGAGCGAAACGAGACAAAGGAGGGTGAAAGGGAGCGAAACGAGATGAAGGAGGGTGAAAGAGAGCGAAACGAGATGAAGGAGGGTGAAAGAGAGCGAAACAAGATTAAGGAGGGTGAAAGAGGGCGAAACGAGATGAAGGCGGGTGCAACAGAGCGAAACAATACGAAGGAGGGTAAAAGAGAGCGAAACGAGACGACGGAGGGTAAAAGAGAGCAAAACGAGACGAAAGAGGGTAAAAGTGAGCGAAACGAGACGGTGCAGGGTGAAAGAGAGCGAAACGAGACGAAGGAGGGTGAAAGAGAGCGAAACAAGATGATGGAGGGAGAAAGAGAGCGAAACGAGAGGAAGGAGGGTGAAAGAGAGCGAAACGAGACAAAAGAGGGTGAAAGGGAGCGAAACGAGACGAAGGAGGGTAAAAGAGAGTGAAACGAGACGAAGGAGGGTGAAAGAGAGCGAAACGAGACGAAGAAAGGTGAAAGAGAGTGAAACGAGACGAAGGAGGGTGAAAGAGAGCGAAAGGAGACGAAGGAGGGTGAAAGAGAGCGAAACGAGACGAAGGAGGGTGAAAGAGAGCGAAACCAGACGATGGAGGGTGAAAAAGAGCGAAACGATCCAAGGAGGGTGAAAGAGAGAGAAACGAGAAGAAGGAGGGTGAAAGAGAGCGAAACGAGACGGAGGGTGAAAGAGAGCGAAACGAGACAAAGGAGGGTGAAAGGGAGCGAAACGAGACGAAGGAGGGTGAAAGAGAGCGAAACGAGATGAAGGAGGGTGAAAGAGAGTGAAACAAGATTAAGGAGGGTGAAAGAGGGCGAAACGAGATGAAGGCGGGTGCAACAGAGAGAAACAAGACGAAGGAGGTTGAAAGAGATAGAAACGAGACGACGGAGGGTAAAAGAGAGCAAAACGAGATGAAGGAGTGTGAAACAGAGCGAAACGAGACGAAGGAGGATGAAAGAGAGCTAAACGAGACGAAGGAGGGTCAAAGAGAGCGAAACGAGAAAAGAGAGAGGGTAAAAGTGAGCGAAACGAGACGGTGGAGGGTTAAAGAGAGCGAAACGAGACGAAGGAGGGTGAAAGAGAGCGAAACAAGACGATGGAGGGTGAAAGAGAGTGAAACGAGAGGAAGGAGGGTGAAAGAGAGCGAAACGAGATAAAGGAGGGTGAAAGGGAGCGAAACGAGACGAAGGAGGGTAAAAGAGAGTGAAACGAGACGAAGGCGGGTGGAACAGAGCGAAACAAGACGAAGGAGGGTGAAAGAGAGCGAAACGAGATGAAGGAGGGTGAAAGAGAGCAAAACGAGACGAAGGAGTGTAAAACAGAGCGAAACCAGATGAAGGAGCATGAAACAGAGCTAAACGAGATGAAGGAGGGTCAACGAGAGCGAAACGAGATGAATGATGGTCAAAGAGAACGAAATGAGACGAAGGAGGGTGAAAGAGAGCGAAAGGAGACGAAGGAGGGTGAAAGAGAGCGAAATGAGATGAAGGAGGGTGAAAGAGAGCGAAAGGAGTCGAAGGAGGGTGAAAGAGATTGGAACGAGACGAAGGAGGGTGAAAGAGACCGAAACGAGACGAAGGAGGGTGAAAGAGAGCGGAACGAGACGAAGGAGGGTGAAAGTGAGCGAAACGAGAAGAAGGAGGGTGAAAGAGAGCGAAACGAGACGAAGGAGGGTGAAAGAGAGCAAAACCAGACGATGGAGGGTGAAAAAGAGCGAAACGAGACGAAGGAGGGTGAAAGAGAGAGAAACGAGAAGAAGGAGGGTGAAAGAGAGCGAAACGAGACGGAGGGTGAAAGAGAGCGAAACGAGACAAAGGAGGGTGAAAGGGAGCGAAACGAGACGAAGGAGGGTGAAAGAGAGCGAAACGAGATGAAGGAGGGTGAAAGAGAGTGAAACAAGATTAAGGAGGGTGAAAGAGGGCGAAACGAGATGAAGGCGGGTGCAACAGAGAGAAACAAGACGAAGGAGGTTGAAAGAGATAGAAACGAGACGACGGAGGGTAAAAGAGAGCAAAACGAGATGAAGGAGTGTGAAACAGAGCGAAACGAGACGAAGGAGGATGAAAGAGAGCTAAACGAGACGAAGGAGGGTCAAAGAGAGCGAAACGAGAAAAGAGAGAGGGTAAAAGTGAGCGAAACGAGACGGTGGAGGGTTAAAGAGAGCGAAACGAGACGAAGGAGGGTGAAAGAGAGCGAAACAAGACGATGGAGGGTGAAAGAGAGCGAAACGAGAGGAAGGAGGGTGAAAGAGAGCGAAACGAGATAAAGGAGGGTGAAAGGGAGCGAAACGAGACGAAGGAGGGTAAAAGAGAGTGAAACGAGACGAAGGCGGGTGGAACAGAGCGAAACAAGACGAAGGAGGGTGAAAGAGAGCGAAACGAGATGAAGGAGGGTGAAAGAGAGCAAAACGAGACGAAGGAGTGTAAAACAGAGCGAAACCAGATGAAGGAGCATGAAACAGAGCTAAACGAGATGAAGGAGGGTCAACGAGAGCGAAACGAGATGAATGATGGTCAAAGAGAACGAAATGAGACGAAGGAGGGTGAAAGAGAGCGAAACGAGATGAAGGAGGGTGAAAGAGAGCGAAAAGAGACGAAGGAGTGTGAAACAGAGCGAAACGAGAGGAAGGAGGGTGACTGAGAGCGAAACGAGATGAAGGAGGGTGAAAGAGAGCGAAACGAGACAAAGGAGGGTGAAAGAGAGCGAAACGAGACGAAGGAGGGTGAAAGAGAGCGAAAGGAGTCGAAGGAGGGTGAAAGAGAGCGAAAGGAGACGAAGAAAGGTGAAAGAGAGCAAAACGAGACGAAGAAGGGTGAAAGAGAGCGAAAGGAGACGAAGGAGGGTGAAAGAGAGCGAAATGAGATAAAGGAGGGTGAAAGAGAGCGAAAGGATTCGAAGGAGGGTGAAAGAGAGTGGAACGAGACGAAGGAGGGTGAAAGAGACCGAAACGAGACGAAGGAGGGTGAAAGAGAGCGGAACGAGACGAAGGAGGGTGAAAGAGGGCGAAACGAGATGAAGGCGGGTGCAACAGAGCGAAACAAGACGAAGGAGGTTGAAAGAGAGCGAAACGAGACGACGGAGGGTAAAAGAGAGCAAAACGAGATGAAGGAGTGTGAAACAGAGCGAAACGAGACGAAGGAGGATGAAAGAGAGCTAAACGAGACGAAGGAGGGTCAAAGAGAGCGAAACGAGACCAAAGAGGGTAAAAGTAAGCGAAACGAGACGGTGGAGTGTTAAAGAGAGCGAAACGAGACGAAGGAGGGTGAAAGAGAGCGAAATAAGACGATGGAGGGTTAAAGAGAGCGAAACGAGAGGAAGGAGGGTGAAAGGGAGCGAAACGAGACGAAGGAGGGTAAAAGAGAGTGAAACGAGACGAAGGAGGGTGAAAGAGAGCGAAACGAGACGAAGAAAGGTGAAAGAGAGCAAAACGAGACCAAGGAGGGTGAAAGAGAGCGAAAGGAGACGAAGGAGGGTGAAAGAGAGCGAAATGAGATGAAGGAGGGTGAAAGAGAGCGAAAGGATTCGAAGTAGGGTGAAAGAGAGTGGAACGAGACGAAGGAGGGTGAAAGAGACCGAAACGAGACGAAGGAGGGTGAGAGAGAGCGGAACGAGACGAAGGAGTGTGAAAGTGAGCGAAACGAGAAGAAGGAAGGTGAAAGAGAGCGAAACGAGACGAAGGAGGGTGAAAGAGAGCGAAACGAGACGAAGGGGGGTGAAAGAGAGCGAAACGAGATGAATTAGGGTGAAAGAGAGTGAAACGAGATGAAGGTAGGTGAAAGAGAGTGAAACGAGACCAAAGAGGGTGAAAGAGAGCGAAACGAGACGAAGGAGGGTGAAATAGAGCGAAACGAGACAAAGGAGGGTGAAAGGGAGCGAAAAGAGACGAAGGAGTGTGAAACAGAGCGAAACGAGAGGAAGGAGGGTGATAGAGAGCGAAACGAGACGAAGGAGGGTGAAAGAGAGCGAAAGGAGTCAAAGGAGGGTGAAAGAGAGCGAAGCGAGACGAAGGAGGGTGAAAGAGAACGAAACGAGATGAAGGAGGGTGAAAGAGAGTGAAACGAGACGAAGGAGGGTGAAAGAGGGCGAAACGAGAAGAAGGTGGGTGAAAGAGAGTGAAACGAGATGAAGGTAGGTGAAAGAGAGCGAAACGAGACCAAAGAGGGTGAAAGAGAGAGAAACGAGACGAAGGAAGGTGAAAGAGAGCGAAACGAGACAAAGGAGGGTGAAAGGGAGCGAAACGAGACGAAGGAGGGTGAAAGAGAGCAAAATGAGACGAAGGAGTGTGAAACAGAGCGAAACGAGAAGAAGGAGGGTGAAAGAGAGCGAAACGAGACGAAGGAGGGTGAAAGAGAGCGAAACGAGACAAAGAGGGTGAAAGGGAGCGAAAAGAGACGAAGGAGTGTGAAACAGAGCGAAACGAGAGGAAGGAGGGTGAAAGAGAGCAAAATGAGACGAAGGAGTGTGAAACAGAGCGAAACGAGAAGAAGGAGGGTGAAAGAGAGCGAAACGAGACGAAGGAGGGTGAAAGAGAGCGAAACGAGACGGAGGGTGAAAGAGAGCGAAACGAGACAAAGGAGGGTGAAAGGGAGCGAAACGAGACGAAGGAGGGTGAAAGAGAGCGAAACGAGATGAAGGAGGGTGAAAGAGAGTGAAACAAGATTAAGGAGGGTGAAAGAGGGCGAAACGAGATGAAGGCGGGTGCAACAGAGAGAAACAAGACGAAGGAGGTTGAAAGAGATAGAAACGAGACGACGGAGGGTAAAAGAGAGCAAAACGAGATGAAGGAGTGTGAAACAGAGCGAAACGAGACGAAGGAGAATGAAAGAGAGCTAAACGAGACGAAGGAGGGTCAAAGAGAGCGAAACGAGAAAAGAGAGAGGGTAAAAGTGAGCGAAACGAGACGGTGGAGGGTTAAAGAGAGCGAAACGAGACGAAGGAGGGTGAAAGAGAGCGAAACAAGACGATGGAGGGTGAAAGAGAGTGAAACGAGAGGAAGGAGGGTGAAAGAGAGCGAAACGAGATAAAGGAGGGTGAAAGGGAGCGAAACGAGACGAAGGAGGGTAAAAGAGAGTGAAACGAGACGAAGGCGGGTGGAACAGAGCGAAACAAGACGAAGGAGGGTGAAAGAGAGCGAAACGAGATGAAGGAGTGTGAAAGAGAGCAAAACGAGACGAAGGAGTGTAAAACAGAGCGAAACCAGATGAAGGAGCATGAAACAGAGCTAAACGAGATGAAGGAGGGTCAACGAGAGCGAAACGAGATGAATGATGGTCAAAGAGAACGAAATGAGACGAAGGAGGGTGAAAGAGAGCGAAAGGAGACGAAGGAGGGTGAAAGAGAGCGAAATGAGATGAAGGAGGGTGAAAGAGAGCGAAAGGAGTCGAAGGAGGGTGAAAGAGATTGGAACGAGACGAAGGAGGGTGAAAGAGACCGAAACGAGACGAAGGAGGGTGAAAGAGAGCGGAACGAGACGAAGGAGGGTGAAAGTGAGCGAAACGAGAAGAAGGAGGGTGAAAGAGAGCGAAACGAGACGAAGGAGGGTGAAAGAGAGCGAAACCAGACGATGGAGGGTGAAAAAGAGCGAAACGAGACGAAGGAGGGTGAAAGAGAGAGAAACGAGAAGAAGGAGGGTGAAAGAGAGCGAAACGAGACAAAGGAGGGTGAAAGGGAGCGAAACGAGACAAAGGAGGGTGAAAGGGAGCGAAACGAGACGAAGGAGGGTGAAAGAGAGCGAAACGAGATGAAGGAGGGTGAAAGAGAGTGAAACAAGATTAAGGAGGGTGAAAGAGGGCGAAACGAGATGAAGGCGGGTGCAACAGAGAGAAACAAGACGAAGGAGGTTGAAAGAGATAGAAACGAGACGACGGAGGGTAAAAGAGAGCAAAACGAGATGAAGGAGTGTGAAACAGAGCGAAACGAGACGAAGGAGGATGAAAGAGAGCTAAACGAGACGAAGGAGGGTCAAAGAGAGCGAAACGAGAAAAGAGAGAGGGTAAAAGTGAGCGAAACGAGACGGTGGAGGGTTAAAGAGAGCGAAACGAGACGAAGGAGGGTGAAAGAGAGCGAAACAAGACGATGGAGGGTGAAAGAGAGCGAAACGAGAGGAAGGAGGGTGAAAGAGAGCGAAACGAGATAAAGGAGGGTGAAAGGGAGCGAAACGAGACGAAGGAGGGTAAAAGAGAGTGAAACGAGACGAAGGCGGGTGGAACAGAGCGAAACAAGACGAAGGAGGGTGAAAGAGAGCGAAACGAGATGAAGGAGGGTGAAAGAGAGCAAAACGAGACGAAGGAGTGTAAAACAGAGCGAAACCAGATGAAGGAGCATGAAACAGAGCTAAACGAGATGAAGGAGGGTCAACGAGAGCGAAACGAGATGAATGATGGTCAAAGAGAACGAAATGAGACGAAGGAGGGTGAAAGAGAGCGAAACGAGATGAAGGAGGGTGAAAGAGAGCGAAAAGAGACGAAGGAGTGTGAAACAGAGCGAAACGAGAGGAAGGAGGGTGACTGAGAGCGAAACGAGATGAAGGAGGGTGAAAGAGAGCGAAACGAGACAAAGGAGGGTGAAAGAGAGCGAAACGAGACGAAGGAGGGTGAAAGAGAGCGAAAGGAGTCGAAGGAGGGTGAAAGAGAGCGAAACGAGACGAAGAAAGGTGAAAGAGAGCAAAACGAGACGAAGAAGGGTGAAAGAGAGCGAAAGGAGACGAAGGAGGGTGAAAGAGAGCGAAATGAGATAAAGGAGGGTGAAAGAGAGCGAAAGGATTCGAAGGAGGGTGAAAGAGAGTGGAACGAGACGAAGGAGGGTGAAAGAGACCGAAACGAGACGAAGGAGGGTGAAAGAGAGCGGAACGAGACGAAGGAGGGTGAAAGAGGGCGAAACGAGATGAAGGCGGGTGCAACAGAGCGAAACAAGACGAAGGAGGTTGAAAGAGAGCGAAACGAGACGACGGAGGGTAAAAGAGAGCAAAACGAGATGAAGGAGTGTGAAACAGAGCGAAACGAGACGAAGGAGGATGAAAGAGAGCTAAACGAGACGAAGGAGGGTCAAAGAGAGCGAAACGAGACCAAAGAGGGTAAAAGTGAGCGAAACGAGACGGTGGAGTGTTAAAGAGAGCGAAACGAGACGAAGGAGGGTGAAAGAGAGCGAAATAAGACGATGGAGGGTTAAAGAGAGCGAAACGAGAGGAAGGAGGGTGAAAGGGAGCGAAACGAGACGAAGGAGGGTAAAAGAGAGTGAAACGAGACGAAGGAGGGTGAAAGAGAGCGAAACGAGACGAAGAAAGGTGAAAGAGAGCAAAACGAGACCAAGGAGGGTGAAAGAGAGCGAAAGGAGACGAAGGAGGGTGAAAGAGAGCGAAATGAGATGAAGGAGGGTGAAAGAGAGCGAAAGGATTCGAAGTAGGGTGAAAGAGAGTGGAACGAGACGAAGGAGGGTGAAAGAGACCGAAACGAGACGAAGGAGGGTGAGAGAGAGCGGAACGAGACGAAGGAGTGTGAAAGTGAGCGAAACGAGAAGAAGGAAGGTGAAAGAGAGCGAAACGAGACGAAGGAGGGTGAAAGAGAGCGAAACGAGACGAAGGGGGGTGAAAGAGAGCGAAACGAGATGAATTAGGGTGAAAGAGAGTGAAACGAGATGAAGGTAGGTGAAAGAGAGTGAAACGAGACCAAAGAGGGTGAAAGAGAGCGAAACGAGACGAAGGAGGGTGAAATAGAGCGAAACGAGACAAAGGAGGGTGAAAGGGAGCGAAAAGAGACGAAGGAGTGTGAAACAGAGCGAAACGAGAGGAAGGAGGGTGATAGAGAGCGAAACGAGACGAAGGAGGGTGAAAGAGAGCGAAAGGAGTCAAAGGAGGGTGAAAGAGAGCGAAGCGAGACGAAGGAGGGTGAAAGAGAACGAAACGAGATGAAGGAGGGTGAAAGAGAGTGAAACGAGACGAAGGAGGGTGAAAGAGGGCGAAACGAGAAGAAGGTGGGTGAAAGAGAGTGAAACGAGACGAAGGAGGGTGAAAGAGAGCGAAACGAGACAAAGAGGGTGAAAGGGAGCGAAAAGAGACGAAGGAGTGTGAAACAGAGCGAAACGAGAGGAAGGAGGGTGAAAGAGAGCAAAATGAGACGAAGGAGTGTGAAACAGAGCGAAACGAGAAGAAGGAGGGTGAAAGAGAGCGAAACGAGACGAAGGAGGGTGAAAGAGAGCGAAACGAGACAAAGGAGGGTGAAAGGGAGCGAAACGAGATGAAGGAGGGTGAAAGAGAGCGAAACGAGATGAAGGAGGGTGAAAGAGAGCGAAACAAGATTAAGGAGGGTGAAAGAGGGCGAAACGAGATGAAGGCGGGTGCAACAGAGCGAAACAATACGAAGGAGGGTAAAAGAGAGCGAAACGAGACGACGGAGGGTAAAAGAGAGCAAAACGAGACGAAAGAGGGTAAAAGTGAGCGAAACGAGACGGTGCAGGGTGAAAGAGAGCGAAACGAGACGAAGGAGGGTGAAAGAGAGCGAAACAAGATGATGGAGGGAGAAAGAGAGCGAAACGAGAGGAAGGAGGGTGAAAGAGAGCGAAACGAGACAAAAGAGGGTGAAAGGGAGCGAAACGAGACGAAGGAGGGTAAAAGAGAGTGAAACGAGATGAAGGAGGGTGAAAGAGATCGAAACGAGACGAAGAAAGGTGAAAGAGAGTGAAACGAGACGAAGGAGGGTGAAAGAGAGCGAAAGGAGACGAAGGAGGGTGAAAGAGAGCGAAACGAGACGAAGGAGGGTGAAAGAGAGCGAAACCAGACGATGGAGGGTGAAAAAGAGCGAAACGATCCAAGGAGGGTGAAAGAGAGAGAAACGAGAAGAAGGAGGGTGAAAGAGAGCGAAACGAGACGGAGGGTGAAAGAGAGCGAAACGAGACAAAGGAGGGTGAAAGGGAGCGAAACGAGACGAAGGAGGGTGAAAGAGAGCGAAACGAGATGAAGGAGGGTGAAAGAGAGTGAAACAAGATTAAGGAGGGTGAAAGAGGGCGAAACGAGATGAAGGCGGGTGCAACAGAGAGAAACAAGACGAAGGAGGTTGAAAGAGATAGAAACGAGACGACGGAGGGTAAAAGAGAGCAAAACGAGATGAAGGAGTGTGAAACAGAGCGAAACGAGACGAAGGAGGATGAAAGAGAGCTAAACGAGACGAAGGAGGGTCAAAGAGAGCGAAACGAGAAAAGAGAGAGGGTAAAAGTGAGCGAAACGAGACGGTGGAGGGTGAAAGAGAGCGAAACGAGATAAAGGAGGGTGAAAGGGAGCGAAACGAGACGAAGGAGGGTAAAAGAGAGTGAAACGAGACGAAGGCGGGTGGAACAGAGCGAAACAAGACGAAGGAGGGTGAAAGAGAGCGAAACGAGATGAAGGTGGGTGAAAGAGAGCAAAACGAGACGAAGGAGTGTAAAACAGAGCGAAACCAGATGAAGGAGCATGAAACAGAGCTAAACGAGATGAAGGAGGGTCAACGAGAGCGAAACGAGATGAATGATGGTCAAAGAGAACGAAATGAGACGAAGGAGGGTGAAAGAGAGCGAAACGAGATGAAGGAGGGTGAAAGAGAGCGAAAAGAGACGAAGGAGTGTGAAACAGAGCGAAACGAGAGGAAGGAGGGTGACTGAGAGCGAAACGAGATGAAGGAGGGTGAAAGAGAACGAAACGAGACAAAGGAGGGTGAAAGAGAGCGAAACGAGACGAAGGAGGGTGAAAGAGAGCGAAAGGAGTCGAAGGAGGGTGAAAGAGAGCGGAGCGAGACGAAGGAGGGTGAAAGAGAACGAAACGAGACGAAGGAGGGTGAAAGAGAGTGAAACGACATGAAGGAGGGTGAAAGAGGGCGAAACGAGAAGAAGGTGGGTGGAACAGTGCGAAGCGAGACGAAGGAGCCTGAAAGAGAGCGAAACGAGACAAAGGAGGGTAAAAGAGAGCGAAACGAGACGTAAGAGTGTAAAAGAGAGCGAAACAAGACGGGGAGGGTGAAAGAGAGCGAAACAAGACGAAGGAGGGTGAAAGAGAGCGAAACGAGACAATGGAGGGTGAAAGAGAGCGAAACGAGAGGATGGAATGTGAAAGAGAGCGAAACGAGACGAAGGAGGGTGAAAGAGTGCGAAACAAGACGAAGGAGGGTGAAAGAGGGCGAAACGAGACGAAGGCGGGTGGAACAGAGCGAAACAAGACGAATGAGGGTGAAAGAGAGCGAAACGAGATGAAGGAGGGTGAAAGAGAGGAAAACGGGACGAAGGAGTGTAAAACAGAGCGAAACCAGATGAAGGAGGATGAAACAGAGCTAAACGAGATGAAGGAGGGTCAACGAGAGCGAAACGAGATGAATGATGGTCAAAGAGAACGAAATGAGACGAAGGAGGGTGAAAGAGAGCGAAACGAGATGAAGGAGGGTGAAAGAGAGCGAAAGGAGTCGAAGGAGGGCGAAAGAGAGCGGAACGGGACGAAGGAGGATGAAAGAGACCGAAACGAGGCGAAGGAGGGTAAAAGAGAGCGAAACAAGATGAAGGTGGGTGAAAGAGAGCGAAACACGACAAAGGAGTGTGAAAGAGACCGAAACGAGATGAAGGAGGGTGAAAGAGAGCGAAACGAGACGAAGGAGGGTGAAAGAGAGCGAAACGAGAAGAAGGAGGGTGAAAGAGAGCGAAATGAGACGAAGGAGGGTGAAAGAGAGCGAAACGAGATGAAGGAGGGTGGAAGAGAGCTAAACGAGATGAAGGAGGGTGAAAGATAGTGAAACGAGATGAAGGTAGGTGAAAGAGAGCGAAACGAGACCAAAGAGGGTGAAAGAGAGAGAAACGAGACGAAGGAAGGTGAACGAGAGCGAAACGAGACAAAGGAGGGTGAAAGGGAGCGAAACGAGACGAAGGAGGGTGAAAGAGAGCGAAACGAGAGGAAGGAGGGTGAAAGAGAGCGAAACGAGACGAAGGAGGGTGGAAGAGAGCAAAATGAGACGAAGGATGGTGAAAGAGAGCGAAACGAGACAAAGGAGGGTGAAAGGGAGTGAAAAGAGACGAAGGAGGGTGAAAGAGAGCCAAACGAGATGAAGGAGGGTGAAAGAGAGCGAAACAAGATTAAGGAGGGTGAAAGAGGGCGAAACGAGATGAAGGCGGGTGCAACAGAGCGAAACAAGACGAAGGAGGGTGAAAGAGAGCGAAACGAGACGACGGAGGGTAAAAGAGAGCGAAACGAGATGAAGGAGGGTGAAAGAGAGTGAAGCGAGATGAAGGTAGGTGAAAGAGAGCGAAACAAGACCAAAGAGGGTGAAAGAGAGAGAAACGAGACGAAGGAAGGTGAAAGAGAGCGAAACGAGACAAAGGAGGGTGAAAGGGAGCGAAACGAAACGAAGGAGGGTGAAAGAGAGCAAAATGAGACGAAGGAGTGTGAAGCAGAGCGAAACGAGAAGAAGGAGGGTGAAAGAGAGCGAAACGAGACGAAGGAGGGTGAAAGAGAGCGAAACGAGTCAAAGGAGGGTGAAAGGGAGCGAAAAGAGACGAAGGAGTGTGAAACAGAGCGAAACGAGAGGAAGGAGGGTGAAAGAGAGCGAAACGAGATGAAGGAGGGTGAAAGAGAGTGAAACGAGACGAAGGAGGGTGAAAGAGAGCGAAACGAGACGAAGGAGGGTGAAAGAGAGCGAAAGGAGTCGAAGGAGGGTGAAAGAGAGCGGAGCGAGACGAAGGAGGGTGAAAGAGAACGAAATGAGACGAAGGAGGGTGAAAGAGAGTGAAACGAGATGAAGGAGGGTGAAAGAGGGCGAAACGAGAAGAAGGTGGGTGGAACAGAGCGAAACAAGATGAAGGAGGGTGAAAGAGAGCGAAACGAGACGAACGAGGGTGAAAGAGAGCAAAACGAGACGAAGGAGTGTAAACAGAGCGAAACGAGACAAAGGAGGATGAAAGAGAGCTAAACGAGACGAAGGAGGGTCAAAGAGAGCGAAACGAGATGAAGGAGGGTCAAAGAGGGCGAAACGAGACGAAGGAGGGTGAAACAGGGCGAAGCGAGATGAAGGAGCATGAAAGAGAGCGAAACGAGATGAAGGAGTGTAAAAGAGAGCGAAACGAGACGTAAGAGTGTAAAAGAGAGCGAAACAAGACGGGGGAGGGTGAAAGAGAGCGAAATAAGACGAAGGAGGGTGAAAGAGAGCGAAACGAGACGATGGAGGGTGAAAGAGAGCGAAACGAGAGGATGGAATGTGAAAGAGAGCGAAACGAGACGAAAGAGGGTGAAAGAGTGCGACACAAGATGAAGGAGGGTTAAAGAGAGCGAAACGAGACGATGGAGGGTGAAAGAGAGCGATACGAGAGGATGGAATGTGAAAGAGAGCGAAACGAGATGAAGGAGGGTCAACGAGAGCGAAACGAGATGAATGATGGTCAAAGAGAACGAAATGAGACGAAGGAGGGTGAAAGAGAGCGAAACGAGATGAAGGAGGGTGAAAGAGAGCGAAAAGAGACGAAGGAGTGTGAAACAGAGCGAAACGAGAGGAAGGAGGGTGACTGAGAGCGAAACGAGATGAAGGAGGGTGAAAGAGAACGAAACGAGACAAAGGAGGGTGAAAGAGAGCGAAACGAGACGAAGGAGGGTGAAAGAGAGCGAAAGGAGTCGAAGGAGGGTGAAAGAGAGCGGAGCGAGACGAAGGAGGGTGAAAGAGAACGAAACGAGACGATGGAGGGTGAAAGAGAGTGAAACGACATGAAGGAGGGTGAAAGAGGGCGAAACGAGAAGAAGGTGGGTGGAACAGGGCGAAGCGAGACGAAGGAGCCTGAAAGAGAGCGAAACGAGACAAAGGAGGGTAAAAGAGAGCGAAACGAGACGTAAGAGTGTAAAAGAGAGCGAAACAAGACGGGGGAGGGTGAAAGAGAGCGAAACAAGACGAAGGAGGGTGAAAGAGAGCGAAACGAGACAATGGAGGGTGAAAGAGAGCGAAACGAGAGGATGGAATGTGAAAGAGAGCGAAACGAGACGAAGGAGGGTGAAAGAGTGCGAAACAAGACGAAGGAGGGTGAAAGAGGGCGAAACGAGACGAAGGCGGGTGGAACAGAGCGAAACAAGACGAATGAGGGTGAAAGAGAGCGAAACGAGATGAAGGAGGGTGAAAGAGAGGAAAACGGGACGAAGGAGTGTAAAACAGAGCGAAACCAGATGAAGGAGGATGAAACAGAGCTAAACGAGATGAAGGAGGGTCAACGAGAGCGAAACGAGATGAATGATGGTCAAAGAGAACGAAATGAGACGAAGGAGGGTGAAAGAGAGCGAAACGAGATGAAGGAGGGTGAAAGAGAGCGAAAGGAGTCGAAGGAGGGCGAAAGAGAGCGGAACGGGACGAAGGAGGATGAAAGAGACCGAAACGAGGCGAAGGAGGGTAAAAGAGAGCGAAACAAGATGAAGGTGGGTGAAAGAGAGCGAAACACGACAAAGGAGTGTGAAAGAGACCGAAACGAGATGAAGGAGGGTGAAAGAGAGCGAAACGAGACGAAGGAGGGTGAAAGAGAGCGAAACGAGAAGAAGGAGGGTGAAAGAGAGCGAAATGAGACGAAGGAGGGTGAAAGAGAGCGAAACAAGATGAAGGAGGGTGAAAGAGAGCGAACCGAGATGAAGGAGGGTCAAAGAGAGCGAAACGAGACGAAGGAGAGTGAAACAGAGCGAAACCAGACGATGGAGGGTGAAAGAGAGCGAAACGAGACGAAGGAGGTTGAAAGAGAGCGAAACGAGAAGAAGCAGGGTTAAAGAGAGCGAAACGAGATGAAGAAAGGTGAAAGAGAGCGAAACGAGAAGAAGGAGGGTGAAAGAGAGCGAAACAAGATGAAGGAGGGTGAAAGAGAGCGAAACGAGATGAAGGAGGGTCAAAGAGAGCGAAACACGACGAAGGAGAGTGAAAGAGAGCGAAACCAGACGCTGGAGGGTGAAAGAGAGCGAAACGAGACGAAGGAGGTTGAAAGAGAGCGAAACGAGAAGAATGAGGGTGAAAGAGAGCGAAACAAGAGGAAGGAGGGTGAAAGAGAGCGAAACGAGATGAAGGAGGGTCAAAGAGAGCGAAACGAGACGAAGGAGAGTGAAAGAGAGCGAAACCAGACGATGGAGGGTGAAAGAGAGCGAAACGAGAGGGTGGAGGGTGAACGAGAGCGAAACGAGACGAAGGAGGGTGAAAGAGACCGAAACCAGACGATGCAGGGTGAAAGAGAGCGAAACGAGACGAAGGAGGGTGAAAGAGAGCGAAACGAGATGAAGGAGGGTGGAAGAGAGCGAAACGAGACGAAGGAGGGTGAAAGAGAGAGAAACGAGACGAAGGAAGGTGAAAGAGAGCGAAACGAGATGAAGGAAAGTGAAAGAGAGCAAAACGAGACAAAGGAGGGTGAAACGGAGCGAAACGAGATGAAGGAGGGTGAAAGAGAGCGAAACGAGATGAAGGAGGGTGAAAGAGAGGGAAACGAGACGAAGGAGGGTGAAAGAGAGCGAAACGAGACGAAGAAAGGTGAAAGAGAGCGAAACGAGTCGAAGGAGGGTGAAAGAGAGCGAAAGGAGATGAAGGAGGGTGAAAGGGAGCGAAATGAGACGAAGGAGGGTGAAAGAGACCGAAAGGAGTCGAAGGAGGGTGAAAGAGAGTGGAACGAGATGAAGGAGGGTGAAAGAGACCGAAATGAGACGATGGAGGGTGAAAGAGAGCTAAACGAGATGAAGGAGGGTCAAAGAGAGCGAAATGAGACGAAGGAGGGTGAAAGAGAGCGAAAAAAGTGGAAGGAGGGTGAAAGAGAGCGAAACGAGACGAAGGAGGTTGAAAGAGAGCGAAACGAGAAGAAGCAGGGTTAAAGAGAGCGAAACGAGATGAAGAAAGGTGAAAGAGAGCGAAACGAGAAGAAGGAGGGTGAAAGAGAGCGAAACAAGATGAAGGAGGGTGAAAGAGAGCGAAACGAGATGAAGGAGGGTCAAAGAGAGCGAAACACGACGAAGGAGAGTGAAAGAGAGCGAAACGAGACGCTGGAGGGTGACTGAGAGCGAAACGAGATGAAGGAGGGTGAAAGAGAACGAAACGAGACAAAGGAGGGTGAAAGAGAGCGAAACGAGACGAAGGAGGGTGAAAGAGAGCGAAAGGAGTCGAAGGAGGGTGAAAGAGAGCGGAGCGAGACGAAGGAGGGTGAAAGAGAACGAAACGAGACGAAGGAGGGTGAAAGAGAGTGAAACGAGATGAAGGAGGGTGAAAGCGGGCGAAACGAGAAGAAGGTGGGTGGAACAGGGCGAAGCGAGACGAAGGAGCCTGAAAGAGAGCGAAACGAGACAAAGGAGGGTAAAAGAGAGCGAAACGAGACGTAAGAGTGTAAAAGAGAGCGAAACAAGACGGGGGAGGGTGAAAGAGAGCGAAACAAGACGAAGGAGGGTGAAAGAGAGCGAAACGAGACAATGGAGGGTGAAGGAGAGCGAAACGAGAGGATGGAATGTGAAAGAGAGCGAAACGAGACGAAGGAGGGTGAAAGAGTGCGAAACAAGACGAAGGAGGGTGAAAGAGGGCGAAACGAGACGAAGGCGGGTGGAACAGAGCGAAACAAGACGAATGAGGGTGAAAGAGAGCGAAACGAGATGAAGGAGGGTGAAAGAGAGGAAAACGGGACGAAGGAGTGTAAAACAGAGCGAAACCAGATGAAGGAGGATGAAACAGAGCTAAACGAGATGAAGGAGGGTCAACGAGAGCGAAACGAGATGAATGATGGTCAAAGAGAACGAAATGAGACGAAGGAGGGTGAAAGAGAGCGAAACGAGATGAAGGAGGGTGAAAGAGAGCGAAAGGGGTCGAAGGAGGGCGAAAGAGAGCGGAACGGGACGAAGGAGGATGAAAGAGACCGAAACGAGGCGAAGGAGGGTAAAAGAGAGCGAAACAAGATGAAGGTGGGTGAAAGAGAGCGAAACACGACAAAGGAGTGTGAAAGAGACCGAAACGAGATGAAGGAGGGTGAAAGAGAGCGAAACGAGACGAAGGAGGGTGAAAGAGAGCGAAACGAGAAGAAGGAGGGTGAAAGAGAGCGAAATGAGACGAAGGAGAGTGAAAGAGAGCGAAACGAGATGAAGGAGGGTGGAAGAGAGCTAAACGAGATGAAGGAGGGTGAAAGATAGTGAAACGAGATGAAGGTAGGTGAAAGAGAGCGAAACGAGACCAAAGAGGGTGAAAGAGAGAGAAACGAGACGAAGGAAGGTGAACGAGAGCGAAACGAGACAAAGGAGGGTGAAAGGGAGCGAAACGAGACGAAGGAGGGTGAAAGAGAGCGAAACGAGAGGAAGGAGGGTGAAAGAGAGCGAAACGAGACGAAGGAGGGTGGAAGAGAGCAAAATGAGACGAAGGATGGTGAAAGAGAGCGAAACGAGACAAAGGAGCGTGAAAGGGAGTGAAAAGAGACGAAGGAGGGTGAAAGAGAGCCAAACGAGATGAAGGAGGGTGAAAGAGAGCGAAACAAGATTAAGGAGGGTGAAAGAGGGCGAAACGAGATGAAGGCGGGTGCAACAGAGCGAAACAAGACGAAGGAGGGTGAAAGAGAGCGAAACGAGACGACGGAGGGTAAAAGAGAGCGAAACGAGATGAAGGAGGGTGAAAGAGAGTGAAGCTAGTTGAAGGTAGGTGAAAGAGAGCGAAACAAGACCAAAGAGGGTGAAAGAGAGAGAAACGAGACGAAGGAAGGTGAAAGAGAGCGAAACGAGACAAAGGAGGGTGAAAGGGAGCGAAACGAAACGAAGGAGGGTGAAAGAGAGCAAAATGAGACGAAGGAGTGTGAAGCAGAGCGAAACGAGAAGAAGGAGGGTGAAAGAGAGCGAAACGAGACGAAGGAGGGTGAAAGAGAGCGAAACGAGTCAAAGGAGGGTGAAAGGGAGCGAAAAGAGACGAAGGAGTGTGAAACAGAGCGAAACGAGAGGAAGGAGGGTGAAAGAGAGCGAAACGAGATGAAGGAGGGTGAAAGAGAGTGAAACGAGACGAAGGAGGGTGAAAGAGAGCGAAACGAGAGGAAGGAGGGTGAAAGAGAGCGAAAGGAGTCGAAGGAGGGTGAAAGAGAGCGGAGCGAGACGAAGGAGGGTGAAAGAGAACGAAATGAGACGAAGGAGGGTGAAAGAGAGTGAAACGAGACGAAGGAGGGTGAAAGAGGGCGAAACGAGAAGAAGGTGGGTGGAACAGAGCGAAACAAGATGAAGGAGGGTGAAAGAGAGCGAAACGAGACGAACGAGGGTGAAAGAGAGCAAAACGAGACGAAGGAGTGTAAACAGAGCGAAACGAGACAAAGGAGGATGAAAGAGAGCTAAACGAGACGAAGGAGGGTCAAAGAGAGCGAAACGAGATGAAGGAGGGTCAAAGAGGGCGAAACGAGACGAAGGAGGGTGAAACAGGGCGAAGCGAGATGAAGGAGCATGAAAGAGAGCGAAACGAGATGAAGGAGTGTAAAAGAGAGCGAAACGAGACGTAAGAGTGTAAAAGAGAGCGAAACAAGACGGGGGAGGGTGAAAGAGAGCGAAATAAGACGAAGGAGGGTGAAAGAGAGCGAAACGAGACGATGGAGGGTGAAAGAGAGCGAAACGAGAGGATGGAATGTGAAAGAGAGCGAAACGAGACGAAAGAGGGTGAAAGAGTGCGACACAAGATGAAGGAGGGTTAAAGAGAGCGAAACGAGACGATGGAGGGTGAAAGAGAGCGATACGAGAGGATGGAATGTGAAAGAGAGCGAAACGAGATGAAGGAGGGTCAACGAGAGCGAAACGAGATGAATGATGGTCAAAGAGAACGAAATGAGACGAAGGAGGGTGAAAGAGAGCGAAACGAGATGAAGGAGGGTGAAAGAGAGCGAAAAGAGACGAAGGAGTGTGAAACAGAGCGAAACGAGAGGAAGGAGGGTGACTGAGAGCGAAACGAGATGAAGGAGGGTGAAAGAGAACGAAACGAGACAAAGGAGGGTGAAAGAGAGCGAAACGAGACGAAGGAGGGTGAAAGAGAGCGAAAGGAGTCGAAGGAGGGTGAAAGAGAGCGGAGCGAGACGAAGGAGGGTGAAAGAGAACGAAACGAGACGAAGGAGGGTGAAAGAGAGTGAAACGACATGAAGGAGGGTGAAAGAGGGCGAAACGAGAAGAAGGTGGGTGGAACAGGGCGAAGCGAGACGAAGGAGCCTGAAAGAGAGCGAAACGAGACAAAGGAGGGTAAAAGAGAGCGAAACGAGACGTAAGAGTGTAAAAGAGAGCGAAACAAGACGGGGGAGGGTGAAAGAGAGCGAAACAAGACGAAGGAGGGTGAAAGAGAGCGAAACGAGACAATGGAGGGTGAAAGAGAGCGAAACGAGAGGATGGAATGTGAAAGAGAGCGAAACGAGACGAAGGAGGGTGAAAGAGTGCGAAACAAGACGAAGGAGGGTGAAAGAGGGCGAAACGAGACGAAGGCGGGTGGAACAGAGCGAAACAAGACGAATGAGGGTGAAAGAGAGCGAAACGAGATGAAGGAGGGTGAAAGAGAGGAAAACGGGACGAAGGAGTGTAAAACAGAGCGAAACCAGATGAAGGAGGATGAAACAGAGCTAAACGAGATGAAGGAGGGTCAACGAGAGCGAAACGAGATGAATGATGGTCAAAGAGAACGAAATGAGACGAAGGAGGGTGAAAGAGAGCGAAACGAGATGAAGGAGGGTGAAAGAGAGCGAAAGGAGTCGAAGGAGGGCGAAAGAGAGCGGAACGGGACGAAGGAGGATGAAAGAGACCGAAACGAGGCGAAGGAGGGTAAAAGAGAGCGAAACAAGATGAAGGTGGGTGAAAGAGAGCGAAACACGACAAAGGAGTGTGAAAGAGACCGAAACGAGATGAAGGAGGGTGAAAGAGAGCGAAACGAGACGAAGGAGGGTGAAAGAGAGCGAAACGAGAAGAAGGAGGGTGAAAGAGAGCGAAATGAGACGAAGGAGGGTGAAAGAGAGCGAAACAAGATGAAGGAGGGTGAAAGAGAGCGAACCGAGATGAAGGAGGGTCAAAGAGAGCGAAACGAGACGAAGGAGAGTGAAACAGAGCGAAACCAGACGATGGAGGGTGAAACAGAGCGAAACGAGACGAAGGAGGTTGAAAGAGAGCGAAACGAGAAGAAGCAGGGTTAAAGAGAGCGAAACGAGATGAAGAAAGGTGAAAGAGAGCGAAACGAGAAGAAGGAGGGTGAAAGAGAGCGAAACAAGATGAAGGAGGGTGAAAGAGAGCGAAACGAGATGAAGGAGGGTCAAAGAGAGCGAAACACGACGAAGGAGAGTGAAAGAGAGCGAAACCAGACGCTGGAGGGTGAAAGAGAGCGAAACGAGACGAAGGAGGTTGAAAGAGAGCGAAACGAGAAGAAGGAGGGTGAAAGAGAGCGAAACAAGAGGAAGGAGGGTGAAAGAGAGCGAAACGAGATGAAGGAGGGTCAAAGAGAGCGAAACGAGACGAAGGAGAATGAAAGAGAGCGAAACCAGACGATGGAGGGTGAAAGAGAGCGAAACGAGAGGGTGGAGGGTGAACGAGAGCGAAACGAGACGAAGGAGGGTGAAAGAGACCGAAACCAGACGATGCAGGGTGAAAGAGAGCGAAACGAGACGAAGGAGGGTGAAAGAGAGCGAAACGAGATGAAGGAGGGTGGAAGAGAGCGAAACGAGACGAAGGAGGGTGAAAGAGAGAGAAACGAGACGAAGGAAGGTGAAAGAGAGCGAAACGAGATGAAGGAAAGTGAAAGAGAGCAAAACGAGACAAAGGAGGGTGAAACGGAGCGAAACGAGATGAAGGAGGGTGAAAGAGAGCGAAACGAGACGAAGGAGGGTGAAAGAGAGGGAAACGAGACGAAGGAGGGTGAAAGAGAGCGAAACGAGACGAAGAAAGGTGAAAGAGAGCGAAACGAGTCGAAGGAGGGTGAAAGAGAGCGAAAGGAGATGAAGGAGGGTGAAAGGGAGCGAAATGAGACGAAGGAGGGTGAAAGAGACCGAAAGGAGTCGAAGGAGGGTGAAAGAGAGTGGAACGAGATGAAGGAGGGTGAAAGAGACCGAAATGAGACGATGGAGGGTGAAAGAGAGCTAAACGAGATGAAGGAGGGTCAAAGAGAGCGAAATGAGATGAAGGAGGGTGAAAGAGAGCGAAAAAAGTGGAAGGAGGGTGAAAGAGAGCGAAACGAGACGAAGGAGGTTGAAAGAGAGCGAAACGAGAAGAAGCAGGGTTAAAGAGAGCGAAACGAGATGAAGAAAGGTGAAAGAGAGCGAAACGAGAAGAAGGAGGGTGAAAGAGAGCGAAACAAGATGAAGGAGGGTGAAAGAGAGCGAAACGAGATGAAGGAGGGTCAAAGAGAGCGAAACACGACCAAGGAGAGTGAAGGAGAGCGAAACGAGACGCTGGAGGGTGAAAGAGAGCGAAACGAGACGAAGGAGGTTGAAAGAGAGCGAAACGAGAAGAAGGAGGGTGAAAGAGAGCGAAACAAGAGGAAGGAGGGTGAAAGAGAGCGAAACGAGATGAAGGAGGGTCAAAGAGATCGAAACGAGACGAAGGAGAGTGAAAGAGAGCGAAACCAGACGATGGAGGGTGAAAGAGAGCGAAACGAGAGGGTGGAGGGTGAACGAGAGCGAAACGAGACGAAGGAGGATGATAGAGACCGAAACCAGACGATGCAGGGTGAAAGAGAGCGAAACGAGACGAAGGAGGGTGAAAGAGAGCGAAACGAGATGAAGGAGGGTGGAAGAGAGCGAAACGAGACGAAGGAGGGTGAAAGAGAGAGAAACGAGACGAAGGAAGGTGAAAGAGAGCGAAACGAGATGAAGGAAAGTGAAAGAGAGCAAAACGAGACAAAGGAGGGTGAAACGGAGCGAAACGAGATGAAGGAGGGTGAAAGAGAGCGAAACGAGACGAAGGAGGGTGAAAGAGAGGGAAACGAGACGAAGGAGGGTGAAAGAGAGCGAAACGAGACGAAGAAAGGTGAAAGAGAGCGAAACGAGTCGAAGGAGGGTGAAAGAGAGCGAAAGGAGATGAAGGAGGGTGAAAGGGAGCGAAATGAGACGAAGGAGGGTGAAAGAGACCGAAAGGAGTCGAAGGAGGGTGAAAGAGAGTGGAACGAGATGAAGGAGGGTGAAAGAGACCGAAATGAGACGAAGGAGGGTGAAAGAGAGCGAAACGAGATGAAGAAGGGTGAAAGAGAGAGAAACGAGACGAAGGAAGGTGAAAGAGAGCGAAATGAGACAAAGGAGGGTGAAAGGGAGCGAATCGAGACGAAGGCGGGTGGAACAGAGCGAAACAAGACGAAAGAAGGGTGAAAGAGAGCAAAACGAGACGAAGGAGGGTGAAAGAGGGCGAAGCGAGACGAAGGAGCATGAAAGAGAGCGAAACGAGATGTAGGAGGGTAAAAGAGAGCGAAACGAGATGAAAGAGTTTAAAAGAGAGCGAAACGAGACGAAGGAGGGTGAAAGAGAGCGAAACGAGACGAAGGAGGGTGAAAGAGAGCGGAACGACACGAAGTAGGGTGAAAGAGAGCGAAACGAGAAGAAGGAGGGTGAAAGAGAGCGAAACGAGACGAAGGAGGGTGAAAGAGAGCGAAACGAGATGAAGGAGGGTGGAAGAGAGCGAAACAAAATGAAGGAGGGTGAAAGAGAGAGAAACGAGACAGAGGAGGGTGAAACGGAGCGAAACGAGATGAAGGAGGGTGAAAGAGAGCTCAACGAGATGAAGGAGGGTGAAAGAGAGCGAAACGAGACAAGGAGGGTGAAAGAGTGCGAAACGAGACGAAGGCGGGTGGAACAGAGCGAAACGAGATGAAGAAGGGTGAAAGAGAGCAAAACGAGACGAAGGAGGGTGAAAGAGGGCGAAGCGAGACGATGGAGCATGAAAGAGAGCGAAACGAGATGAAGGAGGGTAAAAGAGAGCGAAACGAGAGGAAGGAGGGTGGAAGAGAGCGAAACGAAATGAAGGAGGGTGAAAGAGAGAGAAGCGAGACAAAGGAGGGTGAAAGGGAGCGAAACGAGATGAAGGAGGGTGAAAGAGAGCGAAACGAGATGAAGGAGGGTGAAAGACAGCGAAACGAGACAAGGAGGGTGAAAGAGGGCGAAACGAGATGAAGGCGGGTGCAACAGAGCGAAACAAGACGAAGGTGGGTGAAAGAGAGCGAAACGAGACGAAGGAGGGTGAAAGAGAGCAAAACGAGACGAAGGAGTGTGAAACAGAGCGAAATGAGACAAACGAGGATGAAAGAGAGCTAAACGAGACGATGGAGGGTCAAAGAGAGCGAAACGAGATGAAGGAGGGTCAAAGAGGGCAAAACGAGACGAAGGAGGGTGAAACAGGGCGAAGCGGGACGAAGGAGCATGAAAGAGAGCGAAACGAGATGAAGGAGGGTAAAAGAGAGCGAAACGAGGCGAAAGAGGGTAAAAGAGAGCAACACGAAACGGTGGAGGGTGAAAGAGAGCGAAACGAGACGAAGGAGGGTGAAAGAGTGCGAAACGAGACGAAGGCGGGTGGAACAGAGCGAAACAAGACACAAGAAGGGTTAAAGAGAGCAAAACGAGACGAAGGAGGGTGAAAGAGGGCGAAGCGAGACGAAGGAGCATGAAAGAGAGCGAACGAGATGAAGGAGGGTAAAAGAGAGCGAAACGAGATGAAAGAGTTTAAAAGAGAGCGAAACGAGACGAAGGAGGGTGAAAGAGAGCGAAACGAGACGAAGGAGGATGAAAGACAGCGGAATGACACGAAGGAGGGTGAGAGAGAGAGAAACGAGACGATGGAGGGTGAAAGAGAGCGAAACGAGACGAAGGAGGGTGAAAGAGTGCGAAACGAGACGAAGGCGGGTGGAACAGAGCGAAACAAGACGAAAGAAGGGTGAAAGAGAGCAAAACGAGACGAAGGAGGGTGAAAGAGGGCGAAGCGAGACGAAGGAGCATGAAAGAGAGCGAAACGAGATGAAGGAGGGTAAAAGAGAGCGAAACGAGATGAAAGAGTTTAAAAGAGAGCGAAACGAGACGAAGGAGGGTGAAAGAGAGCGAAACGAGACGAAGGAGGGTGAAAGAGAGCGGAACGACACCAAGGAGGGTGAAAGAGAGCGAAACGAGAAGAAGGAGGGTGAAAGAAAGCGAAACGAGACGAAGGAGGGTGAAAGAGAGCCAAACGAGATGAAGGAGGGTGGAAGAGAGCGAAACGAAATGAAGGAGGGTGAAAGAGAGACAAACGAGACAAAGGAGGGTGAAAGGGAGCGAAACGAGATGAAGGAGGGTGAAAGAGAGCGAAACGAGATGAAGGAGGGTGAAAGACAGCGAAACGAGACAAGGAGGGTGAAAGAGGGCGAAACGAGACGAAGGCGGGTGGAACAGAGCAAGACAAGACGAAAGAAGGGTGGAAGAGAGCAAAACGAGACGAAGGAGGGTGAAAGAGGGCGAAGCGAGACGATGGAGCATGAAAGAGAGCGAAACGAGATGAAGGAGGGTAAAAAAGAGCGAAACGAGATGAAAGAGTTTAAAAGAGAAAGAAACGAGACGAAGGAGGGTGAAAGAGAGCGAAACGAGACGAAGGAGGGTGAAAGAGAGCGAAACGAGAAGAAGGAGGGTGAAAGAGAGCGAAACGAGACGAAGGAGGGTGAAAGAGAGCGAAACGAGATGAAGGAGGGTGGAAGAGAGCGAAACGAAATGAAGGAGGGTGAAAGAGAGAGAAGCGAGACAAAGGAGGGTGAAAGGGAGCGAAACGAGATGAAGGAGGGTGAAAGAGAGCGAAACGAGATGAAGGAGGGTGAAAGACAGCGAAACGAGACAAGGAGGGTGAAAGAGGGCGAAACGAGACAAAGGTGGGTGCAACAGAGCGAAACAAGACGAAGGTGGGTGAAAGAGAGCGAAACGAGACGAAGGAGGGTGAAAGAGAGCGAAACGAGACGAAGGAGGGTGAAAGAGAGCGAAACGAGAGGAAGGAGGGTGAAAGAGAGCGAAACGAGACAAAGGAGGGTGAAAGGGAGCGAAACGAGACGAAGGAGTGTGAAACAGAGCGAAACGAGACGAAGGAGGATGGAAGAGAGCTAAACGAGACGAAGGAGGGTCAAAGAGAGCGAAACGAGACGAAGGAGGGTGAAAGAGAGCGAAAAAAGAGGAAAGAGGGTGAAAGAGAGCGAAACGGGACAAAGGAGGGAGAAAGAGAGCGAAACGAGATGAAGGAGGGTGAAAGAGAGCGAAACGAGACAAAGAAAGGTGAAAGAGAGCGAAACGAGACGAAAGAGGGTAAAAGAGAGCGAGACGAGACGGTGGAGGGTGAACGAGAGCGAAACGAGACGAAGGGGGGTGAAAGAGAGCGAAACCAGACGATGCAGGGTGAAAGAGAGCGAAACTAGACGAAGGAGGGTGAAAGAGAGCGAAACGAGATGTAGGAGGGTGGAAGAGAGCGAAACGAGACGAAGGAGGGTGAAAGAGAGAGAAACGAGACGAAGGAAGGTGAAAGAGAGCGAAACGAGACGAAGGAAAGTGAAAGAGAGCGAAACGAGACAAAGGAGGGTGAAACGGAGCGAAACGAGATGAAGGAGGGTGAAAGAGAGCGAAACGAGACGAAGGAGGGTGAAAGAGAGCGAAACGAGACGAAGGAGGGTGAAAGAGTGCGAAACGAGATGAAGGAGGGTGAAAGAGAGCGAAACGAGACGAAGGAGGATGAAAGAGAGCGGAATGACACGAAGGAGGGTGAAAGAGAGCGAAACGAGACGAAGGAGGGTGAAAGAGAGCGAAACAAAATGAAGGAGGGTGGAAGAGAGCGAAACGAAATGAAGGAGGGTGAAAGAGAGAGAAACGAGACAAAGGAGGGTGAAAGGGAGCGAAACGAGATGAAGGAGGGTGAAAGAGAGCGAAACGAGATGAAGGAGGGTGAAAGACAGCGAAACGAATCAAGAAATGTGAAAGAGGGCGAAACGAGACGAAGGCGGGTGCAACAGAGCGAAACAAGACGAAGGAGGGTGAAAGAGAGCGAAATGAGACGAAGGAGGGTGAAAGAGAGCAAAACGAGACGAAGGAGGGTGAAAGAAAGCGAAATGAGACGAAGGAGGGTGAAAGAGAGCGATACAAGACGATGGATGATGAAAGAGAGCGATACAAGAGGAAGGAGGGTGAAAGAGAGCGAAACGAGACAAAGGAGGGTGAAAGAGAGCGAAACGAGAGGAAGGAGGGTGAAAGAGAGCGAAACGAGAGGAAGGAGGGTGAAAGAGAGCGAAACGAGACAAAGAAGGGTGAAAGAGAGCGAAACGAGATGAAGAATGGTGAAAGAGAGCGAAACGAGACGAAGGAGGGTGAAAGAGAGCGAAAGGAGATGAAGGAGGGTGAAAGAGAGCGAAATGAGTCGAAGGAGGGTGAAAGAGACCGAAAGGAGTCGAAGGAGGGTGAAAGAGAGTGGAACGAGATGAAGGAGGGTGAAAGAGACCGAAACGAGACGAAGGAGGGTGAAAGAGAGCGAAACGAGACGAAGAAGGGTGAAAGAGAGAGAAACGAGACTAAGGAGGGTGAAAGAGAGCGAAAAGAGATGAAGGAAGGTGAAAGAGAGCGAAACGAGACAAAGGAGGGTGAAAGGGAGCGAAACGAGACGAAGGCGGGTGGAACAGAGCGAAACAAAACGAAAGAAGGGTGAAAGAGAGCAAAACGAGACGAAGGAGGGTGAAAGAGGGCGAAGCGAGACGAAGGAGCATGAAAGAGAGCGAAACGAGATGAAGGAGGGTAAAAGAGAGCGAAACGAGATGAAAGAGTTTAAAAGAGAGCGAAACGAGACGAAGGAGGGTGAAAGAGAGCGAAACGAGACGAAGGAGGGTGAAAGAGAGCGGAACGACACGAAGGAGGATGAAAGAGAGCGAAACGAAATGAAGGAGGGTGAAAGAGAGAGAAACGAGACAAAGGAGGGTGAAAGAGAGCGAAACGAGATGAAGGAGGGTGGAAGAGAGCGAAACGAAATGAAGGAGTGTGAAAGAGAGAGAAACGAGACAAAGGAGGGTGAAAGGGAGCGAAACGAGATGAAGGAGGGTGAAAGAGAGCGAAACGAGATGAAGGAGGGTGAAAGACAGCGAAACGAGTCAAGGAGGGTGAAACAGAGCGAAACGAGATGGTGGAGGGTGAAAGAGAGCGAAACGAGACGGAGGAGGGTCAAAGAGAGCGAAACGAGACGAAGGAGGGTGAAAGAGAGCGAAACGAGACGAAGAAAGGTGAAAGAGAGCGAAACGAGACGAAAGAGGGTGAAAGAGAGCGAAACGAGACGAAGGAGGGTGAAAGAGAGCGACACGAGACGAAGGAGGATGAAAGAGAGCTAAACGAGTCAAAGGAGGGTCAAAGAGAGCGAAACGAGACGAAGGAGGGTGAAACGGAGCGAAACGAGATGAAGGAGGGTGAAAGAGAGCGAAACGAGATGAAGGAGGGTGAAAGAGAGCGAAACGAGATGAAGGAGGGTGAAAGAGTGCGAAACGAGACGAAGGCGGGTGGAACAGAGCGAAACAAGACGAAAGAAGGGTGAAAGAGAGCAAAACGAGACGAAGGAGGGTGAAAGAGGGCGAAGCGAAACGAAGGAGCATGAAAGAGAGCGAAACGAGATGAATGAGGGTAAAAGAGAGCGAAACGAGATGAAAGAGTTTAAAAGAGAGCGAAACGAGACGAAGGAGGGTGAAAGAGAGCGAAACGAGACAAAGGAGGGTGAAAGAGAACGGAACGACACGAAGGAGGGTGAAAGAGAGCGAAACGAGAAGAAGGAGTGTGAAAGAGAGCGAAACAAGACGAAGGAGGGTGAAAGAGAGCGAAACGAGACGAAGGAGGGTGAAAGAGAGCGAAACGAGACGAAGGAGGATGAAAGAGAGCTAAACGAGTCGAAGGAGGGTCAAAGAGAGCGAAACGAGACGAAGGAGGGTGAAAGAGAGCGAAACAAGACGATGGAGGATGAAAGAGATCGAAACAAGAGGAAGGAGGGTGAAAGAGAGCGAAACGAGACAAAGGAGGGTGAAAGAGAGCGAAACGAGACGAAGGAGGGTGAAAGAGAGCGAAACGAGAGGAAGGAGGGTGAAAGTGAGCGAAACAAGACAAAGGAGGGTGATAGAGAGCGAAACGAGACGAAGGAGGGTGAAAGAGAGGGAAACGAGACGAAGGAGGGTGAAAGAGAGCGAAACGAGACGAAGAAAGGTGAAAGAGAGCGAAACGAGACGAAGGAGGGTGTAAGAGAGCGAAAGGAGATGAAGGAGGGTGAAAGAGAGCGAAATGAGACGAAGGAGGGTGAAAGAGACCGAAAGGAGTCGAAGGAGGGTGAAAGAGAGTGGAACGAGATGAAGGAGGGTGAAAGAGACCGAAACGAGACGAAGGAGGGTGAAAGAGAGCGAAACGAGACGAAGAAGGGTGAAAGAGAGAGAAACGAGTCGAAGGAAGGTGAAAGAGAGCGAAAAGAGACGAAGGGAGGTGAAAGAGAGCTAAACGAGACAAAGGAGGGTGAAAGGGAGCGAAACGAGACGAAGGCGGGTGGAACAGAGCGAAACAAGACGAAAGAAGGGTGAAAGAGAGCAAAACGAGACGAAGGAGGGTGAAAGAGGGCGAAGCGAGACGAAGGAGCATGAAAGAGAGCGAAACGAGATGAAGGAGGGTAAAAGAGAGCGAAACGAGATGAAAGAGTTTAAAAGAGAGCGAAACGAGACGAAGGAGGGTGAAAGAGAGCGAAACGAGACGAAGGAGGGTGAAAGAGAGCGGAACGACATGAAGGTGTGTGAAAGAGAGCGAAACGAGAAGAAGGAGGGTGAAAGAGAGCGAAACGAGACGAAGGAGGGTGAAAGAGAGCGAAACAAGAGGAAGGAGGGTGAAAGAGAGCGAAACGAGACAAAGGAGGGTGAAAGAGAGCGAAACGAGATGAAGTAGGGTGAAAGAGAGCGAAACGAGAGGAAGGAGGGTGAAAGAGAGTGAAACGAGACAAAGGAGGGTGAAAGAGAGCGAAATGAGACGAAGGAGGGTGAAAGAGAGCGAAATGAGATGAAGGAGGGTCAAAGAGAGCGAAAGGAGTCGAAGGAGGGTGAAAGAGAGTGGGACGAGACGAAGGAGGATGAAAGAGGGCGAAACGAGACGAAGGCGGGTGGAACAGAGCGAAACAAGACGAAGGAGAGTGAAAGAGAGCGAAACGAGACGAAGGAGGGTGAAAGAGAGCAAAACGAGATGAAGGAGAGTGAAAGAGAGCTAAACGAGATGAAGGAGGGTGAAAGAGAGCTAAACGAGACGAAGGAGGGTGAAAGAGAGCAAAAGGAGATGAAGGAGGGTGAAAGAGAGCGAAATGAGACGATGGAGGGTGAAAGAGAGCGAAAGGAGTCGAAGGAGGGTGAAAGAGAGTGGAACGAGATGAAGGAGGGTGAAAGAGACCGAAACGAGACGAAGGAGGGTGAAAGAGAGCGAAACGAGACGAAGGAGGGTGAAAGAGAGCGAAACAAGACGAAGGAGGGTGAAAGAGAGTGAAACGAGAGGAAGGAGGGTGAAAGAGAGCGAAACGAGATGAAGGAGGGTGAACGAGAACGAAACGAGACTAAGGAGGGCGAAAAAGAGCGAAACGAGAGGAAGGAGGGTGAAAGAGAGCGAAACGAGATGAAGGAGTGTGAAAGAGAGCGAAACGAGACAAAGGAGGGTGAAAGAGAGTGAAACGAGACGAAGGAGGGTGAAAGAAAGCGAAAGGAGTCGAAGGAGGGTGAAAGAGAGCGGAACGAGAAGAAGAAAGGTGAAAGAGAGCGAAACGAGACGAAGGAGGGTGAAAGAGAGCGAAAGGAGCCAAAGGAGGGTGAAAGAGAGCGAAATGAGAGGAAGGAGGGTGAAAGTGAGCGAAACGAGACAAAGGAGGGTGATAGAGAGCGAAACGAGACGAAGGAGGGTGAAAGAGAGGGAAACGAGACGAAGGAGGGTGAAAGAGAGCGAAACGAGACGAAGAAAGGTGAAAGAGAGCGAAACGAGACGAAGGAGGGTGTAAGAGAGCGAAAGGAGATGAAGGAGGGTGAAAGAGAGCGAAATGAGACGAAGGAGGGTGAAAGAGACCGAAAGGAGTCGAAGGAGGGTGAAAGAGAGTGGAACGAGATGAAGGAGGGTGAAAGAGACCGAAACGAGACGAAGGAGGGTGAAAGAGAGCGAAACGAGACGAAGAAGGGTGAAAGAGAGAGAAACGAGTCGAAGGAAGGTGAAAGGGAGCGAAAAGAGACGAAGGGAGGTGAAAGAGAGCTAAACGAGACAAAGGAGGGTGAAAGGGAGCGAAACGAGACGAAGGCGGGTGGAACAGAGCGAAACAAGACGAAAGAAGGGTGAAAGAGAGCAAAACGAGACGAAGGAGGGTGAAAGAGGGCGAAGCGAGACGAAGGAGCATGAAAGAGAGCGAAACGAGATGAAGGAGGGTGAAAGAGAGCGAAACGAGAAGAAGGAGGGTGAAAGAGAGCGAAACGAGACGAAGGAGGGTGAAAGAGAGCGGAACGACATGAAGGTGTGTGAAAGAGAGCGAAACGAGAAGAAGGAGGGTGAAAGAGAGCGAAACGAGACGAAGGAGGGTGAAAGAGAGCGAAACAAGAGGAAGGAGGGTGAAAGAGAGCGAAACGAGACAAAGGATGGTGAAAGAGAGCGAAACGAGATGAAGTAGGGTGAACGAGGGCGAAACGAGAGGAAGGAGGGTGAAAGAGAGTGAAACGAGACAAAGGAGGGTGAAAGAGAGCGAAATGAGACGAAGGAGGGTGAAAGAGAGCGAAATGAGATGAAGGAGGGTCAAAGAGAGCGAAAGGAGTCGAAGGAGGGTGAAAGAGAGTGGGACGAGACGAAGGAGGATGAAAGAGGGCAAAACGAGACGAAGGCGGGTGGAACAGAGCGAAACAAGACGAAGGAGAGTGAAAGAGAGCGAAACGAGACGAAGGAGGGTGAAAGAGAGCAAAACGAGATGAAGGAGAGTGAAAGAGAGCTAAACGAGATGAAGGTGAAAGAGAGCTAAACGAGACGAAGGAGGGTGAAAGAGAGCAAAAGGAGATGAAGGAGGGTGAAAGAGAGCGAAATGAGATGAAGGAGGGTGAAAGAGAGCGAAAGGAGTCGAAGGAGGGCGAAAGAGAGTGGAACGAGACGAAGGAGGGTGAAAGAGACCGAAACGAGACGGTGGAGGGTGAAAGAGAGCGAAACAAGACGAAGGAGGGTGAAAGAGAGCGAAACAAGACGAAGGAGGGTGAAAGAGAGCGAAACGAGAGGAAGGAGGGTGAAAGAGAGCGAAACGAGATGAAGGAGGGTGAACGAGAACGAAACGAGACTAAGGAGGGCGAAAAAGAGCGAAACGAGAGGAAGGAGGGTGAAAGAGAGCGAAACGAGATGAAGGAGGGTGAAAGAGAGCGAAACGAGACAAAGGAGGGTGAAAGAGAGCGAAACGAGACGAAGGAGGCTGAAAGAAAGCGAAAGGAGTCGAAGGAGGGTGAAAGAGAGCGGAACGAGAAGAAGAAAGGTGAAAGAGAGCGAAACGAGACGAAGGAGGGTGAAAGAGAGCGAAAGGAGCCAAAGGAGGGTGAAAGAGAGCGAAATGAGACGATGGAGGGTGAAAGAGAGCGAAAGGAGTCGAAGGAGGGTGAAAGAGAGTGGAACGAGATGAAGGAGGGTGAAAGAGACCGAAACGAGACGAAGGAGGGTGAAAGAGAGCGAAACGAGACGAAGAAGGGTGAAAGAGAGAGAAACGAGACGAAGGAAGGTGAAAGAGAACGAAGAGAGACGGAGGAAGGTGAAAGAGAGCGAAACGAGACAAAGGAAGGTGAAAGGGAGCAAAACGAGATGAAGGTAGGTGAAAGAGTGCGAAACGAGACCAAAGAGGGTGAAAGAGAGAGAAACGAGACAAAGCAGAGTGAAAGAGAGCGAAACAAGACGAAAGATGGGTGAAAGAGAGCAAAACGAGACGAAGGAGGGTGAAAGAGAGCGAAAGGAGTCGAAAGCGGGTGAAAGAGAACGGAACGAGACGAAGGAGGGTGAAGGAGAACGAAACGAGATGAAGGAGGGTGAAAGAGAGTGAAACGAGACGAAGGAGGATGAAAGAGTGCGAAAGGAGACGAAGGCGGGTGGAACAGAGCGTAACAAGACGAAGGAGAGTGAAAGAGAGCGAAACGAGATGAAGGAGGGTGAAAGAGAGCAAAACGAGACGAAGGAGTGTAAAACAGAGCGAAACGAGACGAAGGAGTGTGCAAGAGAGCTAAACGAGACGAAGGAGGGTGAAAGAGAGCGAAACGAGACGAAAGAGTGTAAAAGAGAGCGAGGCAAGATGGTGGAGGGTGAAAGAGAGCGAAACAAGGCGATGCAGGGTGAAAGAGAGCGAAACGAGAGGAAGGAGGGTGAAAGAGAGCGAAACGAGACGAAGGAGGGTGAAAGAGAGCGCAACGAGATGAAGGAGGGTGGAAGAGAGCGAAACGAGAGGAAGGAGGGTGAAAGAGAGAGAATCGAGATGAAGGAGGGTGAAAGAGAGTGGAACGAGATGAAGGAGGGTGAAAGAGACCGAAACGAGACGAAGGAGGGTGAAAGAGAGCGAAACGAGACGAAGAAGGGTGAAAGAGAGAGAAACGAGACGAAGGAAGGTGAAAGAGAACGAAGAGAGACGGAGGAAGGTGAAAGAGAGCGAAACGAGACAAAGGAAGGTGAAAGGGAGCAAAACGAGATGAAGGTAGGTGAAAGAGTGCGAAACGAGACCAAAGAGGGTGAAAGAGAGAGAAACGAGACAAAGCAGAGTGAAAGAGAGCGAAACAAGACGAAAGATGGGTGAAAGAGAGCAAAACGAGACGAAGGAGGGTGAAAGAGAGCGAAAGGAGTCGAAAGCGGGTGAAAGAGAACGGAACGAGACGAAGGAGGGTGAAGGAGAACGAAACGAGATGAAGGAGGGTGAAAGAGAGTGAAACGAGACGAAGGAGGATGAAAGAGTGCGAAAGGAGACGAAGGCGGGTGGAACAGAGCGTAACAAGACGAAGGAGAGTGAAAGAGAGCGAAACGAGATGAAGGAGGGTGAAAGAGAGCAAAACGAGACGAAGGAGTGTAAAACAGAGCGAAACGAGACGAAGGAGTGTGCAAGAGAGCTAAACGAGACGAAGGAGGGTGAAAGAGAGCGAAACGAGACGAAAGAGTGTAAAAGAGAGCGAGGCAAGATGGTGGAGGGTGAAAGAGAGCGAAACAAGGCGATGCAGGGTGAAAGAGAGCGAAACGAGAGGAAGGAGGGTGAAAGAGAGCGAAACGAGACGAAGGAGGGTGAAAGAGAGCGCAACGAGATGAAGGAGGGTGGAAGAGAGCGAAACGAGAGGAAGGAGGGTGAAAGAGAGAGAATCGAGATGAAGGAAGGTGAAAGAGAGCGAAACGAGACGAAGGAGGGTGAAAGAGAGCGAAACGAGATGAAGGAGGGTGGAAGAGAGCGAAACGAGATGAAGGAGGCTGAAAGAGAGTGAAACCAGATGAAGGTAGGTGAAAGAGTGCGAAACGAGACCAAAGAGGGTGAAAGAGAGATAAACGAGACGAAGGAAGGTGAAAGAGAGCGAAACAAGACAAAGGAGGGTGAAAGGGAGCGAAACGAGAGGAAGGAGGGTGAAATAGAGCGAAATAAGACGAAGGAGGGTGAAAGAGAGCGAAACGAGACGAAGGAGTGTGAAACAGAGCGAAACGAGACGAAGGAGTGTGAAAGAGAGTGAAACGTGAAGAAGGAGGGTGAAAGAGAGCGAGACGAGACGAAGGAGTGTACAAGAGAGCGAAACGTGACGGTGGAGGGTGACAGAGAGCGAAACGAGACGAAGGTGGGTGAAAGAGAGCGAAACAAGACGATGGAGGGTGAAAGAGAGCGAAACGAGAGGAAGGAGGTTGAAAGAAAGCGAAACGAGATGAAGGAGGGAGGAAGAGAGCGAAACGAGACGAAGGAGGGTGAAAGAGAGTGAAACGAGACGAAGGAAGGTGAAAGAGAGCGAAACGAGACAAAGAAGGGTGAAAGGGAGCGAAACGAGATGAAGGAGGGTGAAAGAGAGCGAAACGAGACGAAGGAGGGTGAAAGAAAGCGAAACGAGACGAAGGAGGGTGAAAGAGAGTGAAACGAGGCGAAGGAAGGTGAAAGAGAGCAAAACGAGACGAAGGCGGGTGCAACAGAGCAAAACAAGACTAAGGAGGGTGAAAGAGAGCGAAACGAGACGAAGGAGTGTGAAACAAAGCAAAACGATACGAAGGAGGATGAAAGAGAGCTAAACGAGACGAAGGAGGGTCAAAGAGAGCGAAATGATACGAAGGAGGGTGAATGAGAGCGAAACCAGACGATGGAGGGTGAACGAGAGCGAAAAAAGAGAAAGGAGGGTGAAAGAGAGCGAAACGAGACGAAGGCGGGTGCAACAGAGCGAAACAAGATGAAGGAGGTTGAAAGAGAGCGAAACGAGACGAAGGAGGGTGAAAGAGAGCAAAACGAGACGAAGGAGTGTGAAACAGAGCGAAACGAGACGAAGGAGGATGAAAGAGAGCTAAACGAGATGAAGGAGGGTCAAAGAGAGCGAAACGAGACGAAGGAGGGTGAAAGAGAGCGAAACGAGACGAAGGAGGGTGAAAGAGAGCGAAAGGAGTCGAAGGAGGGTGAAAGAGGGCGAAACGAGACGAAGGCGGGGGGGAACAGAGGGAAACGAGACGAAGGAGGTTGAAAGAGAGCGAAATGAGATGAAGGAGGGTGAAAGAGAGCAAAACGAGACGAAGGAGTGTAAAAAAGAGCGAAAGGAGTCGAAGGAGGGTGAAAGAGGGCGAAACGAGACGAAGGCGGGGGGAACAGAGGGAAACGAGACGAAGGAGGTTGAAAGAGAGCGAAACGAGATGAAGGAGGGTCAAAGAGGGCGAAACGAGACGAAGGAGGGTGAAACATGGCGAAGCGAGACGAAAGAGCATGAAAGAGAGCGAAACGAGATGAAGGAGGGTAAAAGAGAGCGAAATGAGACGAAGGAGGGTGATAGAGAGCGAAAGGAGTCGAAGGAGGGTGAAAGAGAGTGGAACCAGATGAAGGAGGGTGAAAGAGACTGAAACGAGACGAAGGAGGGTGAAAGAGAGCGAAACGAGGTGAAGAAGGGTGAAAGAGAGAGAAACGAGACGAAGGAAGGTGAAAGAGAGCGAAAAGAGACGAAGGCGGGTGGAACACAGTGAACCAAGACGAAAGAAGGGTGAAAGAGAGCAAAACGAGACGAAGGAGGGTGAAAGAGGGCGAAGCGAGACGAAGGAGCATGAAAGAGAGCGAAACGAGATGAAGGAGGGTAAAAGAGAGCGAAACGAGACGAAGGAGGGTGAAAGAGAGCGAAACGAGACGAAGGAGGGTGAAAGGGAGCGAAACGAGATGAAGGAGGGTGGAAGAGAATGAAACGAAATGAAGGAGGGTGAAATGAGAAAGAAACGAGACAAAGGAGGGTGAAAGTGAGTGAAACGAGATAACGGAGGGTGAAAGAGAGCGAAAAGAGATGAAGGAGGGTGAAAGACAGCGAAACCAGACAAGGAGGCTGAAAGAGGGCGAAACGCGACGAAGGCGGGTACAACAGAGCGAAACAAGACGAAGGAGGGTGAAAGAAAGCGAAATGAGATGAAGGAGGGTGAAAGAGAGCAAAACGAGACGAAGGAGTGTGAAACAGAGCGAAACGAGACGAAGGAGGATGAAAGAGAGCTAAACGAGACGAAGGAGGGTCAAAGAGAGCAAAACGAGACGAAGGAGGGTAAAAGAGAGCAACACGAGACGGTGGAGGGTGAAAGAGAGCGAAACGAGACGAAGGAGGGTGAAAGAGAGCGAAACAAGACGATGGAGGGTGAAAAAGAGTGAAACAAGAGGAAGGAGTGTGAAAGAGAGCGAAACGAGACAAAGGAGGGTGAAAGAGAGCGAAATGAGATGAAGGAGGGTGAAAGAGGGCGAAACGAGAGGAAGGAGGGTGAAAGAGAGCGAAACAAGACAAAGGAGGGTGAAAGAGAGCGAAACGAGACGAGGGAGGATGAAAGAGAGCTAAACGAGAAGAAGGAGGGTGAAAGAGAGCGAAATGAGACGAAGGAGGGTGAAAGAGAGCGAAACGAGACGAAGGTGGGTGAAAGAGACCGAAACGAGATGAAGGAAACCCGAGAGACGGAGGAAGGTGAAAGAGAGCGAAACGAGACAAAGGAAGGTGAAAGGGAGCAAAACGAGATGAAGGTAGGTGAAAGAGTGCGAAACGAGACGAAGGAGGGTGCAAGAGAGCTAAACGAGACGAAGGAGGGTGAAAGAGAGCGAAACGAGACGAAAGAGGGTAAAAGAGAGCGAAACGTGGCGGTGGAGGGTGAAAGAGAGCGAAACGAGACGAAGGTGGGTGAAAGAGAGCGAAACAAGACGATGGAGGGTGAAAGAGAGCGAAAGTAGTCCAAGGAGGGTGAAAGAGAGTGGAATGAGATGAAGGAGGGTGAAAGAGACCGAAACGAGACGAAGGAGGGTGAAAGAGAGCGAAACGAGACGAAGAAGGGTGAAAGAGAGAGAAACGAGACGAAGGAAGGTGAAAGAGAGCGAAAAGAGATGAAGGAAGGTGAAAGAGAGCGAAACGAGACAAAGGAAGGTGAAAGGGAGCAAAACGAGACGAAGGCGGGTGGAACTGAGCGAAACAAGACGAAAGAAAGGTGAAAGAGAGCAAAACGAGACGAAGGAGTGTAAAACAGAGCGAAACGAGACGAAGGGGGGTGCAAGAGAGCTAAACGAGACGAAGGAGGGTGAAAGAGAGCGAAACGAGACGAAAGAGTGTAAAAGAGAGCGAGACAAGACGGTGGAGGGTGAAAGAGAGCGAAACAAGACGATGCTGGGTGAAAGAGAGCGAACGAGAGGAAGGAGGGTGAAAGAGAGCGAAACGAGACGAAGGAGGGTGAAAGAGAGCGAAACGAGATGAAGGAGGGTGGAAGAGAGCGAAACGAGACGAAGGAGGGTGGAAGAGAGAGAAACGAGATGAAGGAAGGTGAAAGAGAGCGAAACGAGACGAAGGAGGGTGAAAGAGAGCGAAACGAGATGAAGGAGGGTGGAAGAGAGCGAAACGAGATGAAGGAGGCTGAAAGAGAGTGAAACGAGATGAAGGTAGGTGAAAGAGTGCGAAACGAGACCAAAGAGGGTGAAAGAGAGAGAAACGAGACGAAGGAAGGTGAAAGAGAGCGAAACAAGACAAAGGAGGGTGAAAGAGAGCGAAAAAAGAGGAAGGAGGGTGAAAGAGAGCGAAACGGGACAAAGGAGGGTGAAAGAGAGCGAAACGAGACGAAAGAGTGTTAAAGAGAGCGAGACAAGACGGTGGAGGGTGAAAGAGAGCGAAACGAGACGAAGGAGGGTGAAAGAGAGCAAAACGAGACGAAGGAGTGTAAAACAGAGCGAAACGAGACGAAGGAGGGTGCAAGAGAGCTAAACGAGACGAAGGAGGGTGAAAGAGAGCGAAACGAGACGAAAGAGTGTAAAAGAGAGCGAGACAAGACGGTGGAGGGTGAAAGAGAGCGAAAGAAGACGATGCAGGGTGAAAGAGAGCGAAACGAGAGGAAGGAGGGTGAAAGAGAGCGAAACGAAATGAAGGAGGGTGAAAGAGAGCGAAACGAGATGAAGGAGGGTGGAAGAGAGCGAAACGAGACGAAGGAGGGTGAAAGAGAGAGAAACGAGATGAAGGAAGGTGAAAGAGAGCGAAACGAGATGAAGTAGGCTGAAAGAGAGTGAAACGAGATGAAGGTTGGTGAAAGAGTGCGAAACGAGAGCAAAGAGGGTGAAAGAGAGGGAAACGAGACGAAGGAAGGTGAAAGAGAGCAAAACGAGACGAAGGAGTGTAAAACAGAGCGAAACGAGACGAAGGAGGGTGCAAGAGAGCTAAACGAGACGAAGGAGAGTGAAAGAGAGCGAAACGAGACGAAAGAGTGTTAAAGAGAGCGAGACAAGACGGTGGAGTGTGAAAGAGAGCGAAACGAGACGATGCAGGGTGAAAGAGAGCGAAACGAGAGGAAGGAGGGTGAAAGAGAGCGAAACGAGACGAAGGAGGGTGAAAGAGAGTGAAACGAGATGAAGGAGGGTGGAAGAGAGTGAAACGAGACGAAGGAGGGTGAAAGAGAGAGAAACGAGATGAAGGAAGGTGAAAGAGAGCGAAACGAGACGAAGGAGGGTGAAAGAGAGCGAAACGAGATGAAGGAGGGTGGAAGAGAGCGAAACGAGATGAAGTAGGCTGAAAGAGAGTGAAACGAGATGAAGGTAGGTGAAAGAGTGCGAAACGAGACCAAAGAGGGTGAAAGAGAGAGAAACGAGACGAAGGAAGGTGAAAGAGAGCGAAACAAGTCAAAGGAGGGTGAAAGGGAGCGAAACGAGAGGAAGGAGGGTGAAATAGAGCGAAATAAGACGAAGGAGGGTGTAAGAGAGCGAAACGAGACAAAGGAAGGTGAAAGGGAGCAAAACGAGACGAAGGCGGGTGGAACAGAGCGAAACAAGACGAAAGAAGGGTGAAAGAGAGCAAAACGAGACGAAGGAGGGTGAAAGAGAGCGAAAGGAGTCGAAGGAGGGTGAAAGAGAGCGGAACAAGACGAAGGAGGGTGAAAGAGAACGAAACGAGATGAAGGAGGGTGAAAGAGAGTGAAACGAGACGAAGGAGGATGAAAGAGTGTGAAAGGAGACGAAGGCGGGTGGAACAGAGCGAAACAAGACGAAGGAGAGTGAAAGAGAGCGAAACGAGACGAAGGAGGGTGAAAGAGAGCAAAACGAGACGAAGGAGTGTAAAACAGAGCGAAACGAGACGAAGGAGGGTGCAAGAGAGCTAAACGAGACGAAGGAGGGTGAAAGAGAGCGAAACGAGACGAAAGAGGGTAAAAGAGAGCGAAACGTGGCGGTGGAGGGTGAAAGAGAGCGAAACGAGACGAAGGTGGGTGAAAGAGAGCGAAACAAGACGATGGAGGGTGAAAGAGAGCGAAAGTAGTCAAAGGAGGGTGAAAGAGAGTGGAATGAGATGAAGGAGGGTGAAAGAGACCGAAACGAGACGAAGGAGGGTGAAAGAGAGCGAAACGAGACGAAGAAGGGTGAAAGAGAGAGAAACGAGACGAAGGAAGGTGAAAGAGAGCGAAAAGAGATGAAGGAAGGTGAAAGAGAGCGAAACGAGACAAAGGAAGGTGATAGGGAGCAAAACGAGACGAAGGCGGGTGGAACTGAGCGAAACAAGACGAAAGAAAGGTGAAAGAGAGCAAAACGAGACCGAGGAGTGTAAAACAGAGCGAAACGAGACGAAGGAGGGTGCAAGAGAGCTAAACGAGACGAAGGAGGGTGAAAGAGAGCGAAACGAGACGAAAGAGTGTAAAAGAGAGCGAGACAAGACGGTGGAGGGTGAAAGAGAGCGAAACGAGAGGAAGGAGGGTGAAAGAGAGCGAAACAAGACAAAGGAGGGTGAAAGAGAGCGAAACCAGACAAGGAGGCTGAAAGAGGGCGAAACGAGACGAAGGCGGGTACAACAGAGCGAAACAAGACGAAGGAGGGTGAAAGAGAGCGAAATGAGATGAAGGAGGGTGAAAGAGAGCAAAACGAGACGAAGGAGTGTGAAACAGAGCGAAACGAGACGAAGGAGGATGAAAGAGAGCTAAACGAGACGAAGGAGGGTCAAAGAGAGCAAAACGAGACGAAAGAGGGTAAAAGAGAGCAACACGAGACGGTGGAGGGTGAAAGAGAGCGAAACGAGACGAAGGAGGGTGAAAGAGAGCGAAACAAGACGATGGAGGGTGAAAGAGAGTGAAACAAGAGGAAGGAGTGTGAAAGAGAGCGAAACGAGACAAAGGAGGGTGAAAGAGAGCGAAATGAGATGAAGGAGGGTGAAAGAGGGCGAAACGAGAGGAAGGAGGGTGAAAGAGAGCGAAACAAGACAAAGGAGGGTGAAAGAGAGCGAAACGAGACGAGGGAGGATGAAAGAGAGCTAAACGAGAAGAAGGAGGGTGAAAGAGAGCGAAATGAGACGAAGGAGGGTGAAAGAGAGCGAAACGAGACGAAGGTGGGTGAAAGAGACCGAAACGAGATGAAGGAAACCCGAGAGACGGAGGAAGGTGAAAGAGAGCGAAACGAGACAAAGGAAGGTGAAAGGGAGCAAAACGAGATGAAGGTAGGTGAAAGAGTGCGAAACGAGACGAAGGAGGGTGCAAGAGAGCTAAACGAGACGAAGGAGGGTGAAAGAGAGCGAAACGAGACGAAAGAGGGTAAAAGAGAGCGAAACGTGGCGGTGGAGGGTGAAAGAGAGCGAAACGAGACGAAGGTGGGTGAAAGAGAGCGAAACAAGACGATGGAGGGTGAAAGAGAGCGAAAGTAGTCCAAGGAGGGTGAAAGAGAGTGGAATGAGATGAAGGAGGGTGAAAGAGACCGAAACGAGACGAAGGAGGGTGAAAGAGAGCGAAACGAGACGAAGAAGGGTGAAAGAGAGAGAAACGAGACGAAGGAAGGTGAAAGAGAGCGAAAAGAGATGAAGGAAGGTGAAAGAGAGCGAAACGAGACAAAGGAAGGTGAAAGGGAGCAAAACGAGACGAAGGCGGGTGGAACAGAGCGAAACAAGACGAAAGAAAGGTGAAAGAGAGCAAAACGAGACGAAGGAGTGTAAAACAGAGCGAAACGAGACGAAGGAGGGTGCAAGAGAGCTAAACGAGACGAAGGAGGGTGAAAGAGAGCGAAACGAGACGAAAGAGTGTAAAAGAGAGCGAGACAAGACGGTGGAGGGTGAAAGAGGGCGAAACAAGACGATGCTGGGTGAAAGAGAGCGAAACGAGAGGAAGGAGGGTGAAAGAGAGCGAAACAAGACGAAGGAGGGTGAAAGAGAGCGAAACGAGATGAAGGAGGGTGGAAGAGAGCGAAACGAGACGAAGGAGGGTGGAAGAGAGAGAAACGAGATGAAGGAAGGTGAAAGAGAGCGAAACGAGACGAAGGAGGGTGAAAGAGAGCGAAACGAGATGAAGGAGGGTGGAAGAGAGCGAAACGAGATGAAGGAGGCTGAAAGAGAGTGAAACGAGATGAAGGTAGGTGAAAGAGTGCGAAACGAGACCAAAGAGGGTGAAAGAGAGAGAAACGAGACGAAGGAAGGTGAAAGAGAGCGAAACAAGACAAAGGAGGGTGAAAGAGAGCGAAAAAAGAGGAAGGAGGGTGAAAGAGAGCGAAACGGGACAAAGGAGGGTGAAAGTGAGCGAAACGAGACGAAAGAGTGTTAAAGAGAGCGAGACAAGACGGTGGAGGGTGAAAGAGAGCGAAAGTAGTCGAAGGAGGGTGAAAGAGAGTGGAATGAGATGAAGGAGGGTGAAAGAGACCGAAACGAGACGAAGGAGGGTGAAAGAGATCGAAACGAGACGAAGAAGGGTGAAAGAGAGAGAAACGAGACGAAGGAAGGTGAAAGAGAGCGAAAAGAGATGAAGGAACGTGAAAGAGAGCGAAACGAGACAAAGGAAGGTGAAAGGGAGCAAAACGAGACGAAGGCGGGTGGAACAGAGCGAAACAAGACGAAAGAAAGGTGAAAGAGAGCAAAACGAGACGAAGGAGTGTAAAACAGAGCGAAACGAGACGAAGGAGGGTGCAAGAGAGCTAAACGAGACGAAGGAGGGTGAAAGAGAGCGAAACGAGACGAAAGAGTGTAAAAGAGAGCGAGACAAGACGGTGGAGGGTGAAAGAGAGCGAAACAAGACGATGCTGGGTGAAAGAGAGCGAAACGAGAGGAAGGAGGGTGAAAGAGAGCGAAACGAGACGAAGGAGGGTGAAAGAGAGCGAAACGAGATGAAGGAGGGTGGAAGGGAGCGAAACGAGACGAAGGAGGGTGGAAGAGAGAGAAACGAGATGAAGGAAGGTGAAAGAGAGCGAAACGAGACGAAGGAGGGTGAAAGAGAGCGAAACGAGATGAAGGAGGGTGGAAGAGAGCGAAACGAGATGAAGGAGGCTGAAAGAGAGTGAAACGAGATGAAGGTAGGTGAAAGAGTGCGAAACGAGACCAAAGAGGGTGAAAGAGAGAGAAACGAGACGAAGGAAGGTGAAAGAGGGCGAAACGAGACGAAGGTGGGTGAAAGAGAGCGAAACAAGACGATGGAGGGTGAAAGAGAGCGAAAGTAGTCAAAGGAGGGTGAAAGAGAGTGGAATGAGATGAAGGAGGGTGAAAGAGACCGAAACGAGACGAAGGAGGGTGAAAGAGAGCGAAACGAGACGAAGAAGGGTGAAAGAGAGAGAAACGAGACGAAGGAAGGTGAAAGAGAGCGAAAAGAGATGAAGGAAGGTGAAAGAGAGCGAAACGAGACAAAGGAAGGTGATAGGGAGCAAAACGAGACGAAGGCGGGTGGAACTGAGCGAAACAAGACGAAAGAAAGGTGAAAGAGAGCAAAACGAGACCGAGGAGTGTAAAACAGAGCGAAACGAGACGAAGGAGGGTGCAAGAGAGCTAAACGAGACGAAGGAGGGTGAAAGAGAGCGAAACGAGACGAAAGAGTGTAAAAGAGAGCGAGACAAGACGGTGGAGGGTGAAAGAGAGCGAAACGAGAGGAAGGAGGGTGAAAGAGAGCGAAACAAGACAAAGGAGGGTGAAAGAGAGCGAAACCAGACAAGGAGGCTGAAAGAGGGCGAAACGAGACGAAGGCGGGTACAACAGAGCGAAACAAGACGAAGGAGGGTGAAAGAGAGCGAAATGAGATGAAGGAGGGTGAAAGAGAGCAAAACGAGACGAAGGAGTGTGAAACAGAGCGAAACGAGACGAAGGAGGATGAAAGAGAGCTAAACGAGACGAAGGAGGGTCAAAGAGAGCAAAACGAGACGAAAGAGGGTAAAAGAGAGCAACACGAGACGGTGGAGGGTGAAAGAGAGCGAAACGAGACGAAGGAGGGTGAAAGAGAGCGAAACAAGACGATGGAGGGTGAAAGAGAGTGAAACAAGAGGAAGGAGTGTGAAAGAGAGCGAAACGAGACAAAGGAGGGTGAAAGAGAGCGAAATGAGATGAAGGAGGGTGAAAGAGGGCGAAACGAGAGGAAGGAGGGTGAAAGAGAGCGAAACAAGACAAAGGAGGGTGAAAGAGAGCGAAACGAGACGAGGGAGGATGAAAGAGAGCTAAACGAGAAGAAGGAGGGTGAAAGAGAGCGAAATGAGACGAAGGAGGGTGAAAGAGAGCGAAACGAGACGAAGGTGGGTGAAAGAGACCGAAACGAGATGAAGGAAACCCGAGAGACGGAGGAAGGTGAAAGAGAGCGAAACGAGACAAAGGAAGGTGAAAGGGAGCAAAACGAGATGAAGGTAGGTGAAAGAGTGCGAAACGAGACGAAGGAGGGTGCAAGAGAGCTAAACGAGACGAAGGAGGGTGAAAGAGAGCGAAACGAGACGAAAGAGGGTAAAAGAGAGCGAAACGTGGCGGTGGAGGGTGAAAGAGAGCGAAACGAGACGAAGGTGGGTGAAAGAGAGCGAAACAAGACGATGGAGGGTGAAAGAGAGCGAAAGTAGTCCAAGGAGGGTGAAAGAGAGTGGAATGAGATGAAGGAGGGTGAAAGAGACCGAAACGAGACGAAGGAGGGTGAAAGAGAGCGAAACGAGACGAAGAAGGGTGAAAGAGAGAGAAACGAGACGAAGGAAGGTGAAAGAGAGCGAAAAGAGATGAAGGAAGGTGAAAGAGAGCGAAACGAGACAAAGGAAGGTGAAAGGGAGCAAAACGAGACGAAGGCGGGTGGAACAGAGCGAAACAAGACGAAAGAAAGGTGAAAGAGAGCAAAACGAGACGAAGGAGTGTAAAACAGAGCGAAACGAGACGAAGGAGGGTGCAAGAGAGCTAAACGAGACGAAGGAGGGTGAAAGAGAGCGAAACGAGACGAAAGAGTGTAAAAGAGAGCGAGACAAGACGGTGGAGGGTGAAAGAGGGCGAAACAAGACGATGCTGGGTGAAAGAGAGCGAAACGAGAGGAAGGAGGGTGAAAGAGAGCGAAACAAGACGAAGGAGGGTGAAAGAGAGCGAAACGAGATGAAGGAGGGTGGAAGAGAGCGAAACGAGACGAAGGAGGGTGGAAGAGAGAGAAACGAGATGAAGGAAGGTGAAAGAGAGCGAAACGAGACGAAGGAGGGTGAAAGAGAGCGAAACGAGATGAAGGAGGGTGGAAGAGAGCGAAACGAGATGAAGGAGGCTGAAAGAGAGTGAAACGAGATGAAGGTAGGTGAAAGAGTGCGAAACGAGACCAAAGAGGGTGAAAGAGAGAGAAACGAGACGAAGGAAGGTGAAAGAGAGCGAAACAAGACAAAGGAGGGTGAAAGAGAGCGAAAAAAGAGGAAGGAGGGTGAAAGAGAGCGAAACGGGACAAAGGAGGGTGAAAGAGAGCGAAACGAGACGAAAGAGTGTTAAAGAGAGCGAGACAAGACGGTGGAGGGTGAAAGAGAGCGAAAGTAGTCGAAGGAGGGTGAAAGAGAGTGGAATGAGATGAAGGAGGGTGAAAGAGACCGAAACGAGACGAAGGAGGGTGAAAGAGATCGAAACGAGACGAAGAAGGGTGAAAGAGAGAGAAACGAGACGAAGGAAGGTGAAAGAGAGCGAAAAGAGATGAAGGAACGTGAAAGAGAGCGAAACGAGACAAAGGAAGGTGAAAGGGAGCAAAACGAGACGAAGGCGGGTGGAACAGAGCGAAACAAGACGAAAGAAAGGTGAAAGAGAGCAAAACGAGACGAAGGAGTGTAAAACAGAGCGAAACGAGACGAAGGAGGGTGCAAGAGAGCTAAACGAGACGAAGGAGGGTGAAAGAGAGCGAAACGAGACGAAAGAGTGTAAAAGAGAGCGAGACAAGACGGTGGAGGGTGAAAGAGAGCGAAACAAGACGATGCTGGGTGAAAGAGAGCGAAACGAGAGGAAGGAGGGTGAAAGAGAGCGAAACGAGACGAAGGAGGGTGAAAGAGAGCGAAACGAGATGAAGGAGGGTGGAAGGGAGCGAAACGAGACGAAGGAGGGTGGAAGAGAGAGAAACGAGATGAAGGAAGGTGAAAGAGAGCGAAACGAGACGAAGGAGGGTGAAAGAGAGCGAAACGAGATGAAGGAGGGTGGAAGAGAGCGAAACGAGATGAAGGAGGCTGAAAGAGAGTGAAACGAGATGAAGGTAGGTGAAAGAGTGCGAAACGAGACCAAAGAGGGTGAAAGAGAGAGAAACGAGACGAAGGAAGGTGAAAGAGAGCGAAACAAGACAAAGGAGGGTGAAAGAGAGCGAAAAAAGAGGAAGGATAGTGAAAGAGAGCGAAACGGGACAAAGGAGGGTGAAAGAGGGCGAAACGAGACGAAAGAGTGTTAAAGAGAGCGAGACAAGACGGTGGAGGGTGAAAGAGAGCGAAACGAGACGAAGGAGGGTGAAAGAGAGCAAAACGAGACGAAGGAGTGTAAAACAGAGCGAAACGAGACGAAGGAGGGTGCAAGAGAGCTAAACGAGACGAAGGAGGGTGAAAGAGAGCGAAACGAGACGAAAGAGTGTAAAAGAGAGCGAGACAAGACGGTGGAGGGTGAAAGAGAGCGAAACAAGACGATGCAGGGTGAAAGAGAGCGAAACGAGAGGAAGGAGGGTGAAAGAGAGCGAAACGAAACGAAGGAGGGTGAAAGAGAGCGAAACGAGATGAAGGAGGGTGGAAGAGAGCGAAACGAGACGAAGGAGGGTGAAAGAGAGAGAAACGAGATGAAGGAAGGTGAAAGAGAGCGAAACGAGATGAAGTAGGCTGAAAGAGAGTGAAACGAGATGAAGGTTGGTGAAAGAGTGCGAAACGAGAGCAAAGAGGGTGAAAGAGAGAGAAACGAGACGAAGGAAGGTGAAAGAGAGCAAAACGAGACGAAGGAGTGTAAAACAGAGCGAAACGAGACGAAGGAGGGTGCAAGAGAGCTAAACGAGACGAAGGAGAGTGAAAGAGAGCGAAACGAGACGAAAGAGTGTTAAAGAGAGCGAGACAAGACGGTGGAGTGTGAAAGAGAGCGAAACGAGACGATGCAGGGTGAAAGAGAGCGAAACGAGAGGAAGGAGGGTGAAAGAGAGCGAAACGAGACGAAGGAGCGTGAAAGAGAGTGAAACGAGATGAAGGAGGGTGGAAGAGAGCGAAACGAGACGAAGGAGGGTGAAAGAGAGAGAAACGAGATGAAGGAAGGTGAAAGAGAGCGAAACGAGACGAAGGAGGGTGAAAGAGAGCGAAACGAGATGAAGGAGGGTGGAAGAGAGCGAAACGAGATGAAGTAGGCTGAAAGAGAGTGAAACGAGATGAAGGTAGGTGAAAGAGTGCGAAACGAGACCAAAGAGGGTGAAAGAGAGAAACGAGACGAAGGAAGGTGAAAGAGAGCGAAACAAGACAAAGGAGGGTGAAAGGGGGCGAAATGAGAGGAAGGAGGGTGAAATAGAGCGAAATAAGACGAAGGAGGGTGTAAGAGAGCGAAACGAGACAAAGGAAGGTGAAAGGGAGCAAAACGAGACGAAGGCGGGTGGAACAGAGCGAAACAAGACGAAAGAAGGGTGAAAGAGAGCAAAACGAGACGAAGGAGGGTGAAAGAGAGAGAAAGGAGTCGATGGAGGGTGAAAGAGAGCGGAACAAGACGAAGGAGGGTGAAAGAGAACGAAACGAGATGAAGGAGGGTGAAAGAGAGTGAAACGAGACGAAGGAGGATGAAAGAGTGTGAAAGGAGACGAAGGCGGGTGGAACAGAGCGAAACAAGACGAAGGAGAGTGAAAGAGAGCGAAACGAGACGAAGGAGGGTGAAAGAGAGCAAAACGAGACGAAGGAGTGTAAAACAGAGCGAAACGAGACGAAGGAGGGTGCAAGAGAGCTAAACGAGACGAAGGAGGGTGAAAGAGAGCGAAACGAGACGAAAGAGGGTAAAAGAGAGCGAAACGTGGCGGTGGAGGGTGAAAGAGAGCGAAACGAGACGATGGAGGGTGAAAGAGAGCGAAAGTAGTCAAAGGAGGGTGAAAGAGAGTGGAATGAGATGAAGGAGGGTGAAAGAGACCGAAACGAGACGAAGGAGGGTGAAAGGGAGCGGAACGAGACGAAGAAGGGTGAAAGAGAGAGAAACGAGACGAAGGAAGGTGAAAGAGAGCGAAAAGAGATGAAGGAAGGTGAAAGAGAGCGAAACGAGACAAAGGAAGGTGAAAGGGAGCAAAACGAGACGAAGGCGGGTGGAACTGAGCGAAACAAGACGAAAGAAAGGTGAAAGAGAGCAAAACGAGACGAAGGAGTGTAAAACAGAGCGAAACGAGACGAAGGAGGGTGCAAGAGAGCTAAACGAGACGAAGGAGGGTGAAAGAGAGCGAAACGAGACGAAAGAGTGTAAAAGAGAGCGAGACAAGACGGTGGAGGGTGAAAGAGAGCGAAACAAGACGATGCTGGGTGAAAGAGAGCGAAACGAGAGGAAGGAGGGTGAAAGAGAGCGAAACGAGACGAAGGAGGGTGAAAGAGAGCGAAACGAGATGAAGGAGGGTGGAAGAGAGCGAAACGAGACGAAGGAGGGTGGAAGAGAGAGAAACGAGATGAAGGAAGGTGAAAGAGAGCGAAACGAGACGAAGGAGGGTGAAAGAGAGCGAAACGAGATGAAGGAGGGTGGAACTGAGCGAAACAAGACGAAAGAAAGGTGAAAGAGAGCAAAACGAGACGAAGGAGTGTAAAACAGAGCGAAACGAGACGAAGGAGGGTGCAAGAGAGCTAAACGAGACGAAGGAGGGTGAAAGAGAGCGAAACGAGACGAAAGAGTGTAAAAGAGAGCGAGACAAGACGGTGGAGGGTGAAAGAGAGCGAAACAAGACGATGCTGGGTGAAAGAGAGCGAAACGAGAGGAAGGAGGGTGAAAGAGAGCGAAACGAGACGAAGGAGGGTGAAAGAGAGCGAAACGAGATGAAGGAGGGTGGAAGAGAGCGAAACGAGACGAAGGAGGGTGGAAGAGAGAGAAACGAGATGAAGGAAGGTGAAAGAGAGCGAAACGAGACGAAGGAGGGTGAAAGAGAGCGAAACGAGATGAAGGAGGGTGGAAGAGAGCGAAACGAGATGAAGGAGGCTGAAAGAGAGTGAAACGAGATGAAGGTAGGTGAAAGAGTGCGAAACGAGACCAAAGAGGGTGAAAGAGAGAGAAACGAGACGAAGGAAGGTGAAAGAGAGCGAAACAAGACAAAGGAGGGTGAAAGAGAGCAAAAAAAGAGGAAGGAGGGTGAAAGAGAGCGAAACGGGACAAAGGAGGGTGAAAGAGAGCGAAACGAGACGAAAGAGTGTTAAAGAGAGCGAGACAAGACGGTGGAGGGTGAAAGAGAGCGAAACGAGACGAAGGAGGGTGAAAGAGAGCAAAACGAGACGAAGGAGTGTAAAACAGAGCGAAACGAGACGAAGGAGGGTGCAAGAGAGCTAAACGAGACGAAGGAGGGTGAAAGAGAGCGAAACGAGACGAAAGAGTGTAAAAGAGAGCGAGACAAGACGGTGGAGGGTGAAAGAGAGCGAAACAAGACGATGCAGGGTGAAAGAGAGCGAAACGAGAGGAAGGAGGGTGAAAGAGAGCGAAACGAAACGAAGGAGGGTGAAAGAGAGCGAAACGAGATGAAGGAGGGTGGAAGAGAGCGAAACGAGACGAAGGAGGGTGAAAGAGAGAGAAACGAGATGAAGGAAGGTGAAAGAGCGAAACGCGACGAAGGAGGGTGGAAGAGAGCGAAACGAGATGAAGGAGGCTGAAAGAGAGTGAAACGAGATGAAGGTAGGTGAAAGAGTGCGAAACGAGACCAAAGAGGGTGAAAGAGAGAGAAACGAGACGAAGGAAGGTGAAAGAGAGCGAAACAAGACAAAGGAGGGTGAAAGGGAGCGAAACAAGAGGAAGGAGGGTGAAATAGAGCAAAATAAGACGAAGGAGGGTGAAAGAGAGCGAAACAAGACGAACGAGGGTGAAAGAGAGCAAAACGAGACGAAGGAGAGCGAAAGAGATCTAAACGAGATGAAGGAGGGTGATAGAGAGCTAAACGAGACGAAGGAGGGTGAAAGAGAGCGAAAAGAGATGAAGGAGGGTGAAAGAGAGCGAAATGAGATGAAGGAGGGTGAAAGAGAGCGAAAGGAGTCGAAGGAGGGTGAAAGAGAGTGGAACGAGACGAAGGAGGGTGAAAGAGACCGAAACGAGACGGTGGAGGGTGAAAGAGAGCGAAACGAGACGATGGAGGGTGAAGAAGAGCGAAACAAGACGAAGGAGGGTGAAAGAGAGCGAAACGAGAGGAAGGAGAGTGAAAGAGAGCGAAACGAAATGAAGGAGGGTGAACGAGAGCGAAACGAGACTAAAGAGGGCGAAAAAGAGCGAAACGAGAGGAAGGAGGGCGAAAGAGAGCGAAACGAGATGAAGGAGGGTGAAAGAGAGCAAAACGAGACGAAGGAGTGTAAAAAAGAGCGAAAGGAGTCGAAGGAGGGTGAAAGAGGGCGAAACGAGACGAAGGCGGGGGGGAACAGAGGGAAACGAGACGAAGGAGGTTGAAAGAGAGCGAAACGAGATGAAGGAGGGTCAAAGAGGGCGAAACGAGACGAAGGAGGGTGAAACATGGCGAAGCGAGACGAAAGAGCATGAAAGAGAGCGAAACGAGATGAAGGAGGGTAAAAGAGAGCGAAATGAGACGAAGGAGGGTGATAGAGAGCGAAAGGAGTCGAAGGAGGGTGAAAGAGAGTGGAACCAGATGAAGGAGGGTGAAAGAGACTGAAACGAGACGAAGGAGGGTGAAAGAGAGCGAAACGAGGTGAAGAAGGGTGAAAGAGAGAGAAACGAGACGAAGGAAGGTGAAAGAGAGCGAAAAGAGACGAAGGCGGGTGGAACACAGTGAACCAAGACGAAAGAAGGGTGAAAGAGAGCAAAACGAGACGAAGGAGGGTGAAAGAGGGCGAAGCGAGACGAAGGAGCATGAAAGAGAGCGAAACGAGATGAAGGAGGGTAAAAGAGAGCGAAACGAGACGAAGGAGGGTGAAAGAGAGCGAAACGAGACGAAGGAGGGTGAAAGGGAGCGAAACGAGATGAAGGAGGGTGGAAGAGAGCGAAACGAAATGAAGGAGGGTGAAAGAGAAAGAAACGAGACAAAGGAGGGTGAAAGTGAGTGAAACGAGATAACGGAGGGTGAAAGAGAGCGAAAAGAGATGAAGGAGGGTGAAAGACAGCGAAACCAGACAAGGAGGCTGAAAGAGGGCGAAACGAGACGAAGGCGGGTACAACAGAGCGAAACAAGACGAAGGAGGGTGAAAGAGAGCGAAATGAGATGAAGGAGGGTGAAAGAGAGCAAAACGAGACGAAGGAGTGTGAAACAGAGCGAAACGAGACGAAGGAGGATGAAAGAGAGCTAAACGAGACGAAGGAGGGTCAAAGAGAGCAAAACGAGACGAAAGAGGGTAAAAGAGAGCAACACGAGACGGTGGAGGGTGAAAGAGAGCGAAACGAGACGAAGGAGGGTGAAAGAGAGCGAAACAAGACGATGGAGGGTGAAAGAGAGTGAAACAAGAGGAAGGAGTGTGAAAGAGAGCGAAACGAGACAAAGGAGGGTGAAAGAGAGCGAAATGAGATGAAGGAGGGTGAAAGAGGGCGAAACGAGAGGAAGGAGGGTGAAAGAGAGCGAAACAAGACAAAGGAGGGTGAAAGAGAGCGAAACGAGACGAGGGAGGATGAAAGAGAGCTAAACGAGAAGAAGGAGGGTGAAAGAGAGCGAAATGAGACGAAGGAGGGTGAAAGAGAGCGAAACGAGACGAAGGTGGGTGAAAGAGACCGAAACGAGATGAAGGAAACCCGAGAGACGGAGGAAGGTGAAAGAGAGCGAAACGAGACAAAGGAAGGTGAAAGGGAGCAAAACGAGATGAAGGTAGGTGAAAGAGTGCGAAACAAGACGAAGGAGGGTGCAAGAGAGCTAAACGAGACGAAGGAGGGTGAAAGAGAGCGAAACGAGACGAAAGAGGGTAAAAGAGAGCGAAACGTGGCGGTGGAGGGTGAAAGAGAGCGAAACGAGACGAAGGTGGGTGAAAGAGAGCGAAACAAGACGATGGAGGGTGAAAGAGAGCGAAAGTAGTCGAAGGAGGGTGAAAGAGAGTGGAATGAGATGAAGGAGGGTGAAAGAGACCGAAACGAGACGAAGGAGGGTGAAAGAGAGCGAAACGAGACGAAGAAGGGTGAAAGAGAGAGAAACGAGACGAAGGAAGGTGAAAGAGAGCGAAAAGAGATGAAGGAAGGTGAAAGAGAGCGAAACGAGACAAAGGAAGGTGAAAGGGAGCAAAACGAGACGAAGGCGGGTGGAACAGAGCGAAACAAGACGAAAGAAAGGTGAAAGAGAGCAAAACGAGACGAAGGAGTGTAAAACAGAGCGAAACGAGACGAAGGAGGGTGCAAGAGAGCTAAACGAGACGAAGGAGGGTGAAAGAGAGCGAAACGAGACGAAAGAGTGTAAAAGAGAGCGAGACAAGACGGTGGAGGGTGAAAGAGAGCGAAACAAGACGATGCTGGGTGAAAGAGAGCGAAACGAGAGGAAGGAGGGTGAAAGAGAGCGAAACGAGACGAAGGAGGGTGAAAGAGAGCGAAACGAGATGAAGGAGGGTGGAAGAGAGCGAAACGAGACGAAGGAGGGTGGAAGAGAGAGAAACGAGATGAAGGAAGGTGAAAGAGAGCGAAACGAGACGAAGGAGATTGAAAGAGAGCGAAACGAGATGAAGGAGGGTGGAAGAGAGCGAAACGAGATGAAGGAGGCTGAAAGAGAGTGAAACGAGATGAAGGTAGGTGAAAGAGTGCGAAACGAGACCAAAGAGGGTGAAAGAGAGAGAAACGAGACGAAGGAGGGTGAAAGAGAGCGAAATGAGATGAAGGAGGGTGAAAGAGGGCGAAACGAGAGGAAGGAGGGTGAAAGAGAGCGAAACAAGACACAGGAGGGTGAAAGAGAGCGAAACGAGACGAGGGAGGATGAAAGAGAGCTAAACGAGAAGAAGGAGGGTGAAAGAGAGCGCAATGAGACGAAGGAGGGTGAAAGAGAGCGAAACGAGACGAAGGTGGGTGAAAGAGACCGAAACGAGATGAAGGAAACCCGAGAGACGGAGGAAGGTGAAAGAGAGCGAAACGAGACGAAGGAGGGTGAAAGAGAGCGAAACAAGACGATGGAGGGTGAAAGAGAGTGAAACAAGAGGAAGGAGTGTGAAAGAGAGCGAAACGAGACAAAGGAGGGTGAAAGAGAGCGAAATGAGATGAAGGAGGGTGAAAGAGGGCGAAACGAGAGGAAGGAGGGTGAAAGAGAGCGAAACAAGACAAAGGAGGGTGAAAGAGAGCGAAACGAGACGAGGGAGGATGAAAGAGAGCTAAACGAGAAGAAGGAGGGTGAAAGAGAGCGAAATGAGACGAAGGAGGGTGAAAGAGAGCGAAACGAGACGAAGGTGGGTGAAAGAGACCGAAACGAGATGAAGGAAACCCGAGAGACGGAGGAAGGTGAAAGAGAGCGAAACGAGACAAAGGAAGGTGAAAGGGTGCAAAACGAGATGAAGGTAGGTGAAAGAGTGCGAAACGAGACGAAGGAGGGTGCAAGAGAGCTAAACGAGACGAAGGAGGGTGAAAGAGAGCGAAACGAGACGAAAGAGGGTAAAAGAGAGCGAAACGTGGCGGTGGAGGGTGAAAGAGAGCGAAACGAGACGAAGGTGGGTGAAAGAGAGCGAAACAAGACGATGGAGGGTGAAAGAGAGCGAAAGTAGTCGAAGGAGGGTGAAAGAGAGTGGAATGAGATGAAGGAGGGTGAAAGAGACCGAAACGAGACGAAGGAGGGTGAAAGAGAGCGAAACGAGACGAAGAAGGGTGAAAGAGAGAGAAACGAGACGAAGGAAGGTGAAAGAGAGCGAAAAGAGATGAAGGAAGGTGAAAGAGAGCGAAACGAGACAAAGGAAGGTGAAAGGGAGCAAAACGAGACGAAGGCGGGTGGAACAGAGCGAAACAAGACGAAAGAAAGGTGAAAGAGAGCAAAACGAGACGAAGGAGTGTAAAACAGAGCGAAACGAGACGAAGGAGGGTGCAAGAGAGCTAAACGAGACGAAGGAGGGTGAAAGAGAGCGAAACGAGACAAAAGAGTGTAAAAGAGAGCGAGACAAGACGGTGGAGGGTGAAAGAGAGCGAAACAAGACGATGCTGGGTGAAAGAGAGCGAAACGAGAGGAAGGAGGGTGAAAGAGAGCGAAACGAGACGAAGGAGGGTGAAAGAGAGCGAAACGAGATGAAGGAGGGTGGAAGAGAGCGAAACGAGACGAAGGAGGGTGGAAGAGAGAGAAACGAGATGAAGGAAGGTGAAAGAGAGCGAAACGAGACGAAGGAGGGTGAAAGAGAGCGAAACGAGATGAAGGAGGGTGGAAGAGAGCGAAACGAGATGAAGGAGGCTGAAAGAGAGTGAAACGAGATGAAGGTAGGTGAAAGAGTGCGAAACGAGACCAAAGAGGGTGAAAGAGAGAGAAACGAGACGAAGGAAGGTGAAAGAGAGCGAAACAAGACAAAGGAGGGTGAAAGAGAGCGAAAAAAGAGGAAGGAGGGTGAAAGAGAGCGAAACGGGACAAAGGAGGGTGAAAGAGGGCGAAACGAGACGAAAGAGTGTTAAAGAGAGCGAGACAAGACGGTGGAGGGTGAAAGAGAGCGAAACGAGACGAAGGAGGGTGAAAGAGAGCAAAACGAGACGAAGGAGTGTAAAACAGAGCGAAACGAGACGAAGGAGGGTGCAAGAGAGCTAAACGAGACGAAGGAGGGTGAAAGAGAGCGAAACGAGACGAAAGAGTGTAAAAGAGAGCGAGACAAGACGGTGGAGGGTGAAAGAGAGCGAAACAAGACGATGCAGGGTGAAAGAGAGCGAAACGAGAGGAAGGAGGGTGAAAGAGAGCGAAACGAAACGAAGGAGGGTGAAAGAGAGCGAAACGAGATGAAGGAGGGTGGAAGAGAGCGAAACGAGACGAAGGAGGGTGAAAGAGAGAGAAACGAGATGAAGGAAGGTGAAAGAGAGCGAAACGAGATGAAGTAGGCTGAAAGAGTGTGAAACGAGATGAAGGTTGGTGAAAGAGTGCGAAACGAGAGCAAAGAGGGTGAAAGAGAGAGAAACGAGACGAAGGAAGGTGAAAGAGAGCAAAACGAGACGAAGGAGTGTAAAACAGAGCGAAACGAGACGAAGGAGGGTGCAAGAGAGCTAAACGAGACGAAGGAGAGTGAAAGAGAGCGAAACGAGACGAAGGAGGGTGAAAGAGAGCGAAACGAGACGAAAGAGTGTAAAAGAGAGCGAGACAAGACGGTGGAGGGTGAAAGAGAGCGAAACAAGACGATGCTGGGTGAAAGAGAGCGAAACGAGAGGAAGGAGGGTGAAAGAGAGCGAAACGAGACGAAGGAGGGTGAAAGAGAGCGAAACGAGATGAAGGAGGGTGGAAGAGAGCGAAACGAGACGAAGGAGGGTGGAAGAGAGAGAAACGAGATGAAGGAAGGTGAAAGAGAGCGAAACGAGACGAAGGAGGGTGAAAGAGAGCGAAACGAGATGAAGGAGGGTTGAAGAGAGCGAAACGAGATGAAGGAGGCTGAAAGAGAGTGAAACGAGATGAAGGTAGGTGAAAGAGTGCGAAACGAGACCAAAGAGGGTGAAAGAGAGAGAAACGAGACGAAGGAAGGTGAAAGAGAGCGAAACAAGACAAAGGAGGGTGAAAGAGAGCGAAAAAAGAGGAAGGAGGGTGAAAGAGAGCGAAACGGGACAAAGGAGGGTGAAAGAGAGCGAAACGAGACGAAAGAGTGTTAAAGAGAGCGAGACAAGACGGGGGAGGGTGAAAGAGAGCGAAACGAGACGAAGGAGGGTGAAAGAGAGCAAAACGAGACGAAGGAGTGTAAAACAGAGCGAAACGAGACGAAGGAGGGTGCAAGAGAGCTAAACGAGACGAAGGAGGGTGAAAGAGAGCGAAACGAGACGAAAGAGTGTAAAAGAGAGCGAGACAAGACGGTGGAGGGTGAAAGAGAGCGAAACAAGACGATGCAGGGTGAAAGAGAGCGAAACGAGAGGAAGGAGGGTGAAAGAGAGCGAAACGAAACGAAGGAGGGTGAAAGAGAGCGAAACGAGATGAAGGAGGGTGGAAGAGAGCGAAACGAGACGAAGGAGGGTGAAAGAGAGAGAAACGAGATGAAGGAAGGTGAAAGAGAGCGAAACGAGACGAAGGAGGGTGAAAGAGAGCAAAACGAGATGAAGGAGGGTGGAAGAGAGCGAAACGAGATGAAGGAGGCTGAAAGAGAGTGAAACGAGATGAAGGTAGGTGAAAGAGTGCGAAACGAGACCAAAGAGGGTGAAAGAGAGAGAAACGAGACGAAGGAAGGTGAAAGAGAGCGAAACAAGACAAAGGAGTGTGAAAGGGAGCGAAACAAGAGGAAGGAGGGTGAAATAGAGCAAAATAAGACGAAGGAGGGTGAATGAGAGCGAAACGAGACGAAGGAGTGTGAAACAGAGCGAAACGAGACGAAGGAGGGTGAAAGAGAGTGAAACGAGAAGAAGGAGGGTGAAAGAGAGCGAAACGAGACGAAGGAGTCGGAAACAGAGCGAAACGAGATGAAGGAGGGTGAAAGAGAGCGAAACAAGATGAAGGAGGGTGAAAGAGGGCGAAAGAAGACGAAGGCGGGAGCAACAGAGCGAAACGAGACGACGGTGGATGAAAGAGAGCTAAGCGAGATGAAGGAGGGTCAAAGAGAGCGAAACGAGACGAAGGAGGGTGAAAGAGAGCGAAACAAGATGATGGAGGGTGAAAGAGAGCGAAAAAAGAGGAAGGAGGGTGAACGAGAGCGCAACGAGACAAAGGAGGATGAATGGGAGCGAAAGGAGACGAAGGAGGATGAAACAGATCTAAACGAGACGAAGGAGGGTAAAAGAGAGCGGAACGTGGCGGTGGAGGGTGAAAGAGAGCGAAACGAGACGAAGGTGGGTGAAAGAGAGCGAAACAAGACGATGGAGGGTGAAAGAGAGCGAAAGTAGTCGAAGGAGGGTGAAAGAGAGTGGAATGAGATGAAGGAGGGTGAAAGAGACCGAAACGAGACGAAGGAGGGTGAAAGAGAGCGAAACGAGACGAAGGAGGATGAAAGAGGGCGAAACGAGACGAAGGCGGGTGGAACAGAGCGAAACAAGACGAAGGAGAGTGAAAGAGAGCGAAACAAGACGAAGGAGGGTGAAAGAGAGCAAAACGAGACGAAGGAGAGTGAAAGAGATCTAAACGAGATGAAGGAGGGTGATAGAGAGCTAAACGAGACGAAGGAGGGTGAAAGAGAGCGAAAAGAGATGAAGGAGGGTGAAAGAGAGCGAAATGAGATGAAGGAGGGTGAAAGAGAGCGAAAGGAGTCGAAGGAGGGTGAAAGAGAGTGGAACGAGACGAAGGAGGGTGAAAGAGACCGAAACGAGACGGTGGAGGGTGAAAGAGAGCGAAACGAGACGATGGAGGGTGAAGGAGAGCGAAACAAGACGAAGGAGGGTGAAAGAGAGCGAAACGAGAGGAAGGAGAGTGAAAGAGAGCGAAACGAAATGAAGGAGGGTGAACGAGAGCGAAACGAGACTAAGGAGGGCGAAAAAGAGCGAAACGAGAGGAAGGAGGGCGAAAGAGAGCGAAACGAGATGAAGGAGGGTGAAAGGGAGCGAAACGAGACGAAGGAGGGTGAAAGAGAGCGAAAGGAGTCGAAGGAGGGTGAAAGAGAGCGGAATGAGACGAAGGAGGGTGAAAGAGAACGAAACGAGATGAAGGAGGGTGAAAGAGAGTGAAACCAGACGAAGGAGGATGAAAGAGTGCGAAAGGAGACGAAGGCGGGTGGAACAGAGCGAAACAAGACGAAGGAGAGTGAAAGAGAGCGAAACGAGACGAAGGAGGGTGAAAGAGAGCAAAACGAGATGAAGGAGTGTAAAACAGAGCGAAACGAGACGAAGGAGGGTGCAAGAGAGCTAAACGAGACGAAGTAGGGTGAAAGAGAGCGAAACGAGACGAAAGAGTGTTAAAGAGAGCGAGACAAGACGGTGGAGGGTGAAAGAGAGCGAAACGAGACGATGCAGGGTGAAAGAGAGCGAAACGAGAGGAAGGAGGGTGAAAGAGAGCGAAACGAGACGAAGGAGGGTGAAAGAGAGCGAAACGAGATGAAGGAGGGTGGAAGAGAGCGAAACGAGACGAAGGAGGGTGAAAGAGAGAGAAACGAGATGAAGGAAGGTGAAAGAGAGCGACACGAGACGAAGGAGGGTGAAAGAGAGCAAAACGAGATGAAGGAGGGTGGAAGAGAGCGAAACGAGATGAAGTAGGCTGAAAGAGAGTGAAACGAGATGAAGGTTGGTGAAAGAGTGCGAAACGAGACCAAAGAGGGTGAAAGAGAGAAAAACGAGACGAAGGATGGTGAAAGAGAGCAAAACGAGACGAAGGAGTGTAAAACAGAGCGAAACGAGACGAAGGAGGGTGCAAGAGAGCTAAACGAGACGAAGGAGGGTGAAAGAGAGCGAAACGAGACGAAAGAGTGTTAAAGAGAGCGAGACAAGACGGTGGAGGGTGAAAGAGAGCGAAACGAGACGATGCAGGGTGAAAGAGAGCGAAACGAGAGGAAGGAGGGTGAAAGAGAGCGAAACGAGACGAAGGAGGGTGAAAGAGAGCGAAACGAGATGAAGGAGGGTGGAAGAGCGCGAACCGAGACGAAGGAGGGTGAAAGAGAGAAAAACGAGATGAAGGAAGGTGAAAGAGAGAGAAACGAGACGAAGGAGGGTGAAAGAGAGCGAAACGAGATGAAGGAGGGTGGAAGAGAGCGAAACGAGATGAAGTAGGCTGAAAGAGAGTGAAACGAGATGAAGGTAGGTGAAAGAGTGTGAAACGAGACCAAAGAGGGTGAAAGAGAGAGAAACGAGACGAAGGAAGGTGAAAGAGAGCGAAACAAGACAAAGGAGGGTGAAAGGGAGCGAAACGAGAGGAAGGAGGGTGAAAGAGAGCGAAAAGAGATGAAGGAAGGTGAAAGAGAGCGAAACGAGACAAAGGAAGGTGAAAGGGAGCAAAACGAGACGAAGGCGGGTGGAACAGAGCGAAACAAGACGAAAGAAGGATGAAAGAGAGCAAAACGAGACGAAGGAGGGTGAAAGAGAGCGAAAGGAGTCGAAGGAGGGTGAAAGAGAGTGGAACAAGACGAAGGAGGGTGAAAGAGAACGAAACGAGATGAAGGAGGGTGAAAGAGAGTGAAACGAGACGAAGGAGGATGAAAGAGTGTGAAAGGAGACGAAGGCGGGTGGAACAGAGCGAAACAAGACGAAGGAGAGTGAAAGAGAGCGAAACGAGACGAAGGAGGGTGAAAGAGAGCAAAACGAGACGAAGGAGTGTAAAACAGAGCGAAACAAGACGAAGGAGGGTGCAAGAGAGCTAAACGAGACGAAGGAGGGTGAAAGAGAGCGAAACGAGACGAAAGAGTGTAAAAGAGAGCGAGACAAGACGGTGGAGGGTGAAAGAGAGCGAAACAAGACGATGCAGGGTGAAAGAGAGCGAATACGAGAGGAAGGAGTGTGAAAGAGAGCGAAACGAGACGAAGGAGGGTGAAAGAGAGCGAAACGAGATGAAGGAGGGTGGAAGAGAGCGAAACGAGACGAAGGAGGGTGAAAGAGAGAGAAACGAGATGAAGGAAGGTGAAAGAGAGCGAAACGAGACGAAGGAGGGTGAAAGAGAGCGAAACGAGATGAAGGAGGGTGGAAGAGAGCGAAACGAGATGAAGGAGGCTGAAAGAGAGTGAAACGAGATGAAGGTAGGTGAAAGAGTGCAAAACGAGACCAAAGAGGGTGAAAGAGAGAGAAACGAGACGAAGGAAGGTGAAAGAGAGTGAAACAAGATAAAGGAGGGTGAAAGGGAGCGAAACGAGAGGAAGGAGGGTGAAATAGAGCGAAATAAGACGAAGGAGGGTGAAAGAGAGCGGAACAAGACGAAGGAGGGTGAAAGAGAGCGAAACGAGACGAAGGAGGGTGAAAGAGAGCAAAACGAGACGAAGGAGGGTGAAAGAGAGCGAAACGAGATGTAGGAGGGTGGAAGAGAGCGAAACGAGACGAAGGAGGGTGAAAGAGAGAGAAACGAGATGAAGGAAGGTGAAAGAGAGCGAAACGAGACGAAGGAGGGTGAAAGAGAGCGAAACGAGATGAAGGAGGGTGGAAGAGAGCGAAACGAGATGAAGGAGGCTGAAAGAGAGTGAAACGAGATGAAGGTAGGTGAAAGAGTGCGAAACGAGACCAAAGAGGGTGAAAGAGAGAGAAACGAGACGAAGGAAGGTGAAAGAGAGTGAAACAAGACAAAGGAGGGTGAAAGGGAGCGAAACGAGAGGAAGGAGGGTGAAATAGAGCGAAATAAGACGAAGGAGGGTGAAAGAGAGCGAAACGAGACGAAGGAGTGTGAAACAGAGCGAAACGAGACGAAGGAGGGTGAAAGAGAGTGAAACGAGAAGAAGGAGGGTGAAAGAGAGCGAAACGAGACGAAGGAGTCGGAAACAGAGCGAAACGAGATGAAGGAGGGTGAAAGAGAGCGAAACAAGATAAAGGAGGGTGAAAGAGGGCGAAACGAGACGAAGGCGGGAGCAACAGAGCGAAACGAGACGACGGTGGATGAAAGAGAGCTAAACGAGATGAAGGAGGGTCAAAGAGAGCGAAACGAGACGAAGGAGGGTGAAAGAGAGCGAAACCAGATGATGGAGGGTGAAAGAGAGCGAAAAAAGAGGAAGGAGGGTGAACGAGAGCGCAACGAGACAAAGGAGGGTGAAAGAGAGCGAAAGGAGACGAAGGAGGATGAAACAGATCTAAACGAGACGAAGGAGGGTAAAAGAGAGCGAAACGAGACGAAAGAGGGTAAAAGAGAGCGAAACGTGGCGGTGGAGGGTGAAAGAGAGCGAAACGAGACGAAGGTGGGCGAAAGAGAGCGAAACAAGACGATGGAGGGTGAAAGAGAGCGAAAGTAGTCGAAGGAGGGTGAAAGAGAGTGGAATGAGATGAAGGAGGGTGAAAGAGACCGAAACGAGACGAAGGAGGGTGAAAGAGAGCGAAACGAGACGAAGAAGGGTGAAAGAGAGAGAAACGAGACGAAGGAAGGTGAAAGAGAGCGAAAAGAGATGAAGGAAGGTGAAAGAGAGCGAAACGAGACAAAGGAAGGTGAAAGGGAGCAAAACGAGACGAAGGCGGGTGGAACAGAGCGAAACAAGACGAAAGAAAGGTGAAAGAGAGCAAAACGAGACGAAGGAGGGTGAAAGAGAGCGAAAGGAGTCGAAGGAGGGTGAAAGAGAGCGGAACGAGACGAAGGAGGGTGAAAGAGAGCGAAACGAGACGAAGGAGGGTGAAAGAGAGCAAAACGAGACGAAGGAGTGTAAAACAGAGCGAAACGAGACGAAGGAGGGTGCAAGAGAGCTAAACGAGACGAAGGAGGGTGAAAGAGAGCGAAACGAGACGAAAGAGTGTAAAAGAGAGCGAGACAAGACGGTGGAGGGTGAAAGAGAGCGAAACAAGACGATGCTGGGTGAAAGAGAGCGAAACGAGAGGAAGGAGGGTGAAAGAGAGCGAAACGAGACGAAGGAGGGTGAAAGAGAGCGAAACGAGATGAAGGAGGGTGGAAGAGAGCGAAACGAGACGAAGGAGGGTGAAAGAGAGAGAAACGAGATGAAGGAAGGTGAAAGAGAGCAAAACGAGACGAAGGAGGGTGAAAGAGAGCGAAACGAGATGAAGGAGGGTGGAAGAGAGCGAAACGAGATGAAGGAGGCTGAAAGAGAGTGAAACGAGATGAAGGTAGGTGAAAGAGTGCGAAACGAGACCAAAGAGGGTGAAAGAGAGAGAAACGAGACGAAGGAAGGTGAAAGAGAGCGAAACAAGACAAAGGAGGGTGAAAGAGAGCGAAACGGGACAAAGGAGGGTGAAAGAGAGCGAAACGAGACGAAAGAGTGTTAAAGAGAGCGAGACAAGACGGTGGAGGGTGAAAGAGAGCGAAACGAGACGATGCAGGGTGAAAGAGAGCGAAACGAGAGGAAGGAGGGTGAAAGAGAGCGAAACGAGACGAAGGAGGGTGAAAGAGAGCGAAACGAGATGAAGGAGGGTGGAAGAGCGCGAAACGAGACGAAGGAGGGTGGAAGAGAGGGAAACGAGATGAAGTAGGCTGAAAGAGAGTGAAACGAGATGAAGGTAGGTGAAAGAGTGTGAAACGAGACCAAAGAGGGTAAAAGAGAGAGAAACGAGACGAAGGAAGGTGAAAGAGAGCGAAACAAGACAAAGGAGGGTGAAAGGGAGCGAAACGAGAGGAAGGAGGGTGAAATAGAGCGAAATAAGACGAAGGAGTGTAAAACAGAGCGAAACGAGACGAAGGAGGGTGCAAGAGAGCTAAACGAGACGAAGGAGGGTGAAAGAGAGCAAAACGAGACGAAGGAGGATGAAAGAGTGTGAAAGGAGACGAAGGCGGGTGGAACAGAGCGAAACAAGACGAAGGAGAGTGAAAGAGAGCGAAACGAGACGAAGGAGGGTGAAAGAGAGCAAAACGAGACGAAGGAGTGTAAAACAGAGCGAAACGAGACGAAGGAGGGTGCAAGAGAGCTAAACGAGACGAAGGAGGGTGAAAGAGAGCGAAACGAGACGAAAGAGTGTAAAAGAGAGCGAGGCAAGACGGTGGAGGGTGAAAGAGAGCGAAACAAGACGATGCCGGGTGAAAGAGAGCGAATACGAGAGGAAGGAGTGTGAAAGAGAGCGAAACGAGACGAAGGAGGGTGAAAGAGAGCGTAACGAGATGAAGGAGGTTGGAAGAGAGCGAAACGAGACGAAGGAGGGTGAAAGAGAGAGAAACGAGATGAAGGAAGGTGAAAGAGAGCGAAACGAGACGAAGGAGGGTGAAAGAGAGCGAAACGAGATGAAGGAGGGTGGAAGAGAGCGAAACGAGATGAAGGTAGGTGAAAGAGTGCGAAACGAGACCAAAGAGGGTGAAAGAGAGAGAAACGAGACGAAGGAAGGTGAAAGAGAGTGAAACAAGACAAAGGAGGGTGAAAGGGAGCGAAACGAGAGGAAGGAGGGTGAAATAGAGCGAAATAAGACGAAGGAGGGTGAAAGAGAGAGAAACGAGATGAAGGAGTGTGAAACAGAGCGAAACGAGACGAAGGAGGGTGAAAGAGAGTGAAACGAAAAGAAGGAGGGTGAAAGAGAGCGAAAGGAGTCGAAGGAGGGTGAAAGAGAGCGGAACAAGACGAAGGAGGGTGAAAGAGAACGAAACGAGATGAAGGAGGATGAAAGAGTGTGAAAGGAGACGAAGGCGGGTGGAACAGAGCGAAACAAGACGAAGGAGAGTGAAAGAGAGCTAAACGAGACGAAGGAGGGTGAAAGAGAGCGAAACGAGACGAAAGAGTGTAAAAGAGAGCGAGACAAGACGGTGGAGGGTGAAAGAGAGCGAAACAAGACGATGCAGGGTGAAAGAGAGCGAATACGAGAGGAAGGAGTGTGAAAGAGAGCGAAACGAGACGAAGGAGGGTGAAAGAGAGCGAAACGAGATGAAGGAGGGTGGAAGAGAGCGAAACAAGACGAAGGAGGGTGAAAGAGAGAGAAACGAGATGAAGGATGGTGAAAGAGAGCGAAACGAGACGAAGGAGGGTGAAAGAGAGCAAAACGAGATGAAGGAGGGTGGAAGAGAGCGAAACGAGATGAAGGAGGCTGAAAGAGAGTGAAACGAGATGAAGGTAGGTGAAAGAGTGCGAAACGAGACCAAAGAGGGTGAAAGAGAGAGAAACGAGACGAAGGAAGGTGAAAGAGAGTGAAACAAGACAAAGGAGGGTGAAAGGGAGCGAAACGAGAGGAAGGAGGGTGAAATAGAGCGAAATAAGACGAAGGAGGGTGAAAGAGAGCGAAACGAGACGAAGGAGTGTGAAACAGAGCGAAACGAGACGAAGGAGGGTGAAAGAGAGTGAAACGAGAAGAAGGAGGGTGAAAGAGAGCGAAACGAGACGAAGGAGTCGGAAACAGAGCGAAACGAGATGAAGGAGGGTGAAAGAGAGCGAAACAAGATGAAGGAGGGTGAAAGAGGGCGAAACGAGACGAAGGCGGGAGCAACAGAGCGAAACGAGACGACGGTGGATGAAAGAGAGCTAAACGAGATGAAGGAGGGTCAAAGAGAGCGAAACGAGACGAAGGAGGGTGAAAGAGAGCGAAACCAGATGATGGAGGGTGAAAGAGAGCGAAAAAAGAGGAAGGAGGGTGAACGAGAGCGCAACGAGACAAAGGAGGGTGAAAGAGAGCGAAAGGAGACGAAGGAGGATGAAACAGATCTAAACGAGACGAAGGAGGGTAAAAGAGAGCGAAACGAGACGAAAGAGGGTAAAAGAGAGCGAAACGTGGCGGTGGAGGGTGAAAGAGAGCGAAACGAGACGAAGGTGGGTGAAAGACAGCGAAACAAGACGATGGAGGGTGAAAGAGAGCGAAAGTAGTCGAAGGAGGGTGAAAGAGAGTGGAATGAGATGAAGGAGGGTGAAAGAGACCGAAACGAGACGAAGGAGGGTGAAAGAGAGCGAAACGAGACGAAGAAGGGTGAAAGAGAGAGAAACGAGACGAAGGAAGGTGAAAGAGAGCGAAAAGAGATGAAGGAAGGTGAAAGAGAGCGAAACGAGACAAAGGAAGGTGAAAGGGAGCAAAACGAGACGAAGGCGGGTGGAACAGAGCGAAACAAGACGAAAGAAAGGTGAAAGAGAGCAAAACGAGACGAAGGAGGGTGAAAGAGAGCGAAAGGAGTCGAAGGAGGGTGAAAGAGAGCGGAACGAGACGAAGGAGGGTGAAAGAGAGCGAAACGAGACGAAGGAGGGTGAAAGAGAGCAAAACGAGACGAAGGAGTGTAAAACAGAGCGAAACGAGACGAAGGAGGGTGCAAGAGAGCTAAACGAGACGAAGGAGGGTGAAAGAGAGCGAAACGAGACGAAAGAGTGTAAAAGAGAGCGAGACAAGACGGTGGAGGGTGAAAGAGAGCGAAACAAGACGATGCTGGGTGAAAGAGAGCGAAACGAGAGGAAGGAGGGTGAAAGAGAGCGAAACGAGACGAAGGAGGGTGAAAGAGAGCGAAACGAGATGAAGGAGGGTGGAAGAGAGCGAAACGAGACGAAGGAGGGTGAAAGAGAGAGAAACGAGATGAAGGAAGGTGAAAGAGAGCGAAACGAGACGAAGGAGGGTGAAAGAGAGCGAAACGAGATGAAGGAGGGTGGAAGAGAGCGAAACGAGATGAAGGAGGCTGAAAGAGAGTGAAACGAGATGAAGGTAGGTGAAAGAGTGCGAAACGAGACCAAAGAGGGTGAAAGAGAGAGAAACGAGACGAAGGAAGGTGAAAGAGAGCGAAACAAGACAAAGGAGGGTGAAAGAGAGCGAAAAAAGAGGAAGGAGGGTGAAAGAGAGCGAAACGGGACAAAGGAGGGTGAAAGAGAGCGAAACGAGACGAAAGAGTGTTAAAGAGAGCGAGACAAGACGGTGGAGGGTGAAAGAGAGCGAAACGAGACGATGCAGGGTGAAAGAGAGCGAAACGAGAGGAAGGAGGGTGAAAGAGAGCGAAACGAGACGAAGGAGGGTGAAAGAGAGCGAAACGAGATGAAGGAGGGTGGAAGAGCGCGAAACGAGACGAAGGAGGGTGGAAGAGAGGGAAACGAGATGAAGTAGGCTGAAAGAGAGTGAAACGAGATGAAGGTAGGTGAAAGAGTGTGAAACGAGACCAAAGAGGGTAAAAGAGAGAGAAACGAGACGAAGGAAGGTGAAAGAGAGCGAAACAAGACAAAGGAGGGTGAAAGGGAGCGAAACGAGAGGAAGGAGGGTGAAATAGAGCGAAATAAGACGAAGGAGTGTAAAACAGAGCGAAACGAGACGAAGGAGGGTGCAAGAGAGCTAAACGAGACGAAGGAGGGTGAAAGAGAGCAAAACGAGACGAAGGAGGATGAAAGAGTGTGAAAGGAGACGAAGGCGGGTGGAACAGAGCGAAACAAGACGAAGGAGAGTGAAAGAGAGCGAAACGAGACGAAGGAGTGTGAAAGAGAGCAAAACGAGACGAAGGAGTGTAAAACAGAGCGAAACGAGACGAAGGAGGGTGCAAGAGAGCTAAACGAGACGAAGGAGGGTGAAAGAGAGCGAAACGAGACGAAAGAGTGTAAAAGAGAGCGAGGCAAGACGGTGGAGGGTGAAAGAGAGCGAAACAAGACGATGCCGGGTGAAAGAGAGCGAATACGAGAGGAAGGAGTGTGAAAGAGAGCGAAACGAGACGAAGGAGGGTGAAAGAGAGCGAAACGAGATGAAGGAGGTTGGAAGAGAGCGAAACGAGACGAAGGAGGGTGAAAGAGAGAGAAACGAGATGAAGGAAGGTGAAAGAGAGCGAAACGAGACGAAGGAGGGTGAAAGAGAGCGAAACGAGATGAAGGAGGGTGGAAGAGAGCGAAACGAGATGAAGGAGGCTGAAAGAGAGTGAAACGAGATGAAGGTAGGTGAAAGAGTGCGAAACGAGACCAAAGAGGGTGAAAGAGAGAGAAACGAGACGAAGGAAGGTGAAAGAGAGTGAAACAAGACAAAGGAGGGTGAAAGGGAGCGAAACGAGAGGAAGGAGGGTGAAATAGAGCGAAATAAGACGAAGGAGGGTGAAAGAGAGAGAAACGAGATGAAGGAGTGTGAAACAGAGCGAAACGAGACGAAGGAGGGTGAAAGAGAGTGAAACGAAAAGAAGGAGGGTGAAAGAGAGCGAAAGGAGTCGAAGGAGGGTGAAAGAGAGCGGAACAAGACGAAGGAGGGTGAAAGAGAACGAAACGAGATGAAGGAGGATGAAAGAGTGTGAAAGGAGACGAAGGCGGGTGGAACAGAGCGAAACAAGACGAAGGAGAGTGAAAGAGAGCTAAACGAGACGAAGGAGGGTGAAAGAGAGCGAAACGAGACGAAAGAGTGTAAAAGAGAGCGAGACAAGACGGTGGAGGGTGAAAGAGAGCGAAACAAGACGATGCAGGGTGAAAGAGAGCGAATACGAGAGGAAGGAGTGTGAAAGAGAGCGAAACGAGACGAAGGAGGGTGAAAGAGAGCGAAACGAGATGAAGGAGGGTGGAAGAGAGCGAAACAAGACGAAGGAGGGTGAAAGAGAGAGAAACGAGATGAAGGATGGTGAAAGAGAGCGAAACGAGACGAAGGAGGGTGAAAGAGAGCAAAACGAGATGAAGGAGGGTGGAAGAGAGCGAAACGAGATGAAGGAGGCTGAAAGAGAGTGAAACGAGATGAAGGTAGGTGAAAGAGTGCGAAACGAGACCAAAGAGGGTGAAAGAGAGAGAAACGAGACGAAGGAAGGTGAAAGAGAGTGAAACAAGACAAAGGAGGGTGAAAGGGAGCGAAACGAGAGGAAGGAGGGTGAAATAGAGCGAAATAAGACGAAGGAGGGTGAAAGAGAGCGAAACGAGACGAAGGAGTGTGAAACAGAGCGAAACGAGACGAAGGAGGGTGAAAGAGAGTGAAACGAGAAGAAGGAGGGTGAAAGAGAGCGAAACGAGACGAAGGAGTCGGAAACAGAGCGAAACGAGATGAAGGAGGGTGAAAGAGAGCGAAACAAGATGAAGGAGGGTGAAAGAGGGCGAAACGAGACGAAGGCGGGAGCAACAGAGCGAAACGAGACGACGGTGGATGAAAGAGAGCTAAACGAGATGAAGGAGGGTCAAAGAGAGCGAAACGAGACGAAGGAGGGTGAAAGAGAGCGAAACCAGATGATGGAGGGTGAAAGAGAGCGAAAAAAGAGGAAGGAGGGTGAACGAGAGCGCAACGAGACAAAGGAGGGTGAAAGAGAGCGAAACGAGACGAAAGAGGGTAAAAGAGAGCGAAACGTGGCGGTGGAGGGTGAAAGAGAGCGAAACGAGACGAAGGTGGGTGAAAGAGAGCGAAACATGACGATGGAGGGTGAAAGAGAGCGAAAGTAGTCGAAGGAGGGTGAAAGAGAGTGGAATGAGATGAAGGAGGGTGAAAGAGACCGAAACGAGACGAAGGAGGGTGAAAGAGAGCGAAACGAGACGAAGAAGGGTGAAAGAGAGAGAAACGAGACGAAGGAAGGTGAAAGAGAGCGAAAAGAGATGAAGGAAGGTGAAAGAGAGCGAAACGAGACAAAGGAAGGTGAAAGGGAGCAAAACGAGACAAAGGCGGGTGGAACAGAGCGAAAGGAGTCGAAGGAGGGTGAAAGAGAGCGGAACGAGACGAAGGAGGGTGAAAGAGAGCGAAACGAGACGAAGGAGGGTGAAAGAGAGCAAAACGAGACGAAGGAGTGTAAAACAGAGCGAAACGAGACGAAGGAGGGTGCAAGAGAGCTAAACGAGACGAAGGAGGGTGAAAGAGAGCGAAACGAGACGAAAGAGTGTAAAAGAGAGCGAGACAAGACGGTGGAGGGTGAAAGAGAGCGAAACAAGACGATGCTGGGTGAAAGAGAGCGAAACGAGAGGAAGGAGGGTGAAAGAGAGCGAAACGAGTCGAAGGAGGGTGAAAGAGAGCGAAACGAGTTGCAGGAGGGTGGAAGAGAGCGAAACGAGACGAAGGAGGGTGAAAGAGAGAGAAACGAGATGAAGGAAGGTGAAAGAGAGCGAAACGAGACGAAGGAGGGTGAAAGAGAGCGAAACGAGATGAAGGAGGGTGGAAGAGAGCGAAACGAGATGAAGGAGGCTGAAAGAGAGTGAAACGAGATGAAGGTAGGTGAAAGAGTGCGAAACGAGACCAAAGAGGGTGAAAGAGAGAGAAACGAGACGAAGGAAGGTGAAAGAGAGCGAAACAAGACAAAGGAGGGTGAAAGAGAGCGAAAAAAGAGGAAGGAGGGTGAAAGAGAGCGAAACGGGACAAAGGAGGGTGAAAGAGAGCGAAACGAGACGAAAGAGTGTTAAAGAGAGCGAGACAAGACGGTGGAGGGTGAAAGAGAGCGAAACGAGACGATGCAGGGTGAAAGAGAGCGAAACGAGAGGAAGGAGGGTGAAAGAGAGCGAAACGAGACGAAGGAGGGTGAAAGAGAGCGAAACGAGATGAAGGAGGGTGGAAGAGCGCGAAACGAGACGAAGGAGGGTGGAAGAGAGCGAAACGAGATGAAGTAGGCTGAAAGAGAGTGAAACGAGATGAAGGTAGGTGAAAGAGTGTGAAACGAGACCAAAGAGGGTGAAAGAGAGAGAAACGAGACGAAGGAAGGTGAAAGAGAGCGAAACAAGACAAAGGAGGGTGAAAGGGAGCGAAACGAGAGGAAGGAGGGTGAAATAGAGCGAAATAAGACGAAGGAGTGTAAAACAGAGCGAAACGAGACGAAGGAGGGTGCAAGAGAGCTAAACGAGACGAAGGAGGGTGAAAGAGAGCAAAACGAGACGAAGGAGGGTGAAAGAGAGCGAAAGGAGTCGAAGGAGGGTGAAAGAGAGCGGAACAAGACGAAGGAGGGTGAACGAGAACGAAACGAGATGAAGGAGGGTGAAAGAGAGTGAAACGAGACGAAGGAGGATGAAAGAGTGTGAAAGGAGACGAAGGCGGGTGGAACAGAGCGAAACAAGATGAAGGAGAGTGAAAGAGAGCGAAACGAGACGAAGGAGGGTGAAAGAGAGCAAAACGAGACGAAGGAGTGTAAAACAGAGCGAAACGAGATGAAGGAGGGTGCAAGAGAGCTAAACGAGACGAAGGAGGGTGAAAGAGAGCGAAACGAGATGAAAGAGTGTAAAAGAGAGCGAGGCAAGACGGTGGAGGGTGAAAGAGAGCGAAACAAGACGATGCAGGGTGAAAGAGAGCGAATACGAGAGGAAGGAGTGTGAAAGAGAGCGAAACGAGACGAAGGAGGGTGAAAGAGAGCGAAACGAGATGAAGGAGGGTGGAAGAGAGCGAAACGAGACGAAGGAGGGTGAAAGAGAGAGAAACGAGATGAAGGAAGGTGAAAGAGAGCGAAACGAGACGAAGGAGGGTGAAAGAGAGCGAAACGAGATGAAGGAGGGAGGAAGAGAGCGAAACGAGACGAAGGAGTCTGAAAGAGAGTGAAACGAGATGAAGGTAGGTGAAAGAGTGCGAAACGAGACCAAAGAGGGTGAAAGAGAGAGAAACGAGACGAAGGAAGGTGAAAGAGAGTGAAATAAGACAAAGGAGGGTGAAAGAGAGAGAAACGAGATGAAGGAGTGTGAAACAGAGCGAAACGAGACGAAGGAGGGTGAAAGAGAGTGAAACGAAAAGAAGGAGGGTGAAAGAGAGCGAAAGGAGTCGAAGGAGGGTGAAAGAGAGCGGAACAAGACGAAGGAGGGTGAAAGAGAACGAAACGAGATGAAGGAGGGTGAAAGAGAGTGAAACGAGACGAAGGAGGATGAAAGAGTGTGAAAGGAGACGAAGGCGGGTGGAACAGAGCGAAACAAGACGAAGGAGAGTGAAAGAGAGCTAAACGAGACGAAGGAGGGTGAAAGAGAGCGAAACGAGACGAAAGAGTGTAAAAGAGAGCGAGACAAGACGGTGGAGGGTGAAAGAGAGCGAAACAAGACGATGCAGGGTGAAAGAGAGCGAATACGAGAGGAAGGAGTGTGAAAGAGAGCGAAACGAGACGAAGGAGGGTGAAAGAGAGCGAAACTAGATGAAGGAGGGTGGAAGAGAGCGAAACGAGACGAAGGAGGGTGAAAGAGAGAGAAACGAGATGAAGGATGGTGAAAGAGAGCGAAACGAGACGAAGGAGGGTGAAAGAGAGCAAAACGAGATGAAGGAGGGTGGAAGAGAGCGAAACGAGATGAAGGAGGCTGAAAGAGAGTGAAACGAGATGAAGGTAGGTGAAAGAGTGCGAAACGAGACCAAAGAGAATGAAAGAGAGAGAAACGAGACGAAGGAAGGTGAAAGAGAGTGAAACAAGACAAAGGAGGGTGAAAGGGAGCGAAACGAGAGGAAGGAGGGTGAAATAGAGCGAAATAAGACGAAGGAGGGTGAAAGAGAGCGAAACGAGACGAAGGAGTGTGAAACAGAGCGAAACGAGACGAAGGAGGGTGAAAGAGAGTGAAACGAGAAGAAGGAGGGTGAAAGAGAGCGAAACGAGACGAAGGAGTCGGAAACAGAGCGAAACGAGATGAAGGAGGGTGAAAGAGAGCGAAACAAGATGAAGGAGGGTGAAAGAGGGCGAAACGAGACGAAGGCGGGAGCAACAGAGCGAAACGAGACGACGGTGGATGAAAGAGAGCTAAACGAGATGAAGGAGGGTCAAAGAGAGCGAAACGAGACGAAGGAGGGTGAAAGAGAGCGAAACCAGATGATGGAGGGTGAAAGAGAGCGAAAAAAGAGGAAGGAGGGTGAACGAGAGCGCAATGAGACAAAGGAGGGTGAAAGAGAGCGAAACGAGACGAAAGAGGGTAAAAGAGAGCGAAACGTGGCGGTGGAGGGTGAAAGAGAGCGAAACGAGACGAAGGTGGGTGAAAGAGAGCGAAACAAGACGATGGAGGGTGAAAGAGAGCGAAAGTAGTCGAAGGAGGGTGAAAGAGAGTGGAATGAGATGAAGGAGGGTGAAAGAGACCGAAACGAGACGAAGGAGGGTGAAAGAGAGCGAAACGAGACGAAGAAGGGTGAAAGAGAGAGAAACGAGACGAAGGAAGGTGAAAGAGAGCGAAAAGAGATGAAGGAAGGTGAAAGAGAGCGAAACGAGACAAAGGAAGGTGAAAGGGAGCAAAACGAGACGAAGGCGGGTGGAACAGAGCGAAATAAGACGAAAGAAAGGTGAAAGAGAGCAAAACGAGACGAAGGAGGGTGAAAGAGAGCGAAAGGAGTCGAAGGAGGGTGAAAGAGAGCGGAACGAGACGAAGGAGGGTGAAAGAGAGCGAAACGAGACGAAGGAGGGTGAAAGAGAGCAAAACGAGACGAAGGAGTGTAAAACAGAGCGAAACGAGACGAAGGAGGGTGCAAGAGAGCTAAACGAGACGAAGGAGGGTGAAAGAGAGCGAAACGAGACGAAAGAGTGTAAAAGAGAGCGAGGCAAGACGGTGGAGGGTGAAAGAGAGCGAAACAAGACGATGCAGGGTGAAAGAGAGCGAATACGAGAGGAAGGAGTGTGAAAGAGAGCGAAACGAGACGAAGGAGGGTGAAAGAGAGCGAAACGAGATGAAGGAGGGTGGAAGAGAGCGAAACGAGACGAAGGAGGGTGAAAGAGAGAGAAACGAGATGAAGGAAGGTGAAAGAGAGCGAAACGAGACGAAGGAGGGTGAAAGAGAGCGAAACGAGATGAAGGAGGGAGGAAGAGAGCGAAACGAGACGAAGGAGGCTGAAAGAGAGTGAAACGAGATGAAGGTAGGTGAAAGAGTGCGAAACGAGACCAAAGAGGGTGAAAGAGAGAGAAACGAGACGAAGGAAGGTGAAAGAGAGTGAAATAAGACAAAGGAGGGTGAAAGAGAGAGAAACGAGATGAAGGAGTGTGAAACAGAGCGAAACGAGACGAAGGAGGGTGAAAGAGAGTGAAACGAAAAGAAGGAGGGTGAAAGAGAGCGAAAGGAGTCGAAGGAGGGTGAAAGAGAGCGGAACAAGACGAAGGAGGGTGAAAGAGAACGAAACGAGATGAAGGAGGGTGAAAGAGAGTGAAACGAGACGAAGGAGGATGAAAGAGTGTGAAAGGAGACGAAGGCGGGTGGAACAGAGCGAAACAAGACGAAGGAGAGTGAAAGAGAGCTAAACGAGACGAAGGAGGGTGAAAGAGAGCGAAACGAGACGAAAGAGTGTAAAAGAGAGCGAGACAAGACGGTGGAGGGTGAAAGAGAGCGAAACAAGACGATGCAGGGTGAAAGAGAGCGAATACGAGAGGAAGGAGTGTGAAAGAGAGCGAAACGAGACGAAGGAGGGTGAAAGAGAGCGAAACTAGATGAAGGAGGGTGGAAGAGAGCGAAACGAGACGAAGGAGGGTGAAAGAGAGAGAAACGAGATGAAGGATGGTGAAAGAGAGCGAAACGAGACGAAGGAGGGTGAAAGAGAGCAAAACGAGATGAAGGAGGGTGGAAGAGAGCGAAACGAGATGAAGGAGGCTGAAAGAGAGTGAAACGAGATGAAGGTAGGTGAAAGAGTGCGAAACGAGACCAAAGAGGATGAAAGAGAGAGAAACGAGACGAAGGAAGGTGAAAGAGAGTGAAACAAGACAAAGGAGGGTGAAAGGGAGCGAAACGAGAGGAAGGAGGGTGAAATAGAGCGAAATAAGACGAAGGAGGGTGAAAGAGAGCGAAACGAGACGAAGGAGTGTGAAACAGAGCGAAACGAGACGAAGGAGGGTGAAAGAGAGTGAAACGAGAAGAAGGAGGGTGAAAGAGAGCGAAACGAGACGAAGGAGTCGGAAACAGAGCGAAACGAGATGAAGGAGGGTGAAAGAGAGCGAAACAAGATGAAGGAGGGTGAAAGAGGGCGAAACGAGACGAAGGCGGGAGCAACAGAGCGAAACGAGACGACGGTGGATGAAAGAGAGCTAAACGAGATGAAGGAGGGTCAAAGAGAGCGAAACGAGACGAAGGAGGGTGAAAGAGAGCGAAACCAGATGATGGAGGGTGAAAGAGAGCGAAAAAAGAGGAAGGAGGGTGAACGAGAGCGCAATGAGACAAAGGAGGGTGAAAGAGAGCGAAACGAGACGAAAGAGGGTAAAAGAGAGCGAAACGTGGCGGTGGAGGGTGAAAGAGAGCGAAACGAGACGAAGGTGGGTGAAAGAGAGCGAAACAAGATGATGGAGGGTGAAAGAGAGCGAAAGTAGTCGAAGGAGGGTGAAAGAGAGTGGAATGAGATGAAGGAGGGTGAAAGAGACCGAAACGAGACGAAGGAGGGTGAAAGAGAGCGAAACGAGACGAAGAAGGGTGAAAGAGAGAGAAACGAGACGAAGGAAGGTGAAAGAGAGCGAAAAGAGATGAAGGAAGGTGAAAGAGAGCGAAACGAGACAAAGGAAGGTGAAAGGGAGCAAAACGAGACGAAGGCGGGTGGAACAGAGCGAAATAAGACGAAAGAAAGGTGAAAGAGAGCAAAACGAGACGAAGGAGGGTGAAAGAGAGCGAAAGGAGTCGAAGGAGGGTGAAAGAGAGCGGAACGAGACGAAGGAGGGTGAAAGAGAGCGAAACGAGACGAAGGAGGGTGAAAGAGAGCAAAACGAGACGAAGGAGTGTAAAACAGAGCGAAACGAGACGAAGGAGGGTGCAAGAGAGCTAAACGAGACGAAAGAGGGTGAAAGAGAGCGAAACGAGACGAAAGAGTGTAAAAGAGAGCGAGACAAGACGGTGGAGGGTGAAAGAGCGCGAAACAAGACGATGCTGGGTGAAAGAGAGCGAAACGAGAGGAAGGAGGGTGAAAGAGAGCGAAACGAGACGAAGGAGGGTGAAAGAGAGCGAAACGAGATGAAGGAGGGTGGAAGAGAGCGAAACGAGACGAAGGAGGGTGAAAGAGAGAGAAACGAGATGAAGGAAGGTGAAAGAGAGCGAAACGAGACGAAGGAGGGTGAAAGAGAGCGAAACGAGATGAAGGAGGGTGGAAGAGAGCGAAACGAGATGAAGGAGGCTGAAAGAGAGTGAAACGAGATGAAGGTAGGTGAAAGAGTGCGAAACGAGACCAAAGAGGGTGAAAGAGAGTGAAACAAGACAAAGGAGGGTGAAAGGGAGCGAAACGAGAGGAAGGAGTGTGAAACTGAGCGAAACGAGACGAAGGAGGGTGAAAGAGAGTGAAACGAGAAGAAGGAGGGTGAAAGAGAGCGAAACGAGACGAAGGAGTCGGAAACAGAGCGAAACGAGATGAAGGAGGGTGAAAGAGAGCGAAACAAGATGAAGGAGGGTGAAAGAGGGCGAAACGAGACGAAGGCGGGAGCAACAGAGCGAAACGAGACGACGGTGGATGAAAGAGAGCTAAACGAGATGAAGGAGGGTCAAAGAGAGCGAAACGAGACGAAGGAGGGTGAAAGAGAGCGAAACCAGATGATGGAGGGTGAAAGAGAGCGAAAAAAGAGGAAGGAGGGTGAACGAGAGCGCAACGAGACAAAGGAGGGTGAAAGAGAGCGAAAGGAGACGAATGAGGATGAAACAGATCTAAACGAGACGAAGGAGGGTAAAAGAGAGCGAAACGAGACGAAAGAGGGTACAAGAGAGCGAAACGTGATGGTGGAGGGTGAAAGAGAGCGAAACGAGACGAAGGTGGGTGAAAGAGAGCGAAACAAGACGATGGAGGGTGAAAGAGAGCGAAACGAGTGGAAGGAGGTTGAAAGAAAGCGAAACGAGATGAAGGAGGGTGGAAGTGAGCGATACGAGACAAAGGAGTGTGAAAGAGAGTGAAACGAGACGAAGGAAGGTGAAAGAGAGCGAAACGAGACAAAGGAGGGTGAAAGGGAGCGAAACGAGATGAAGGAGTGTGAAAGAGAGCGAAACGAGACGAAGGAGGGTGAAAGAGAGCAAAACGAGACGAAGGAGGGTGAAAGAGAGTGAAACGAGACGAAGGAAGGTGAAAGAGATCAAAACGAGACGAAGGCGGGTGCAACAGAGCGAAACAAGACGAAGGAGGGTGAAAGAGAGCGAAACGAGACGAAGGAGGGTGAAAGAGAGCAAAACGAGACGAAGGAGTGTGAAACAGAGCAAAACGAGACGAAGGAGGATGAAAGAGAGCTAAACGAGACGAAGGAGGGTCAAAGAGAGTGAAACGAGACGAAGGAGGGTGAAAGAGAGCGAAACCAGACGATGGAGGGTGAACGAGAGCGAAAAAAGAGTAAGGAGGGTGAAAGAGAGCGAAACAAGACAAAGGAGGGTGAAAGAGAGCGAAACGAGACGAAGGAGGGTGAAAGAGAGCGAAACGAGACGAAGGAGGGTGAAAGAGAGCGAATCGAGACGAAGAAAGGTGAACGAGAGCGAAACGAGACGAAAGAGGGTAAAAGAGAGCGAAACGAGACGGTGGAGGGTGAACGAGAGCGAAAGGAGTCGAAGCAGGGTGAAAGAGAGCGGAACGAGACGAAGGAGGGTGAAAGAGAACGAAACGAGATGAAGGAGGGTGAAAGAGAGTGAAACGAGACGAAGGAGGATGAAAGAGTGCGAAAGGAGACTAAGGCGGGTGGAACAGAGCAAAACAAGACGAAGGAGAGTGAAAGAGAGCGAAACGAGACGAAGGAGGGTGAAAGAGAGCAAAACGAGACGAAGGAGTGTAAAACAGAGCGAAACGAGACGAAGGAGGGTGCAAGAGAGCTAAACGAGACGAAGGAGGGTGAAAGAGAGAGAAACGAGATGAAGGAAGGTGAAAGAGAGCGAAACGAGACGAAGGAGGGTGAAATAGAGTGAAACGAGATGAAGGTAGCTGAAAGAGTGCGAAACGAGACCAAAGAGGGTGAAAGAGAGAGAAACGAGAGGAAGGAAGGTGAAAGAGAGCGAAACAAGACAAAGCAGGGTGAAAGGGAGCGAAACGAGAGGAATGAGGGTGAAATAGCGCAAAATAAGACGAAGGAGGGTGAAAGGGAGCCAAACCAGAGAAAGGAGGGTGAAATAGAGCGAAATAAGACGAAGGAGGGTGAAAGAGAGCGAAACGAGACGAAGGGGTGTGAAACAGAGCGAAACGAGACGAAGGAGGGTGAAAGAGAGTGAAACGAGAAGAAGGAGGGTGAAAGAGAGCGAAACGAGACGATGGAGTCTGAAACAGAGCGAAACGAGATGAAGGAGGGTGAAAGAGAGCGAAACAAGATGAAGGAGGGTGAAAGAGGGCGAATCAAGACGAAGGCGGGAGCAACAGAGCGAAACAAGACGAAGGAGGTTGAAAGAGAGCGAAACGAGACGAAGGAGGGTGAAAGAGAGCAAAACGAGACGAAGGAGTGTGAAACAGTGCGAAACGAGACGAAGGAGGATGAAAGAGAGCTAAACGAGACGAAGGAGGGTCAAAGAGAGCGAAACGAGACGAAGGAGGGTGAAAGAGAGCGAAACAAGACGATGGAGGGTGAAAGAGAGCGAAAAAAGAGGAAGGAGGGTGAAAGAGAGCGCAACGAGACAAAGGAGGGTGAAAGAGAGCGAAAGGAGACGAAGGAGGATGAAACAGAGCTAAACGAGACGAAGGAGGGTCATAGAGAGCGAAACGAGACGAAAGAGGGTACCAGAGAGCGAAACGTGACGGTGGAGGGTGAAAGAGAGCGAAACGAGACGAAGGTGGGTGAAAGAGAGCGCAACAAGACGATGGAGGGTGAAAGAGAGCGAAACGAGTGGAAGGAGGTTGAAAGAAAGCGAAACGAGATGAAGGAGGGTGGAAGTGAGCGATACGAGACAAAGGAGTGTGAAAGAGAGTGAAACGAGACGAAGGAAGGTGAAAGAGAGCGAAACGAGACAAAGGAGGGTGAAAGGGAGCGAAAAGAGATGAAGGAGTGTGAAAGAGAGCGAAACGAGACGAAGGAGGGTGAAAGAGAGCGAAACGAGACGAAGGAGGGTGAAAGAGAGTGAAACGAGACGAAGGAAGGTGAAAGAGAGCAAAACGAGACGAAGGCGGGTGCAACAGAGCGAAACAAGACGAAGGAGGGTGAAAGAGAGCGAAACGAGACGAAGGAGGGTGAAAGAGAGCAAAACGAGACGAAGGAGTGTGAAACAGCGCAAAACGAGACGAAGGAGGATGAAAGAGAGCTAAACGAGACGAAGGAGGATCAAAGAGAGCGAAACGAGACGAAGGAGGGTGAAAGAGAGCGAAACCAGACGATGGAGGGTGAACGAGAGCGAAAAAAGAGTAAGGAGGGTGAAAGAGAGCGAAACAAGACAAAGGAGGGTGAAAGAGAGCGAAACGAGACGAAGGAGGGTGAAAGAGAGCGAAACGAGACGAAGGAGGGTGAAAGAGAGCGAATCGAGACGAAGAAAGGTGAACGAGAGCGAAACGAGGCGAAAGAGGGTAAAAGAGAGCGAAACGAGACGGTGGAGGGTGAACGAGAGCGAAAGGAGTCGAAGGAGGGTGAAAGAGAGCGGAACGAGATGAAGGAGGGTGAAAGAGAACGAAACGAGATGAAGGAGGGTGAAAGAGAGTGAAACGAGACGAAGGAGGATGAAAGAGTGCGAAAGGAGACTAAGGCGGGTGGAACAGAGCAAAACAAGACGAAGGAGAGTGAAAGAGAGCGAAACGAGACGAAGGAGGGTGAAAGAGAGCAAAACGAGACGAAGGAGTGTAAAACAGAGCGAAACGAGACGAAGGAGGGTGCAAGAGAGCTAAACGAGACGAAGGAGGGTGAAAGAGAGCGAATCGAGACGAAAGAGTGTAAAAGAGAGCGAGACAAGACGGTGGAGGGTGAAAGAGAGCGAAACGAGACGATGCAGGGTGAAAGAGAGCGAAACGAAAGGAAGGAGGGTGAAAGAGAGCGAAACGAGACGAAGGAGGGTGAAAGAGAGCGAAACGAGATGAAGGAGGATGTAAGAGAGCGAAACGAGACGAAGGAGGGTGAAAGAGAGAGAAACGAGATGAAGGAAGGTGAAAGAGAGCGAAACGAGACGAAGGAGGGTGAAAGAGAGCGTAACGAGATGAAGGAGGGTGGAAGAGAGCGAAACGAGATGAAGGAGGCTGAAAGAGAGTGAAACGAGATGAAGGTAGCTGAAAGAGTGCGAAACGAGACCAAAGAGGGTGAAAGAGAGAGAAACGAGAGGAAGGAAGGTGAAAGAGAGCGAAACAAGACAAAGGAGGGTGAAAGGGAGCGAAACGAGAGGAAGGAGGGTGAAATAGAGCAAAATAAGACGAAGGAGGGTGAAAGAGAGCGAAACAAGACGAAGGAGTGTGAAACAGAGCGAAACGAGAAGAAGGAGGGTGAAAGCGAGCGAAACGAGACGAAGGAGTCTGAAACAGAGCGAAACGAGATGAAGGAGGGTGCAAGAGAGCTAAACGAGACGAAGGAGGGTGAAAGAGAGCGAAACGAGACGAAAGAGTGTAAAAGAGAGCGAGACAAGACGGTGGAGGGTGAAAGAGAGCGAAACGAGACGATGCAGGGTGAAAGAGAGCGAAACGAGTGGAAGGAGGGTGAAAGAGAGCGAAACGAGACAAAGGAGGGTGAAAGAGAGCGAAACGAGATGAAGGAGGATGGAAGAAGGCAAAATGAGACGAAGGAGTGTGAAAGAGAGAGAAACGAGATGAAGGAAGGTGAAAGAGAGCGAAACGAGATGAAGGAGGGTGAAAGAGAGCGTAACGAGATGAAGGATGGTGGAAGAGAGCGAAACGAGAGGAAGGAGGCTGAAAGAGAGTGAAACGAGATGAAGGTAGGTGAAAGAGTGCGAAACGAGACCAAAGAGGGTGAAAGAGAGAGAAACGAGACGAAGGAAGGTGAAAGAGAGCGAAACAAGACAAAGGAGGGTGAAAGGGAGCGAAACGAGAGGAAGGAGGGTGAAATAGAGCGAAATAAGACGAAGGAGGGTGAAAGAGAGCGAAACGAGACGAAGGAGTCTGAAACAGAGCGAAACGAGATGAAGGAGGGTGAAAGAGAGTGAAACGAGAAGAAGGAGGGTGAAAGAGAGCGAAACGAGACGAAGGAGTCTGAAACAGAGCGAAACGAGATGAAGGAGGGTGAAAGAGAGCGAAACAAGATGAAGGAGGGTGAAAGAGGGCGAAACGAGACGAAGGCGGGTGCAACAGAGCGAAACAAGATGAAGGAGGTTGAAAGAGAGCGAAACGAGACGAAGGAGGGTGAAAGCGAGCAAAACGAGACGAAGGAGTGTGAAACAGAGCGAAACGAGACGAACGAGGATGAAAGAGAGCTAAACGAGACGAGGGAGGGTCATAGAGAGCGAAACGAGACGAAGGAGGGTGAAAGAGAGCGAAACAAGACGATGGAGGGTGAAAGAGAGCGACAAAAGAGGAAGGAGGGTGAAAGAGAGCGAAACGAGACGAAGGAGTCTGAAACAGAGCGAAACGAGATGAAGGAGGGTGAAAGAGAGCGCAACGAGACAAAGGAGGGTGAAAGAGAGCGAAAGGAGAAGAAGGAGGATGAAACAGAGATAAACGAGACGAAGGAGGGTCAAAGAGAGCGAAACGAGACGAAAGAGGGTAAAAGAGAGCGAAACGTGACGGTGGAGGGTGAAAGAGAGCGAAACGAGACGAAGGTGGGTGAAAGAGAGCGAAACAAGACGACGGAGGATGAAAGAGAGCGAAACGAGAGGGAGGAGGTTGAAAGATAGCGAAACGAGATGAAGGAGGGTGAAAGAGAGCGAAAGGAGTCGAAGGAGGGTGAAAGAGAGTGGAACGAGATGAAGGAGGGTGAAAGAGACCGAAACGAGACGAAGGAGGGTGAAAGAGAGAGAAACGAGACGAAGAAGGGTGAAAGAGATAAACGAGACGAAGGAAGGTGAAAGAGAGCGAAAAGAGACGAAGGAATGTGAAAGAGAGCGAAACGAGACAAAGGAAGGTGAAAGGGAGCAAAACGAGACGAAGGCGGGTGGAACAGAGCGAAACAAGACGAAAGAAGGGTGAAAGAGAGCAAAACGAGACGAAGGAGGGTGAAAGAGAGCGAAAGGAGTCGAAGGAGGGTGAAAGAGAACGAAACGAGACGAAGGAGGATGAAAGAGTGCGAAAGGAGACGAAGGCGGGTGGAACAGAGCGAAACAAGACGAAGGAGAGTGAAAGAGAGCGAAACGAGACGAAGGAGGGTGAAAGAGAGCGAAAGGAGATGAAGGAGGGAGAAAGAGAGCAAAACGAGACGAAGTAGTGTAAAACAGAGCAAAACGAGACGAAGGAGTGTAAAACAGAGCGAAACGAGACGAAGGAGGGTGAAAGAGAGCGAAACGAGATGAAAGAGTGTAAAAGAGAGCGAGACAAGACGGTGGAGGGTGAAAGGGAGCGAAACAAGACAAAGGAGGGTGAAAGGGAGCGAAACGAGACGAAGGAGGATGAAAGAGAGCTAAACGAGACGAAGGAGGGTCAAAGAGAGCGAAACGAGACAAAGGAGTGTGAAAGAGAGCGAAACGTGACGGGGGAGGGTGAAAGAGAGTGAAACGAGACGATGGTGGGTGAAAGAGAGCGAAACAAGACGATGGAGGGTGAAATAGAGCGAAACGAGAGGAAGGAGGTTGAAAGAATGCGAAACGAGATGAAGGAGGGTGGAAGAGAGCGAAACGAGATGAAGGAGGGTGAAAGAGTGTGAAACGAGACGAAGGAAGGTGAAAGAGAGCGAAACGAGACAAAGGAGGGTGAAAGGGAGCGAAACGAGATGAAGGAGTGTGAAAGAGAGCGAAACGAGGCGAAGGAGGGTGAAAGAGAGCGAAACGAGACGAAGGAGGGTGAAAGAGAGTGAAACGAGACGAAGGAAGGTGAAAGAGAGCAAAACGAGACGAAGGCGGGTGCAACAGAGCGTAACAAGACGAAGGAGGGTGAAAGAGAGCGAAACGAGACGAAGGAGGGTGAAAGAGAGCAAAACGAGGCGATGGAGTGTGAAACAGAGCAAAACGAGACGAAGGAGGATGAAAGAGAGCTAAACGAGACGAAGGAGGGTCAAAGAGAGCGAAACGAGATGAAGGAGGTTGAAAGAGAGCGAAACCAGACGATGGAGGGTGAACGGGAGCGAAAAAAGAGTAAGGAAGGTGAAAGAGAGCGAAACGAGACAAAGGAGGTTAAAAGACCCCGAAACGAGACGAAGGAGGGTGAAAGAGAGCGAAACGAGACGAAGGAGGGTGAAAGAGAGCGAAACGAGACGAAGAAAGGTGAAAGAGAGCGAAACGAGACGAAAGAGGGTAAAAGAGACCGAAACGAGACCGTGGAGGGTGAACAAGAGCGAAACGAGACGAAGGAGGGTGAAGGAGAGCGAAACCAGACGATGGAGGGTGAAAGAGAGCGAAACGAGAGGAAGGAGGGTGAAAGAGAGCGAAACGAGATGGAGGAGGGTGAAAGAGAGCGAAACGAGACAAAGGAGGGTGAAAGAGAGCGAAAGGAGTCGAAGGAGGGTGAAAGAGGGCGAAACGAGACGAAGGCGGGTGGAACAGAGGGAAACGAGATGAAGGAGGTTGAAAGAGAGCGAAATGAGACGAAGGAGGGTGAAAGAGAGCAAAACGAGATGAAGGAGTGTGTAACAGAGCGAAACGAGACGAAGGAGGATGAAAGAGAGCTAAACGAGACGAAGGATGGTCAAAGAGAGCGAAACGAGACGAAGGAGGGTGAAAGAGAGCGAAACGAGACAAAGGAGGGTGAAAGGGAGCGAAACGAGATGAAGGAGTGTGAAAGAGAGCGAAACGAGACGAAGGAGGGTGAAAGAGAGCGAAACGAGATGAAGGAGGGTGAAAGAGAGTGAAACGAGACGAAGGAAGGTGAAAGAGAGCAAAACGAGACGAAGGCGGGTGCAACAGAGCGAAACAAGACGAAGGAGGGTGAAAGAGAGCGAAACGAGACGAAGGAGGGTGAAAGAGAGCAAAACGAGACGATAGAGTGTGAAACAGAGCAAAACGAGACGAAGGAGGATGAAAGAGAGCTAAACGAGACGAAGGAGGGTGAAAGAGAGCGAAACGAGATGAAGGAGGGTGAAAGAGAGCGAAACCAGACGATGGAGGGTGAACGGGAGCGAAAAAAGAGTAAGGAGGGTGAAAGAGAGCGAAACGAGACAAAGGAGGTTAAAAGACCCCGAAACGAGACGAAGGAGGGTGAAAGAGAGAGAAACGAGACGAAGGAGGGTGAAAGAGAGCGAAACGAGACGAAGAAAGGTGAAAGAGAGCGAAACGAGACGAAAGAGGGTAAAAGAGACCGAAACGAGACGGTGGAGGGTGAACAAGAGCGAAACGAGACGAAGGAGGGTGAAAGAGAGCGAAACCAGACGATGGAGGGTGAAAGAGAGCGAAACGAGAGGAAGGAGGGTGAAAGAGAGCGAAACGAGATGAAGGAGGGTGAAAGAGAGCGAAACGAGACGAAGGAGGGTGAAAGAGAGCGAAACGAGACGAAGGAGGGTGAAAGAGAATGAAAGGAGTCGAAGGAGGGTGAAAGAGGGCGAAACGAGACGAAGGCGGGTGGAACAGAGGAAAACGAGATGAAGGAGGTTGAAAGAGAGCGAAACGAGACGAAGGAGGGTGAAAGAGAGCAAAACGAGACGAAGGAGTGTGTAACAGAGCGAAACGAGACGAAGGAGGATGAACGAGAGCTAAACGAGACGAAGGATGGTCAAAGAGAGCGAAACGAGACGAAGGAGGGTGAAAGAGAGTGAAACAAGACGATGGAGGGTGAAAGAGAGCGAAAAAAGTGGAAGGAGGGTGAAAGAGAGCGCAACGAGACAAAGGAGGGTGAAAGAGAGCGAAAGGAGACGAAGGAGGATGAAACAGAGCTAAACGAGACGAAGGAGGGTCAAAGAGAGCGAAACGAGACGAAAGAGGGTACAAGAGAGCGAAACGTGGCGGTGGAGGGTGAAAGAGAGCGAAACGAGACGATGGTGGGTGAAAGAGAGCGAAACAAGACGATGGAGGGTGAACGAGAGCGAAACGAGAGGAAGGAGGTTGAAAGAATGCGAAACGAGATGAAGGAGGGTGGAAGAGAGCGAAACGAGACGAAGGAGGGTGAAAGAGAGTGAAACGAGACGAAGGAAGGTGAAAGAGAGCGAAACGAGACAAAGGAGGGTGAAAGGGAGCGAAACGAGATGAAAGAGTGTGAAAGAGAGCGAAACGAGACAAAGGAGGGTGAAAGAGAGCGAAACGAGACGAAGGAGGGTGAAAGAGAGTGAAACGAGACGAAGGAAGGTGAAAGAGAGCAAAACGAGACGAAGGCGGGTGCAACAGAGCGAAACAAGACGAAGGAGGGTGAAAGAGAGCGAAACGAGACGAAGGAGGGTGAAAGAGAGCAAAACGAGACGATGGAGTGTGAAACAGAGCAAAACGAGACGAAGGAGGATGAAAGAGAGCTAAACGAGACGAAGGAGGGTCAAAGAGAGCGAACGAGATGAAGGAGGGTGAAAGAGAGCGAAACCAGACGATGGAGGGTGAACGAGAGCGAAAAAAGAGTAAGGAGGGTGAAAGAGAGCGAAACAAGACAAAGGAGGGTGAAAGAGAGCGAAACGAGACGAAGGAGGGTGAAAGAGAGCGAAACGAGACGAAGGAGGGTGAAAGAGAGCGAATCGAGACGAAGAAAGGTGAACGAGAGCGAAACGAGACGAAAGAGGGTGAAAGAGAGCGAAACGAGACGGTGGAGGGTGAACGAGAGCGAAAGGAGTCGAAGCAGGGTGAAAGAGAGCGGAACGAGACGAAGGAGGGTGAAAGAGAATGAAACGAGATGAAGGAGGGTGAAAGAGAGTGAAACGAGACGAAGGAGGATGAAAGAGTGCGAAAGGAGACTAAGGCGGGTGGAACAGAGCAAAACAAGACGAAGGAGAGTGAAAGAGAGCGAAACGAGACGAAGGAGGGTGAAAGAGAGCAAAACGAGACGAAGGAGTGTAAAACAGAGCGAAACGAGACGAAGGAGGGTGCAAGAGAGCTAAACGAGACGAAGGAGGGTGAAAGAGAGCGAAACGAGACGAAAGAGTGTAAAAGAGTGCGAGACAAGACGGTGGAGGGTGAAAGAGAGCGAAACGAGGCGATGCAGGGTGAAAGAGAGCGAAACGAAAGGAAGGAGGGTGAAAGAGAGCGAAACGAGACGAAGGAGGGTGAAAGAGAGCGAAACGAGATGAAGGAGGATGGAAGAGAGCGAAACGAGACGAAGGAGGGTGAAAGAGAGAGAAACGAGATGAAGGAAGGTGAAAGAGAGCGAAACGAGACGAAGGAGGGTGAAATAGAGTGAAACGAGATGAAGGTAGCTGAAAGAGTGCGAAACGAGACCAAAGAGGGTGAAAGAGAGAGAAACGAGAGGAAGGAAGGTGAAAGAGAGCGAAACAAGACAAAGCAGGGTGAAAGGGAGCGAAACGAGAGGAATGAGGGTGAAATAGCGCAAAATAAGACGAAGGAGGGTGAAAGGGAGCCAAACCAGAGAAAGGAGGGTGAAATAGAGCGAAATAAGACGAAGGAGGGTGAAAGAGAGCGAAACGAGACGAAGGGGTGTGAAACAGAGCGAAACGAGACGAAGGAGGGTGAAAGAGAGTGAAACGAGAAGAAGGAGGGTGAAAGAGAGTGAAACGAGACGAAGGAGTCTGAAACAGAGCGAAACGAGATGAAGGAGGGTGAAAGAGAGCGAAACAAGATGAAGGAGGGTGAAAGAGGGCGAAACAAGACGAAGGCGGGAGCAACAGAGCGAAACAAGACGAAGGAGGTTGAAAGAGAGCGAAACGAGACGAAGGAGGGTGAAAGAGAGCAAAACGAGACGAAGGAGTGTGAAACAGTGCGAAACGAGACGAAGGAAGGTGAAAGAGAGCAAAACGAGACGAAGGCGGGTCAAAGAGAGCGAAACGAGACGAAGGAGGGTGAAAGAGAGCGAAACGAGACGAAGGAGGGTGAAAGAGAGCAAAACGAGACGATGGAGTGTGAAACAGAGCAAAACGAGACGAAGGAGGATGAAAGAGAGCTAAACGAGACGAAGGAGGGTCAAAGAGAGCGAACGAGATGAAGGAGGGTGAAAGAGAGCGAAACCAGACGATGGAGGGTGAACGAGAGCGAAAAAAGAGTAAGGAGGGTGAAAGAGAGCGAAACAAGACAAAGGAGGGTGAAAGAGAGCGAAACGAGACGAAGGAGGGTGAAAGAGAGCGAAACGAGACGAAGGAGGGTGAAAGAGAGCGAATCGAGACGAAGAAAGGTGAACGAGAGCGAAACGAGACGAAAGAGGGTAAAAGAGAGCGAAACGAGACGGTGGAGGGTGAACGAGAGCGAAAGGAGTCGAAGCAGGGTGAAAGAGAGCGGAACGAGACGAAGGAGGGTGAAAGAGAACGAAACGAGATGAAGGAGGGTGAAAGAGAGTGAAACGAGACGAAGGAGGATGAAAGAGTGCGAAAGGAGACTAAGGCGGGTGGAACAGAGCAAAACAAGACGAAGGAGAGTGAAAGAGAGCGAAACGAGACGAAGGAGGGTGAAAGAGAGCAAAACGAGACGAAGGAGTGTAAAACAGAGCGAAACGAGACGAAGGAGGGTGCAAGAGAGCTAAACGAGACGAAGGAGGGTGAAAGAGAGCGAAACGAGACGAAAGAGTGTAAAAGAGTGCGAGACAAGACGGTGGAGGGTGAAAGAGAGCGAAACGAGGCGATGCAGGGTGAAAGAGAGCGAAACGAAAGGAAGGAGGGTGAAAGAGAGCGAAACGAGACGAAGGAGGGTGAAAGAGAGCGAAACGAGATGAAGGAGGATGGAAGAGAGCGAAACGAGACGAAGGAGGGTGAAATAGAGTGAAACGAGATGAAGGTAGCTGAAAGAGTGCGAAACGAGACCAAAGAGGGTGAAAGAGAGAGAAACGAGAGGAAGGAAGGTGAAAGAGAGCGAAACAAGACAAAGCAGGGTGAAAGGGAGCGAAACGAGAGGAATGAGGGTGAAATAGCGCAAAATAAGACGAAGGAGGGTGAAAGGGAGCCAAACCAGAGAAAGGAGGGTGAAATAGAGCGAAATAAGACGAAGGAGGGTGAAAGAGAGCGAAACGAGACGCAGGGGTGTGAAACAGAGCGAAACGAGACGAAGGAGGGTGAAAGAGAGTGAAACGAGAAGAAGGAGGGTGAAAGAGAGTGAAACGAGACGAAGGAGTCTGAAACAGAGCGAAACGAGATGAAGGAGGGTGAAAGAGAGCGAAACAAGATGAAGGAGGGTGAAAGAGGGCGAAACAAGACGAAGGCGGGAGCAACAGAGCGAAACAAGACGAAGGAGGTTGAAAGAGAGCGAAACGAGACGAAGGAGGGTGAAAGAGAGCAAAACGAGACGAAGGAGTGTGAAACAGTGCGAAACGAGACGAAGGAGGATGAAAGAGAGCTAAACGAGACGAAGGAGGGTCAAAGAGAGCGAAACGAGACGAAGGAGGGTGAAAGAGAGCGAAACAAGACGATGGAGGGTGAAAGAGAGCGAAAAAAGAGGAAGGAGGGTGAAAGAGAGCGCAACGAGACAAAGGAGGGTGAAAGAGAGCGAAAGGAGACGAAGGAGGATGAAACAGAGCTAAACGAGACGAAGGAGGGTTATAGAGAGCGAAACGAGACGAAAGAGGGTACAAGAGAGCGAAACGTGACGGTGGAGGGTGAAAGAGAGCGAAACGAGACGAAGGTGGGTGAAAGAGAGCGCAACAAGACGATGGAGGGTGAAAGAGAGCGAAACGAGTGGAAGGAGGTTGAAAGAAAGCGAAACGAGATGAAGGAGGGTGGAAGTGAGCGATACGAGACAAAGGAGTGTGAAAGAGAGTGAAACGAGACGAAGGAAGGTGAAAGAGAGCGAAACGAGACAAACGAGGGTGAAAGGGAGCGAAACGAGATGAAGGAGTGTGAAAGAGAGCGAAACGAGACGAAGGAGGGTGAAAGAGAGCGAAACGAGACGAAGGAGGGTGAAAGGGAGTGAAACGAGACGAAGGAAGGTGAAAGAGAGCAAAACGAGACGAAGGCGGGTGCAACAGAGCGAAACAAGACGAAGGAGGGTGAAAGAGAGCGAAACGAGACGAAGGAGGGTGAAAGAGAGCAAAACGAGACGAAGGAGTGTGAAACAGCGCAAAACGAGACGAAGGAGGATGAAAGAGAGCTAAACGAGACGAAGGAGGATCAAAGAGAGCGAAACGAGACGAAGGAGGGTGAAAGAGAGCGAAACCAGACGATGGAGGGTGAACGAGAGCGAAAAAAGAGTAAGGAGGGTGAAAGAGAGCGAAACAAGACAAAGGAGGGTGAAAGAGAGCGAAACGAGACGAAGGAGGGTGAAAGAGAGCGAAACGAGACGAAGGAGGGTGAAAGAGAGCGAATCGAGACGAAGAAAGGTGAACGAGAGCGAAACGAGGCGAAAGAGGGTAAAAGAGAGCGAAACGAGACGGTGGAGGGTGAACGAGAGCGAAAGGAGTCGAAGGAGGGTGAAAGAGAGCGGAACGAGATGAAGGAGGGTGAAAGAGAACGAAACGAGATGAAGGAGGGTGAAAGAGAGCAAAACGAGGCGATGGAGTGTGAAACAGAGCAAAACGAGACGAAGGAGGATGAAAGAGAGCTAAACGAGACGAAGGAGGGTCAAAGAGAGCGAAACGAGATGAAGGAGGTTGAAAGAGAGCGAAACCAGACGATGGAGGGTGAACGGGAGCGAAAAAAGAGTAAGGAAGGTGAAAGAGAGCGAAACGAGACAAAGGAGGTTAAAAGACCCCGAAACGAGACGAAGGAGGGTGAAAGAGAGCGAAACGAGACGAAGGAGGGTGAAAGAGAGCGAAACGAGACGAAGAAAGGTGAAAGAGAGCGAAACGAGACGAAAGAGGGTAAAAGAGACCGAAACGAGACCGTGGAGGGTGAACAAGAGCGAAACGAGACGAAGGAGGGTGAAGGAGAGCGAAACCAGACGATGGAGGGTGAAAGAGAGCGAAACGAGAGGAAGGAGGGTGAAAGAGAGCGAAACGAGATGGAGGAGGGTGAAAGAGAGCGAAACGAGACAAAGGAGGGTGAAAGAGAGCGAAAGGAGTCGAAGGAGGGTGAAAGAGGGCGAAACGAGACGAAGGCGGGTGGAACAGAGGGAAACGAGATGAAGGAGGTTGAAAGAGAGCGAAATGAGACGAAGGAGGGTGAAAGAGAGCAAAACGAGATGAAGGAGTGTGTAACAGAGCGAAACGAGACGAAGGAGGATGAAAGAGAGCTAAACGAGACGAAGGATGGTCAAAGAGAGCGAAACGAGACGAAGGAGGGTGAAAGAGAGCGAAACGAGACAAAGGAGGGTGAAAGGGAGCGAAACGAGATGAAGGAGTGTGAAAGAGAGCGAAACGAGACGAAGGAGGGTGAAAGAGAGCGAAACGAGATGAAGGAGGGTGAAAGAGAGTGAAACGAGACGAAGGAAGGTGAAAGAGAGCAAAACGAGACGAAGGCGGGTGCAACAGAGCGAAACAAGACGAAGGAGGGTGAAAGAGAGCGAAACGAGACGAAGGAGGGTGAAAGAGAGCAAAACGAGACGATAGAGTGTGAAACAGAGCAAAACGAGACGAAGGAGGATGAAAGAGAGCTAAACGAGACGAAGGAGGGTGAAAGAGAGCGAAACGAGATGAAGGAGGGTGAAAGAGAGCGAAACCAGACGATGGAGGGTGAACGGGAGCGAAAAAAGAGTAAGGAGGGTGAAAGAGAGCGAAACGAGACAAAGGAGGTTAAAAGACCCCGAAACGAGACGAAGGAGGGTGAAAGAGAGAGAAACGAGACGAAGGAGGGTGAAAGAGAGCGAAACGAGACGAAGAAAGGTGAAAGAGAGCGAAACGAGACGAAAGAGGGTAAAAGAGACCGAAACGAGACGGTGGAGGGTGAACAAGAGCGAAACGAGACGAAGGAGGGTGAAAGAGAGCGAAACCAGACGATGGAGGGTGAAAGAGAGCGAAACGAGAGGAAGGAGGGTGAAAGAGAGCGAAACGAGATGAAGGAGGGTGAAAGAGAGCGAAACGAGACGAAGGAGGGTGAAAGAGAGCGAAACGAGACGAAGGAGGGTGAAAGAGAATGAAAGGAGTCGAAGGAGGGTGAAAGAGGGCGAAACGAGACGAAGGCGGGTGGAACAGAGGAAAACGAGATGAAGGAGGTTGAAAGAGAGCGAAACGAGACGAAGGAGGGTGAAAGAGAGCAAAACGAGACGAAGGAGTGTGTAACAGAGCGAAACGAGACGAAGGAGGATGAACGAGAGCTAAACGAGACGAAGGATGGTCAAAGAGAGCGAAACGAGACGAAGGAGGGTGAAAGAGAGTGAAACAAGACGATGGAGGGTGAAAGAGAGCGAAAAAAGTGGAAGGAGGGTGAAAGAGAGCGCAACGAGACAAAGGAGGGTGAAAGAGAGCGAAAGGAGACGAAGGAGGATGAAACAGAGCTAAACGAGACGAAGGAGGGTCAAAGAGAGCGAAACGAGACGAAAGAGGGTACAAGAGAGCGAAACGTGGCGGTGGAGGGTGAAAGAGAGCGAAACGAGACGATGGTGGGTGAAAGAGAGCGAAACAAGACGATGGAGGGTGAACGAGAGCGAAACGAGAGGAAGGAGGTTGAAAGAATGCGAAACGAGATGAAGGAGGGTGGAAGAGAGCGAAACGAGACGAAGGAGGGTGAAAGAGAGTGAAACGAGACGAAGGAAGGTGAAAGAGAGCGAAACGAGACAAAGGAGGGTGAAAGGGAGCGAAACGAGATGAAAGAGTGTGAAAGAGAGCGAAACGAGACAAAGGAGGGTGAAAGAGAGCGAAACGAGACGAAGGAGGGTGAAAGAGAGTGAAACGAGACGAAGGAAGGTGAAAGAGAGCAAAACGAGACGAAGGCGGGTGCAACAGAGCGAAACAAGACGAAGGAGGGTGAAAGAGAGCGAAACGAGACGAAGGAGGGTGAAAGAGAGCAAAACGAGACGATGGAGTGTGAAACAGAGCAAAACGAGACGAAGGAGGATGAAAGAGAGCTAAACGAGACGAAGGAGGGTCAAAGAGAGCGAACGAGATGAAGGAGGGTGAAAGAGAGCGAAACCAGACGATGGAGGGTGAACGAGAGCGAAAAAAGAGTAAGGAGGGTGAAAGAGAGCGAAACAAGACAAAGGAGGGTGAAAGAGAGCGAAACGAGACGAAGGAGGGTGAAAGAGAGCGAAACGAGACGAAGGAGGGTGAAAGAGAGCGAATCGAGACGAAGAAAGGTGAACGAGAGCGAAACGAGACGAAAGAGGGTGAAAGAGAGCGAAACGAGACGGTGGAGGGTGAACGAGAGCGAAAGGAGTCGAAGCAGGGTGAAAGAGAGCGGAACGAGACGAAGGAGGGTGAAAGAGAATGAAACGAGATGAAGGAGGGTGAAAGAGAGTGAAACGAGACGAAGGAGGATGAAAGAGTGCGAAAGGAGACTAAGGCGGGTGGAACAGAGCAAAACAAGACGAAGGAGAGTGAAAGAGAGCGAAACGAGACGAAGGAGGGTGAAAGAGAGCAAAACGAGACGAAGGAGTGTAAAACAGAGCGAAACGAGACGAAGGAGGGTGCAAGAGAGCTAAACGAGACGAAGGAGGGTGAAAGAGAGCGAAACGAGACGAAAGAGTGTAAAAGAGTGCGAGACAAGACGGTGGAGGGTGAAAGAGAGCGAAACGAGGCGATGCAGGGTGAAAGAGAGCGAAACGAAAGGAAGGAGGGTGAAAGAGAGCGAAACGAGACGAAGGAGGGTGAAAGAGAGCGAAACGAGATGAAGGAGGATGGAAGAGAGCGAAACGAGACGAAGGAGGGTGAAAGAGAGAGAAACGAGATGAAGGAAGGTGAAAGAGAGCGAAACGAGACGAAGGAGGGTGAAATAGAGTGAAACGAGATGAAGGTAGCTGAAAGAGTGCGAAACGAGACCAAAGAGGGTGAAAGAGAGAGAAACGAGAGGAAGGAAGGTGAAAGAGAGCGAAACAAGACAAAGCAGGGTGAAAGGGAGCGAAACGAGAGGAATGAGGGTGAAATAGCGCAAAATAAGACGAAGGAGGGTGAAAGGGAGCCAAACCAGAGAAAGGAGGGTGAAATAGAGCGAAATAAGACGAAGGAGGGTGAAAGAGAGCGAAACGAGACGAAGGGGTGTGAAACAGAGCGAAACGAGACGAAGGAGGGTGAAAGAGAGTGAAACGAGAAGAAGGAGGGTGAAAGAGAGTGAAACGAGACGAAGGAGTCTGAAACAGAGCGAAACGAGATGAAGGAGGGTGAAAGAGAGCGAAACAAGATGAAGGAGGGTGAAAGAGGGCGAAACAAGACGAAGGCGGGAGCAACAGAGCGAAACAAGACGAAGGAGGTTGAAAGAGAGCGAAACGAGACGAAGGAGGGTGAAAGAGAGCAAAACGAGACGAAGGAGTGTGAAACAGTGCGAAACGAGACGAAGGAAGGTGAAAGAGAGCAAAACGAGACGAAGGCGGGTCAAAGAGAGCGAAACGAGACGAAGGAGGGTGAAAGAGAGCGAAACGAGACGAAGGAGGGTGAAAGAGAGCAAAACGAGACGATGGAGTGTGAAACAGAGCAAAACGAGACGAAGGAGGATGAAAGAGAGCTAAACGAGACGAAGGAGGGTCAAAGAGAGCGAACGAGATGAAGGAGGGTGAAAGAGAGCGAAACCAGACGATGGAGGGTGAACGAGAGCGAAAAAAGAGTAAGGAGGGTGAAAGAGAGCGAAACAAGACAAAGGAGGGTGAAAGAGAGCGAAACGAGACGAAGGAGGGTGAAAGAGAGCGAAACGAGACGAAGGAGGGTGAAAGAGAGCGAATCGAGACGAAGAAAGGTGAACGAGAGCGAAACGAGACGAAAGAGGGTAAAAGAGAGCGAAACGAGACGGTGGAGGGTGAACGAGAGCGAAAGGAGTCGAAGCAGGGTGAAAGAGAGCGGAACGAGACGAAGGAGGGTGAAAGAGAACGAAACGAGATGAAGGAGGGTGAAAGAGAGTGAAACGAGACGAAGGAGGATGAAAGAGTGCGAAAGGAGACTAAGGCGGGTGGAACAGAGCAAAACAAGACGAAGGAGAGTGAAAGAGAGCGAAACGAGACGAAGGAGGGTGAAAGAGAGCAAAACGAGACGAAGGAGTGTAAAACAGAGCGAAACGAGACGAAGGAGGGTGCAAGAGAGCTAAACGAGACGAAGGAGGGTGAAAGAGAGCGAAACGAGACGAAAGAGTGTAAAAGAGTGCGAGACAAGACGGTGGAGGGTGAAAGAGAGCGAAACGAGGCGATGCAGGGTGAAAGAGAGCGAAACGAAAGGAAGGAGGGTGAAAGAGAGCGAAACGAGACGAAGGAGGGTGAAAGAGAGCGAAACGAGATGAAGGAGGATGGAAGAGAGCGAAACGAGACGAAGGAGGGTGAAATAGAGTGAAACGAGATGAAGGTAGCTGAAAGAGTGCGAAACGAGACCAAAGAGGGTGAAAGAGAGAGAAACGAGAGGAAGGAAGGTGAAAGAGAGCGAAACAAGACAAAGCAGGGTGAAAGGGAGCGAAACGAGAGGAATGAGGGTGAAATAGCGCAAAATAAGACGAAGGAGGGTGAAAGGGAGCCAAACCAGAGAAAGGAGGGTGAAATAGAGCGAAATAAGACGAAGGAGGGTGAAAGAGAGCGAAACGAGACGCAGGGGTGTGAAACAGAGCGAAACGAGACGAAGGAGGGTGAAAGAGAGTGAAACGAGAAGAAGGAGGGTGAAAGAGAGTGAAACGAGACGAAGGAGTCTGAAACAGAGCGAAACGAGATGAAGGAGGGTGAAAGAGAGCGAAACAAGATGAAGGAGGGTGAAAGAGGGCGAAACAAGACGAAGGCGGGAGCAACAGAGCGAAACAAGACGAAGGAGGTTGAAAGAGAGCGAAACGAGACGAAGGAGGGTGAAAGAGAGCAAAACGAGACGAAGGAGTGTGAAACAGTGCGAAACGAGACGAAGGAGGATGAAAGAGAGCTAAACGAGACGAAGGAGGGTCAAAGAGAGCGAAACGAGACGAAGGAGGGTGAAAGAGAGCGAAACAAGACGATGGAGGGTGAAAGAGAGCGAAAAAAGAGGAAGGAGGGTGAAAGAGAGCGCAACGAGACAAAGGAGGGTGAAAGAGAGCGAAAGGAGACGAAGGAGGATGAAACAGAGCTAAACGAGACGAAGGAGGGTTATAGAGAGCGAAACGAGACGAAAGAGGGTACAAGAGAGCGAAACGTGACGGTGGAGGGTGAAAGAGAGCGAAACGAGACGAAGGTGGGTGAAAGAGAGCGCAACAAGACGATGGAGGGTGAAAGAGAGCGAAACGAGTGGAAGGAGGTTGAAAGAAAGCGAAACGAGATGAAGGAGGGTGGAAGTGAGCGATACGAGACAAAGGAGTGTGAAAGAGAGTGAAACGAGACGAAGGAAGGTGAAAGAGAGCGAAACGAGACAAACGAGGGTGAAAGGGAGCGAAACGAGATGAAGGAGTGTGAAAGAGAGCGAAACGAGACGAAGGAGGGTGAAAGAGAGCGAAACGAGACGAAGGAGGGTGAAAGGGAGCGAAACGAGACGAAGGAAGGTGAAAGAGAGCAAAACGAGACGAAGGCGGGTGCAACAGAGCGAAACAAGACGAAGGAGGGTGAAAGAGAGCGAAACGAGACGAAGGAGGGTGAAAGAGAGCAAAACGAGACGAAGGAGTGTGAAACAGCGCAAAACGAGACGAAGGAGGATGAAAGAGAGCTAAACGAGACGAAGGAGGATCAAAGAGAGCGAAACGAGACGAAGGAGGGTGAAAGAGAGCGAAACCAGACGATGGAGGGTGAACGAGAGCGAAAAAAGAGTAAGGAGGGTGAAAGAGAGCGAAACAAGACAAAGGAGGGTGAAAGAGAGCGAAACGAGACGAAGGAGGGTGAAAGAGAGCGAAACGAGACGAAGGAGGGTGAAAGAGAGCGAATCGAGACGAAGAAAGGTGAACGAGAGCGAAACGAGGCGAAAGAGGGTAAAAGAGAGCGAAACGAGACGGTGGAGGGTGAACGAGAGCGAAAGGAGTCGAAGGAGGGTGAAAGAGAGCGGAACGAGATGAAGGAGGGTGAAAGAGAACGAAACGAGATGAAGGAGGGTGAAAGAGAGTGAAACGAGACGAAGGAGGATGAAAGAGTGCGAAAGGAGACTAAGGCGGGTGGAACAGAGCAAAACAAGACGAAGGAGAGTGAAAGAGAGCGAAACGAGACGAAGGAGGGTGAAAGAGAGCAAAACGAGACGAAGGAGTGTAAAACAGAGCGAAACGAGACGAAGGAGGGTGCAAGAGAGCTAAACGAGACGAAGGAGGGTGAAAGAGAGCGAAACGAGACGAAAGAGTGTAAAAGAGAGCGAGACAAGACGGTGGAGGGTGAAAGAGAGCGAAACGAGACGATGCAGGGTGAAAGAGAGCGAAACGAAAGGAAGGAGGGTGAAAGAGAGCGAAACGAGACGAAGGAGGGTGAAAGAGAGCGAAACGAGATGAAGGAGGATGTAAGAGAGCGAAACAAGACGAAGGAGGGTGAAAGAGAGAGAAACGAGATGAAGGAAGGTGAAAGAGAGCGAAACGAGACGAAGGAGGGTGAAAGAGAGCGTAACGAGATGAAGGAGGGTGGAAGAGAGCGAAACGAGATGAAGGAGGCTGAAAGAGAGTGAAACGAGATGAAGGTAGCTGAAAGAGTGCGAAACGAGACCAAAGAGGGTGAAAGAGAGAGAAACGAGAGGAAGGAAGGTGAAAGAGAGCGAAACAAGACAAAGGAGGGTGAAAGGGAGCGAAACGAGAGGAAGGAGGGTGAAATAGAGCAAAATAAGACGAAGGAGGGTGAAAGAGAGCGAAACAAGACGAAGGAGTGTGAAACAGAGCGAAACGAGAAGAAGGAGGGTGAAAGCGAGCGAAACGAGACGAAGGAGTCTGAAACAGAGCGAAACGAGATGAAGGAGGGTGCAAGAGAGCTAAACGAGACGAAGGAGGGTGAAAGAGAGCGAAACGAGACGAAAGAGTGTAAAAGAGAGCGAGACAAGACGGTGGAGGGTGAAAGAGAGCGAAACGAGACGATGCAGGGTGAAAGAGAGCGAAACGAGAGGAAGGAGGGTGAAAGAGAGCGAAACGAGACAAAGGAGGGTGAAAGAGCGCGAAACGAGATGAAGGAGGATGGAAGAAGGCAAAATGAGACGAAGGAGGGTGAAAGAGAGAGAAACGAGATGAAGGAAGGTGAAAGAGAGCGAAACGAGATGAAGGAGGGTGAAAGAGAGCGTAACGAGATGAAGGATGGTGGAAGAGAGCGAAACGAGATGAAGGAGGCTGAAAGAGAGTGAAACGAGATGAAGGTAGGTGAAAGAGTGCGAAACGAGACCAAAGAGGGTGAAAGAGAGAGAAACGAGACGAAGGAAGGTGAAAGAGAGCGAAACAAGACAAAGGAGGGTGAAAGGGAGCGAAACGAGAGGAAGGAGGGTGAAATAGAGCGAAATAAGACGAAGGAGGGTGAAAGAGAGCGAAACGAGACGAAGGAGTGTGAAACAGAGCGAAACGAGACGAAGGAGGGTGAAAGAGAGTGAAACGAGAAGAAGGAGGGTGAAAGAGAGCGAAACGAGACGAAGGAGTCTGAAACAGAGCGAAACGAGATGAAGGAGGGTGAAAGAGAGCGAAACAAGATGAAGGAGGGTGAAAGAGGGCGAAACGAGACGACGGCGGGTGCAACAGAGCGAAACAAGACGAAGGAGGTTGAAAGAGAGCGAAACGAGACGAAGGAGTGTGAAACAGAGCGAAACGAGACGAACGAGGATGAAAGAGAGCTAAACGAGACGAGGGAGGGTCATAGAGAGCGAAACGAGACGAAGGAGGGTGAAAGAGAGCGAAACAAGACGATGGAGGGTGAAAGAGAGCGACAAAAGAGGAAGGAGGGTGAAAGAGAGCGAAACGAGACGAAGGAGTCTGAAACAGAGCGAAACGAGATGAAGGAGGGTGAAAGAGAGCGCAACGAGACAAAGGAGGGTGAAAGAGAGCGAAAGGAGAAGAAGGAGGATGAAACAGAGATAAACGAGACGAAGGAGAGTCAAAGAGAGCGAAACGAGACGAAAGAGGGTAAAAGAGAGCGAAACGTGACGGTGGAGGGTGAAAGAGAGCGAAACGAGACGAAGGTGGGTGAAAGAGAGCGAAACAAGACGACGGAGGGTGAAAGAGAGCGAAACGAGAGGGAGGAGGTTGAAAGATAGCGAAACGAGATGAAGGAGGGTGAAAGAGAGCGAAAGGAGTCGAAGGAGGGTGAAAGAGAGTGGAACGAGATGAAGGAGGGTGAAAGAGACCGAAACGAGACGAAGGAGGGTGAAAGAGAGAGAAACGAGACGAAGAAGGGTGAAAGAGATAAACGAGACGAAGGAAGGTGAAAGAGAGCGAAAAGAGACGAAGGAATGTGAAAGAGAGCGAAACGAGACAAAGGAAGGTGAAAGGGAGCAAAACGAGACGAAGGCGGGTGGAACAGAGCGAAACAAGACGAAAGAAGGGTGAAAGAGAGCAAAACGAGACGAAGGAGGGTGAAAGAGAGCGAAAGGAGTCGAAGGAGGGTGAAAGAGAACGAAACGAGATGAAGGAGGGTGAAAGAGAGTGAAACGAGACGAAGGAGGATGAAAGAGTGCGAAAGGAGACGAAGGCGGGTGGAACAGAGCGAAACAAGATGAAGGAGAGTGAAAGAGAGCGAAACGAGACGAAGGAGGGTGAAAGAGAGCGAAAGGAGATGAAGGAGGGAGAAAGAGAGCAAAACGAGACGAAGTAGTGTAAAACAGAGCAAAACGAGACGAAGGAGTGTAAAACAGAGCGAAACGAGACGAAGGAGGGTGAAAGAGAGCGAAACGAGACGAAAGAGTGTAAAAGAGAGCGAGACAAGACGGTGGAGGGTGAAAGGGAGCGAAACAAGACAAAGGAGGGTGAAAGGGAGCGAAACGAGACGAAGGAGGATGAAAGAGAGCTAAACGAGACGAAGGAGGGTCAAAGAGAGCGAAACGAGACAAAGGAGTGTGAAAGAGAGCGAAACGTGACGGTGGAGGGTGAAAGAGAGTGAAACGAGACGATGGTGGGTGAAAGAGAGCGAAACAAAACGATGGAGGGTGAAAGAGAGCGAAACGAGAGGAAGGAGGTTGAAAGAATGCGAAACGAGATGAAGGAGGGTGGAAGAGAGCGAAACGAGACGAAGGAGGGTGAAAGAGTGTGAAACGAGACGAAGGAAGGTGAAAGAGAGCGAAACGAGACAAAGGAGGGTGAAAGGGAGCGAAACGAGATGAAGGAGTGTGAAAGAGAGCGAAACGAGGCGAAGGAGGGTGAAAGAGAGCGAAACGAGACGAAGGAGGGTGAAAGAGAGTGAAACGAGACGAAGGAAGGTGAAAGAGAGCAAAACGAGACGAAGGCGGGTGCAACAGAGCGTAACAAGACGAAGGAGGGTGAAAGAGAGCGAAACGAGACGAAGGAGGGTGAAAGAGAGCAAAACGAGGCGATGGAGTGTGAAACAGAGCAAAACGAGACGAAGGAGGATGAAAGAGAGCTAAACGAGACGAAGGAGGGTCAAAGAGAGCGAAACGAGATGAAGGAGGGTGAAAGAGAGCGAAACCAGACGATGGAGGGTGAACGGGAGCGAAAAAAGAGTAAGGAAGGTGAAAGAGAGCGAAACGAGACAAAGGAGGTTAAAAGACCCCGAAACGAGACGAAGGAGGGTGAAAGAGAGCGAAACGAGACGAAGGAGGGTGAAAGAGAGCGAAACGAGACGAAGAAAGGTGAAAGAGAGCGAAACGAGACGAAAGAGGGTAAAAGAGACCGAAACGAGACGGTGGAGGGTGAACAAGAGCGAAACGAGACGAAGGAGGGTGAAGGAGAGCGAAACCAGACGATGGAGGGTGAAAGAGAGCGAAACGAGAGGAAGGAGGGTGAAAGAGAGCGAAACGAGATGGAGGAGGGTGAAAGAGAGCGAAACGAGACAAAGGAGGGTGAAAGAGAGCGAAAGGAGTCGAAGGAGGGTGAAAGAGGGCGAAACGAGACGAAGGCGGGTGGAACAGAGGGAAACGAGATGAAGGAGGTTGAAAGAGAGCGAAATGAGACGAAGGAGGGTGAAAGAGAGCAAAACGAGATGAAGGAGTGTGTAACAGAGCGAAACGAGACGAAGGAGGATGAAAGAGAGCTAAACGAGACGAAGGATGGTCAAAGAGAGCGAAACGAGACGAAGGAGGGTGAAAGAGAGCGAAACGAGACAAAGGAGGGTGAAAGGGAGCGAAACGAGATGAAGGAGTGTGAAAGAGAGCGAAACGAGACGAAGGAGGGTGAAAGAGAGCGAAACGAGATGAAGGAGGGTGAAAGAGAGTGAAACGAGACGAAGGAAGGTGAAAGAGAGCAAAACGAGACGAAGGCGGGTGCAACAGAGCGAAACAAGACGAAGGAGGGTGAAAGAGAGCGAAACGAGACGAAGGAGGGTGAAAGAGAGCAAAACGAGACGATGGAGTGTGAAACAGAGCAAAACGAGACGAAGGAGGATGAAAGAGAGCTAAACGAGACGAAGGAGGGTGAAAGAGAGCGAAACGAGATGAAGGAGGGTGAAAGAGAGCGAAACCAGACGATGGAGGGTGAACGGGAGCGAAAAAAGAGTAAGGAGGGTGAAAGAGAGCGAAACGAGACAAAGGAGGTTAAATGACCCCGAAACGAGACGAAGGAGGGTGAAAGAGAGCGAAACGAGACGAAGGAGGGTGAAAGAGAGCGAAACGTGACGGTGGAGGGTGAAAGAGAGTGAAACGAGACGATGGTGGGTGAAAGAGAGCGAAACAAGACGATGGAGGGTGAAAGAGAGCGAAACGAGAGGAAGGAGGTTGAAAGAATGCGAAACGAGATGAAGGAGGGTGGAAGAGAGCGAAACGAGACGAAGGAGGGTGAAAGAGTGTGAAACGAGACGAAGGAAGGTGAAAGAGAGCGAAACGAGACAAAGGAGGGTGAAAGGGAGCGAAACGAGATGAAGGAGTGTGAAAGAGAGCGAAACGAGGCGAAGGAGGGTGAAAGAGAGCGAAACGAGACGAAGGAGGGTGAAAGAGAGTGAAACGAGACGAAGGAAGGTGAAAGAGAGCAAAACGAGACGAAGGCGGGTGCAACAGAGCGTAACAAGACGAAGGAGGGTGAAAGAGAGCGAAACGAGACGAAGGAGGGTGAAAGAGAGCAAAACGAGGCGATGGAGTGTGAAACAGAGCAAAACGAGACGAAGGAGGATGAAAGAGAGCTAAACGAGACGAAGGAGGGTCAAAGAGAGCGAAACGAGATGAAGGAGGGTGAAAGAGAGCGAAACCAGACGATGGAGGGTGAACGGGAGCGAAAAAAGAGTAAGGAAGGTGAAAGAGAGCGAAACGAGACAAAGGAGGTTAAAAGACCCCGAAACGAGACGAAGGAGGGTGAAAGAGAGCGAAACGAGACGAAGGAGGGTGAAAGAGAGCGAAACGAGACGAAGAAAGGTGAAAGAGAGCGAAACGAGACGAAAGAGGGTAAAAGAGACCGAAACGAGACGGTGGAGGGTGAACAAGAGCGAAACGAGACGAAGGAGGGTGAAGGAGAGCGAAACCAGACGATGGAGGGTGAAAGAGAGCGAAACGAGAGGAAGGAGGGTGAAAGAGAGCGAAACGAGATGGAGGAGGGTGAAAGAGAGCGAAACGAGACAAAGGAGGGTGAAAGAGAGCGAAAGGAGTCGAAGGAGGGTGAAAGAGGGCGAAACGAGACGAAGGCGGGTGGAACAGAGGGAAACGAGATGAAGGAGGTTGAAAGAGAGCGAAATGAGACGAAGGAGGGTGAAAGAGAGCAAAACGAGATGAAGGAGTGTGTAACAGTGCGAAACGAGACGAAGGAGGATGAAAGAGAGCTAAACGAGACGAAGGATGGTCAAAGAGAGCGAAACGAGACGAAGGAGGGTGAAAGAGAGCGAAACGAGACAAAGGAGGGTGAAAGGGAGCGAAACGAGATGAAGGAGTGTGAAAGAGAGCGAAACGAGACGAAGGAGGGTGAAAGAGAGCGAAACGAGATGAAGGAGGGTGAAAGAGAGTGAAACGAGACGAAGGAAGGTGAAAGAGAGCAAAACGAGACGAAGGCGGGTGCAACAGAGCGAAACAAGACGAAGGAGGGTGAAAGAGAGCGAAACGAGACGAAGGAGGGTGAAAGAGAGCAAAACGAGACGATGGAGTGTGAAACAGAGCAAAACGAGACGAAGGAGGATGAAAGAGAGCTAAACGAGACGAAGGAGGGTGAAAGAGAGCGAAACGAGATGAAGGAGGGTGAAAGAGAGCGAAACCAGACGATGGAGGGTGAACGGGAGCGAAAAAAGAGTAAGGAGGGTGAAAGAGAGCGAAACGAGACAAAGGAGGTTAAAAGACCCCGAAACGAGACGAAGGAGGGTGAAAGAGAGCGAAACGAGACGAAGGAGGGTGAAAGAGAGCGAAACGAGACGAAGAAAGGTGAAAGAGAGCGAAACGAGACGAAAGAGGGTAAAAGAGACCGAAACGAGACGGTGGAGGGTGAACAAGAGCGAAACGAGACGAAGGAGGGTGAAAGAGAGCGAAACCAGACGATGGAGGGTGAAAGAGAGCGAAACGAGAGGAAGGAGGGTGAAAGAGAGCGAAACGAGATGAAGGAGGGTGAAAGAGAGCGAAACGAGACGAAGGAGGGTGAAAGAGAGCGAAACGAGACGAAGGAGGGTGAAAGAGAATGAAAGGAGTCGAAGGAGGGTGAAAGAGGGCGAAACGAGACGAAGGCGGGTGGAACAGAGGAAAACGAGATGAAGGAGGTTGAAAGAGAGCGAAACGAGACGAAGGAGGGTGAAAGAGAGCAAAACGAGACGAAGGAGTGTGTAACAGAGCGAAACGAGACGAAGGAGGATGAACGAGAGCTAAACGAGATGAAGGATGGTCAAAGAGAGCGAAACGAGACGAAGGAGGGTGAAAGAGAGCGAAACAAGACGATGGAGGGTGAAAGAGAGCGAAAAAAGAGGAAGGAGGGTGAAAGAGAGCGCAACGAGACAAAGGAGGGTGAAAGAGAGCGAAAGGAGACGAAGGAGGATGAAACAGAGCTAAACGAGACGAAGGAGGGTCAAAGAGAGCGAAACGAGACGAAAGAGGGTACAAGAGAGCGAAACGTGGCGGTGGAGGGTGAAAGAGAGCGAAACGAGACGATGGTGGGTGAAAGAGAGCGAAACAAGACGATGGAGGGTGAAAGAGAGCGAAACGAGAGGAAGGAGGTTGAAAGAATGCGAAACGAGATGAAGGAGGGTGGAAGAGAGCGAAACGAGACGAAGGAGGGTGAAAGAGAGTGAAACGAGACGAAGGAAGGTGAAAGAGAGCGAAACGAGATGAAAGAGTGTGAAAGAGAGCGAAACGAGACAAAGGAGGGTGAAAGAGAGCGAAACGAGACGAAGGAGGGTGAAAGAGAGTGAAACGAGACGAAGGAAGGTGAAAGAGAGCAAAACGAGACGAAGGCGGGTGCAACAGAGCGAAACAAGACGAAGGAGGGTGAAAGAGAGCGAAACGAGACGAAGGAGGGTGAAAGAGAGCAAAACGAGACGATGGAGTGTGAAACAGAGCAAAACGAGACGAAGGAGGATGAAAGAGAGCTAAACGAGACGAAGGAGGGTCAAAGAGAGCGAACGAGATGAAGGAGGGTGAAAGAGAGCGAAACCAGACGATGGAGGGTGAACGAGAGCGAAAAAAGAGTAAGGAGGGTGAAAGAGAGCGAAACGAGACAAAGGAGGTTGAAAGAGACCGAAACGAGACGAAGGAGGGTGAAAGAGAGCGAAACGAGACGAAGGAGGGTGAAAGAGAGCGAAACGAGACGAAGAAAGGTGAAAGAGTGCGAAACGAGACGAAAGAGGGTAAAAGAGAGCGAAACGAGACGGTGGAGGGTGAAAGAGAGCGAAACGAGAGGAAGGAGGGTGAAAGAGAGCGAAACGAGACGAAGGAGGGTGAAAGAGAGCGAAAGGAGTCGAAGGAGGGTGAAAGAGGGCGAAACGAGACGAAGGCGGGTGGAACAGAGGGAAACGAGACGAAGGAGGGTGAAAGAGAGCGAAATGAGATGAAGGAGGGTGAAAGAGAGCAAAACGAGACGAAGGAGTGTAAAACAGAGCGAAACTAGTCGAAGGAGGATGAAAGTGATCTAAACGAGACGAAGGAGGGTCAAAGAGAGCGAAACGAGATGAAGGAGGGTCAAAGAGGGCGAAACGAGACGAAGGAGGGTGAAACATGGCGAAGCGAGACGAACGAGCATGAAAGAGAGTGAAACGAGATGAAGGAGGGTAAAAGAGAGCGAAATGAGACGAAGGAAGGTGATAGAGAGCGAAAGGAGTCGAAGGAGGGTGAAAGAGAGTGGAACGAGATGAAGGACGGTGAAAGAGACCGAAACGAGACGAAGGAGGGTGAAAGAGAGCGAAACGAGACGAAGAAGGGTGAAAGAGAGAGAAACGAGACGAAGGAAGGTGAAAGAGAGCGAAAAGAGACGAAGGAAGGTGAAAGAGAGGGAAACGAGACAAAGGAGGGTGAAAGGGAGCGAAACGAGACGAAGGCGGGTGGAACAGAGTGAAACAAGACGAAGGAGGGTGAAAGAGGGCGAAGCGAGACGAAGGAGCATGAAAGAGAGCGAAACGAGATGAAGGAGGGTAAAAGAGAGCGAAACGAGATGAAAGAGTTTAAAAGAGAGCGAAACGAGACGAAGGAGGGTGAAAGAGAGCGAAACGAGATGAAGGAGGGTGAAAGAGAGTGGAACGACACGAAGGAGGGTGAAAGAGAGCGAAACGAGAAGAAGGAGGGTGAAAGAGAGTGAAACGAGACGAAGGAGGGTGAAAGAGAGCGAAACGAGATGAAGGAGGGTGGAAAAGAGCGAAACGAAATGAAGGAGTGTGAAAGAGAGCGAAAAGAGATGAAGGAGGGTGAAAGAGAGCGAAACGAGATGAAGGAGGGTGAAAGAGGGCGAAACGAGAGGAAGGAGGGTGAAAGAGAGCGAAACGAGACAAAGGAGGGTGAAAGAGAGCGAAACGAGAGGAAGGAGGGTGAAAGAGAGCGAAACGAGACAAAGGAGGGTGAAAGAGAGCGAAACGAGACGAAGGAGGGTGAAAGAGAGCGAAACGAGATGAAGAAAGGTGAAAGAGAGCGAAACGAGACGAAGGAGGGTGAAAGAGAGCGAAACGAGATGAAGGAGGGTGAAAGAGAGCGAAATGAGACGAAGGAGGGTGAAAGAGAGCGAAAGGAGTCGAAGGAGGGTGCAAGAGAGTGGAACGAGATGAAGGAGGGTGAAAGAGACCGAAACGAGACGAAGGAGGGTGAAAGAGAGCGAAAGGAGTCGAAGGAGGGTGAAAGAGAACGAAACGAGATGAAGGTGGGTGAAAGAGAGTGAAATGAGACAAAGGAGGATGAAAGACCGCGAAAGGAGACGAAGGCGGGTGGAACAGAGCGAAACAAGACGAAGGAGAGTGAAAGAGAGCGAAACGAGACGAAGGAGGGTGAAGGAGAGCGAAAGGAGATGAAGGAGGGAGAAAGAGAGCGAAACGAGACAAAGGAGGTTGAAAGAGACCGAAACGAGACGAAGGAGGGTGAAAGAGAGCGAAACGAGACGAAGGAGGGTGAAAGAGAGTGAAACGAGACGAAGAAAGGTGAAAGAGAGCGAAACGAGACGAAAGAGGGTAAAAGAGAGCGAAACGAGACGGTGGAGGGTGAACAAGAGCGAAACGAGACGAAGGAGGGTGAAAGAGAGCGAAACCAGACGATGGAGGGTGAAAGAGAGCGAAACGAGAGGAAGGAGGGTGAAAGAGAGCGAAACGAGATGAAGGAGGGTGAAAGAGAGCGAAACGAGACGAAGGAGGGTGAAAGAGAGCGAAACGAGACGAAGGAGGGTGAAAGAGAGCGAAAGGAGTCGAAGGAGGGTGAAAGAGGGCGAAACGAGACGAAGGCGGGTGAAAGAGAGCGAAATGAGATGAAGGAGGGTGAAAGAGAGCAAAACGAGACGAAGGAGTGTAAAACAGAGCGAAACGAGTCGAAGGAGGATGAAAGTGATCTAAACGAGACGAAGGAGGGTCAAAGAGAGCGAAACGAGATGAAGGAGGGTCAAAGAGGGCGAAACGAGACGAAGGAGGGTGAAACATGGCGAAGCGAGACGAACGAGCATGAAAGAGAGCGAAACGAGATGAAGGAGGGTAAAAGAGAGCGAAATGAGACGAAGGAAGGTGATAGAGAGCGAAAGGAGTCGAAGGAGGGTGAAAGAGAGTGGAACGAGATGAAGGACGGTGAAAGAGACCGAAACGAGACGAAGGAGGGTGAAAGAGAGCGAAACGAGACGAAGAAGGGTGAAAGAGAGAGAAACGAGACGAAGGAAGGTGAAAGAGAGCGAAAAGAGACGAAGGAAGGTGAAAGAGAGGGAAACGAGACAAAGGAGGGTGAAAGGGAGCGAAACGAGACGAAGGCGGGTGGAACAGAGTGAAACAAGACGAAAGAAGGGTGAAAGAGAGCAAAACGAGACGAAGGAGGGTGAAAGAGGGCGAAGCGAGACGAAGGAGCATGAAAGAGAGCGAAACGAGATGAAGGAGGGTAAAAGAGAGCGAAACGAGATGAAAGAGTTTAAAAGAGAGCGAAACGAGACGAAGGAGGGTGAAAGAGAGCGAAACGAGATGAAGGAGGGTGAAAGAGAGCGGAACGACACGAAGGAGGGTGAAAGAGAGCGAAACGAGAATAAGGAGGGTGAAAGAGAGTGAAACGAGACGAAGGAGGGTGAAAGAGTGTGAAACGAGACGAAGGAAGGTGAAAGAGAGCGAAACGAGACAAAGGAGGGTGAAAGGGAGCGAAACGAGATGAAGGAGTGTGAAAGAGAGCGAAACGAGGCGAAGGAGGGTGAAAGAGAGCGAAACGAGACGAAGGAGGGTGAAAGAGAGTGAAACGAGACGAAGGAAGGTGAAAGAGAGCAAAACGAGACGAAGGCGGGTGCAACAGAGCGTAACAAGACGAAGGAGGGTGAAAGAGAGCGAAACGAGACGAAGGAGGGTGAAAGAGAGCAAAACGAGGCGATGGAGTGTGAAACAGAGCAAAACGAGATGAAGGAGGATGAAAGAGAGCTAAACGAGACGAAGGAGGGTCAAAGAGAGCGAAACGAGATGAAGGAGGGTGAAAGAGAGCGAAACCAGACGATGGAGGGTGAACGGGAGCGAAAAAAGAGTAAGGAAGGTGAAAGAGAGCGAAACGAGACAAAGGAGGTTAAAAGACCCCGAAACGAGACGAAGGAGGGTGAAAGAGAGCGAAACGAGACGAAGGAGGGTGAAAGAGAGCGAAACGAGACGAAGAAAGGTGAAAGAGAGCGAAACGAGACGAAAGAGGGTAAAAGAGACCGAAACGAGACGGTGGAGGGTGAACAAGAGCGAAACGAGACGAAGGAGGGTGAAGGAGAGCGAAACCAGACGATGGAGGGTGAAAGAGAGCGAAACGAGAGGAAGGAGGGTGAAAGAGAGCGAAACGAGATGGAGGAGGGTGAAAGAGAGCGAAACGAGACAAAGGAGGGTGAAAGAGAGCGAAAGGAGTCGAAGGAGGGTGAAAGAGGGCGAAACGAGACGAAGGCGGGTGGAACAGAGGGAAACGAGATGAAGGAGGTTGAAAGAGAGCGAAATGAGACGAAGGAGGGTGAAAGAGAGCAAAACGAGATGAAGGAGTGTGTAACAGTGCGAAACGAGACGAAGGAGGATGAAAGAGAGCTAAACGAGACGAAGGATGGTCAAAGAGAGCGAAACGAGACGAAGGAGGGTGAAAGAGAGCGAAACGAGACAAAGGAGGGTGAAAGGGAGCGAAACGAGATGAAGGAGTGTGAAAGAGAGCGAAACGAGACGAAGGAGGGTGAAAGAGAGCGAAACGAGATGAAGGAGGGTGAAAGAGAGTGAAACGAGACGAAGGAAGGTGAAAGAGAGCAAAACGAGACGAAGGCGGGTGCAACAGAGCGAAACAAGACGAAGGAGGGTGAAAGAGAGCGAAACGAGACGAAGGAGGGTGAAAGAGAGCAAAACGAGACGATGGAGTGTGAAACAGAGCAAAACGAGACGAAGGAGGATGAAAGAGAGCTAAACGAGACGAAGGAGGGTGAAAGAGAGCGAAACGAGATGAAGGAGGGTGAAAGAGAGCGAAACCAGACGATGGAGGGTGAACGGGAGCGAAAAAAGAGTAAGGAGGGTGAAAGAGAGCGAAACGAGACAAAGGAGGTTAAAAGACCCCGAAACGAGACGAAGGAGGGTGAAAGAGAGCGAAACGAGACGAAGGAGGGTGAAAGAGAGCGAAACGAGACGAAGAAAGGTGAAAGAGAGCGAAACGAGACGAAAGAGGGTAAAAGAGACCGAAACGAGACGGTGGAGGGTGAACAAGAGCGAAACGAGACGAAGGAGGGTGAAAGAGAGCGAAACCAGACGATGGAGGGTGAAAGAGAGCGAAACGAGAGGAAGGAGGGTGAAAGAGAGCGAAACGAGATGAAGGAGGGTGAAAGAGAGCGAAACGAGACGAAGGAGGGTGAAAGAGAGCGAAACGAGACGACGGAGGGTGAAAGAGAATGAAAGGAGTCGAAGGAGGGTGAAAGAGGGCGAAACGAGACGAAGGCGGGTGGAACAGAGGAAAACGAGATGAAGGAGGTTGAAAGAGAGCGAAACGAGACGAAGGAGGGTGAAAGAGAGCAAAACGAGACGAAGGAGTGTGTAACAGAGCGAAACGAGACGAAGGAGGATGAACGAGAGCTAAACGAGATGAAGGATGGTCAAAGAGAGCGAAACGAGACGAAGGAGGGTGAAAGAGAGCGAAACAAGACGATGGAGGGTGAAAGAGAGCGAAAAAAGAGGAAGGAGGGTGAAAGAGAGCGCAACGAGACAAAGGAGGGTGAAAGAGAGCGAAAGGAGACGAAGGAGGATGAAACAGAGCTAAACGAGACGAAGGAGGGTCAAAGAGAGCGAAACGAGACGAAAGAGGGTACAAGAGAGCGAAACGTGGCGGTGGAGGGTGAAAGAGAGCGAAACGAGACGATGGTGGGTGAAAGAGAGCGAAACAAGACGATGGAGGGTGAAAGAGAGCGAAACGAGAGGAAGGAGGTTGAAAGAATGCGAAACGAGATGAAGGAGGGTGGAAGAGAGCGAAACGAGACGAAGGAGGGTGAAAGAGAGTGAAACGAGACGAAGGAAGGTGAAAGAGAGCGAAACGAGATGAAAGAGTGTGAAAGAGAGCGAAACGAGACAAAGGAGGGTGAAAGAGAGCGAAACGAGACGAAGGAGGGTGAAAGAGAGTGAAACGAGACGAAGGAAGGTGAAAGAGAGCAAAACGAGACGAAGGCGGGTGCAACAGAGCGAAACAAGACGAAGGAGGGTGAAAGAGAGCGAAACGAGACGAAGGAGGGTGAAAGAGAGCAAAACGAGACGATGGAGTGTGAAACAGAGCAAAACGAGACGAAGGAGGATGAAAGAGAGCTAAACGAGACGAAGGAGGGTCAAAGAGAGCGAACGAGATGAAGGAGGGTGAAAGAGAGCGAAACCAGACGATGGAGGGTGAACGAGAGCGAAAAAAGAGTAAGGAGGGTGAAAGAGAGCGAAACGAGACAAAGGAGGTTGAAAGAGACCGAAACGAGACGAAGGAGGGTGAAAGAGAGCGAAACGAGACGAAGGAGGGTGAAAGAGAGCGAAACGAGACGAAGAAAGGTGAAAGAGTGCGAAACGAGACGAAAGAGGGTAAAAGAGAGCGAAACGAGACGGTGGAGGGTGAAAGAGAGCGAAACGAGAGGAAGGAGGGTGAAAGAGAGCGAAACGAGACGAAGGAGGGTGAAAGAGAGCGAAAGGAGTCGAAGGAGGGTGAAAGAGGGCGAAACGAGACGAAGGCGGGTGGAACAGAGGGAAACGAGACGAAGGAGGGTGAAAGAGAGCGAAATGAGATGAAGGAGGGTGAAAGAGAGCAAAACGAGACGAAGGAGTGTAAAACAGAGCGAAACTAGTCGAAGGAGGATGAAAGTGATCTAAACGAGACGAAGGAGGGTCAAAGAGAGCGAAACGAGATGAAGGAGGGTCAAAGAGGGCGAAACGAGACGAAGGAGGGTGAAACATGGCGAAGCGAGACGAACGAGCATGAAAGAGAGTGAAACGAGATGAAGGAGGGTAAAAGAGAGCGAAATGAGACGAAGGAAGGTGATAGAGAGCGAAAGGAGTCGAAGGAGGGTGAAAGAGAGTGGAACGAGATGAAGGACGGTGAAAGAGACCGAAACGAGACGAAGGAGGGTGAAAGAGAGCGAAACGAGACGAAGAAGGGTGAAAGAGAGAGAAACGAGACGAAGGAAGGTGAAAGAGAGCGAAAAGAGACGAAGGAAGGTGAAAGAGAGGGAAACGAGACAAAGGAGGGTGAAAGGGAGCGAAACGAGACGAAGGCGGGTGGAACAGAGTGAAACAAGACGAAGGAGGGTGAAAGAGGGCGAAGCGAGACGAAGGAGCATGAAAGAGAGCGAAACGAGATGAAGGAGGGTAAAAGAGAGCGAAACGAGATGAAAGAGTTTAAAAGAGAGCGAAACGAGACGAAGGAGGGTGAAAGAGAGCGAAACGAGATGAAGGAGGGTGAAAGAGAGTGGAACGACACGAAGGAGGGTGAAAGAGAGCGAAACGAGAAGAAGGAGGGTGAAAGAGAGTGAAACGAGACGAAGGAGGGTGAAAGAGAGCGAAACGAGATGAAGGAGGGTGGAAAAGAGCGAAACGAAATGAAGGAGTGTGAAAGAGAGCGAAAAGAGATGAAGGAGGGTGAAAGAGAGCGAAACGAGATGAAGCAGGGTGAAAGAGGGCGAAACGAGAGGAAGGAGGGTGAAAGAGAGCGAAACGAGACAAAGGAGGGTGAAAGAGAGCGAAACGAGAGGAAGGAGGGTGAAAGAGAGCGAAACGAGACAAAGGAGGGTGAAAGAGAGCGAAACGAGACGAAGGAGGGTGAAAGAGAGCGAAACGAGATGAAGAAAGGTGAAAGAGAGCGAAACGAGACGAAGGAGGGTGAAAGAGAGCGAAACGAGATGAAGGAGGGTGAAAGAGAGCGAAATGAGACGAAGGAGGGTGAAAGAGAGCGAAAGGAGTCGAAGGAGGGTGCAAGAGAGTGGAACGAGATGAAGGAGGGTGAAAGAGACCGAAACGAGACGAAGGAGGGTGAAAGAGAGCGAAAGGAGTCGAAGAAGGGTGAAAGAGAACGAAACGAGATGAAGGTGGGTGAAAGAGAGTGAAATGAGACAAAGGAGGATGAAAGACCGCGAAAGGAGACGAAGGCGGGTGGAACAGAGCGAAACAAGACGAAGGAGAGTGAAAGAGAGCGAAACGAGACGAAGGAGGGTGAAGGAGAGCGAAAGGAGATGAAGGAGGGAGAAAGAGAGCGAAACGAGACAAAGGAGGTTGAAAGAGACCGAAACGAGACGAAGGAGGGTGAAAGAGAGCGAAACGAGACGAAGGAGGGTGAAAGAGAGTGAAACGAGACGAAGAAAGGTGAAAGAGAGCGAAACGAGACGAAAGAGGGTAAAAGAGAGCGAAACGAGACGGTGGAGGGTGAACAAGAGCGAAACGAGACGAAGGAGGGTGAAAGAGAGCGAAACCAGACGATGGAGGGTGAAAGAGAGCGAAACGAGAGGAAGGAGGGTGAAAGAGAGCGAAACGAGATGAAGGAGGGTGAAAGAGAGCGAAACGAGACGAAGGAGGGTGAAAGAGAGCGAAACGAGACGAAGGAGGGTGAAAGAGAGCGAAAGGAGTCGAAGGAGGGTGAAAGAGGGCGAAACGAGACGAAGGCGGGTGAAAGAGAGCGAAATGAGATGAAGGAGGGTGAAAGAGAGCAAAACGAGACGAAGGAGTGTAAAACAGAGCGAAACGAGTCGAAGGAGGATGAAAGTGATCTAAACGAGACGAAGGAGGGTCAAAGAGAGCGAAACGAGATGAAGGAGGGTCAAAGAGGGCGAAACGAGACGAAGGAGGGTGAAACATGGCGAAGCGAGACGAACGAGCATGAAAGAGAGCGAAACGAGATGAAGGAGGGTAAAAGAGAGCGAAATGAGACGAAGGAAGGTGATAGAGAGCGAAAGGAGTCGAAGGAGGGTGAAAGAGAGTGGAACGAGATGAAGGACGGTGAAAGAGACCGAAACGAGACGAAGGAGGGTGAAAGAGAGCGAAACGAGACGAAGAAGGGTGAAAGAGAGAGAAACGAGACGAAGGAAGGTGAAAGAGAGCGAAAAGAGACGAAGGAAGGTGAAAGAGAGGGAAACGAGACAAAGGAGGGTGAAAGGGAGCGAAACGAGACGAAGGCGGGTGGAACAGAGTGAAACAAGACGAAAGAAGGGTGAAAGAGAGCAAAACGAGACGAAGGAGGGTGAAAGAGGGCGAAGCGAGACGAAGGAGCATGAAAGAGAGCGAAACGAGATGAAGGAGGGTAAAAGAGAGCGAAACGAGATGAAAGAGTTTAAAAGAGAGCGAAACGAGACGAAGGAGGGTGAAAGAGAGCGAAACGAGATGAAGGAGGGTGAAAGAGAGCGGAACGACACGAAGGAGGGTGAAAGAGAGCGAAACGAGAATAAGGAGGGTGAAAGAGAGTGAAACGAGGCGAAGGAGGGTGAAAGAGAGCGAAACGAGATGAAGGAGGGTGGAAAAGAGCGAAACGAAATGAAGGAGTGTGAAAGAGAGCGAAAAGAGATGAAGGAGGGTGAAAGAGAGCGAAACGAGATGAAGGAGGGTGAAAGAGGGCGAAACGAGAGGAAGGAGGGTGAAAGAGAGCGAAACGAGACAAAGGAGGGTGAAAGAGAGCGAAACGAGAGGAAGGAGGGTGAAAGAGAGCGAAACGAGACAAAGGAGGGTGAAAGAGAGCGAAACGAGACGAAGGAGGGTGAAAGAGAGCGAAACGAGATGAAGAAAGGTGAAAGAGAGCGAAACGAGACGAAGGAGGGTGAAAGAGAGCGAAACGAGATGAAGGAGGGTGAAAGAGAGCGAAATGAGACGAAGGAGGGTGAAAGAGAGCGAAAGGAGTCGAAGGAGGGTGCAAGAGAGTGGAACGAGATGAAGGAGGGTGAAAGAGACCGAAACGAGACGAAGGAGGGTGAAAGAGAGCGAAAGGAGTCGAAGGAGGGTGAAAGAGAACGAAACGAGATGGGTGAAAGAGAGTGAAATGAGACAAAGGAGGATGAAAGAGCGCGAAAGGAGACGAAGGCGGGTGGAACAGAGCGAAACAAGACGAAGGAGAGTGAAAGAGAGCGAAACGAGACGAAGGAGGGTGAAGGAGAGCGAAAGGAGATGAAGGAGGGAGAAAGAGAGCAAAACGAGACGAAGGAGTGTAAAACAGAGCGAAACAAGACGAAGGAGGGTGCAAGAGAGCTAAACGAGACGAAGGAGGGTGAAAGAGAGTGAAACGAGACGAAAGAGTGTAAAAGAGAGCGAGACAAGACGGTGGAGGGTGAAAGAGAGCGAAACGAGACGAAGAAGGGTGAAAGAGAGAGAAACGAGACGAAGGAAGGTGAAAGAGAGCGAAAAGAGACGAAGGAAGGTGAAAGAGAGGGAAACGAGACAAAGGAGGGTGAAAGGGAGCGAAACGAGACGAAGGCGGGTGGAACAGAGTGAAACAAGACGAAAGAAGGGTGAAAGAGAGCAAAACGAGACGAAGGAGGGTGAAAGAGGGCGAAGCGAGACGAAGGAGCATGAAAGAGAGCGAAACGAGATGAAGGAGGGTAAAAGAGAGCGAAACGAGATGAAAGAGTTTAAAAGAGAGCGAAACGAGACGAAGGAGGGTGAAAGAGAGCGAAACGAGATGAAGGAGGGTGAAAGAGAGCGGAACGACACGAAGGAGGGTGAAAGAGAGCGAAACGAGAAGAAGGAGGGTGAAAGAGAGTGAAACGAGACGAAGGAGGGTGAAAGAGAGCGAAACGAGATGAAGGAGGGTGGAAAAGAGCGAAACGAAATGAAGGAGTGTGAAAGAGAGCGAAAAGAGATGAAGGAGGGTGAAAGAGAGCGAAACGAGATGAAGGAGGGTGAAAGAGGGCGAAACGAGAGGAAGGAGGGTGAAAGAGAGCGAAACGAGACAAAGGAGGGTGAAAGAGAGCGAAACGAGAGGAAGGAGGGTGAAAGAGAGCGAAACGAGACAAAGGAGGGTGAAAGAGAGCGAAACGAGACGAAGGAGGGTGAAAGAGAGCGAAACGAGATGAAGAAAGGTGAAAGAGAGCGAAACGAGACGAAGGAGGGTGAAAGAGAGCGAAACGAGATGAAGGAGGGTGAAAGAGAGCGAAATGAGACGAAGGAGGGTGAAAGAGAGCGAAAGGAGTCGAAGGAGGGTGCAAGAGAGTGGAACGAGATGAAGGAGGGTGAAAGAGACCGAAACGAGACGAAGGAGGGTGAAAGAGAGCGAAAGGAGTCGAAGGAGGGTGAAAGAGAACGAAACGAGATGAAGGTGGGTGAAAGAGAGTGAAATGAGACAAAGGAGGATGAAAGAGCGCGAAAGGAGACGAAGGCGGGTGGAACAGAGCGAAACAAGACGAAGGAGAGTGAAAGAGAGCGAAACGAGACGAAGGAGGGTGAAGGAGAGCGAAAGGAGATGAAGGAGGGAGAAAGAGAGCAAAACGAGACGAAGGAGTGTAAAACAGAGCGAAACGAGACGAAGGAGGGTGCAAGAGATCAAAACGAGACGAAGGAGGATGAAAGAGAGCTAAACGAGACGAAGGAGGATGAAAGAGAGCTAAACGAGACGAAGGAGGGTCAAAGAGAGCGAAACAAGATGAAGGAGGGTGAAAGAGAGCGAAACCAGACGATGGAGGGTGAACGAGAGCGAAAAAAGAGTAAGGAGGGTGAAAGAGAGCGAAACGAGACAAAGGAGGTTGAAAGAGACCGAAACGAGACGAAGGAGGGTGAAAGAGAGCGAAACGAGACGAAGGAGGGTGAAAGAGAGCGAAACGAGACGAAGAAAGGTGAAAGAGAGCGAAACGAGACAAAAGAGGGTAAAAGAGAGCGAAACGAGACGGTGGAGGGTGAACAAGAGCGAAACGAGACGAAGGAGGGTGAAAGAGAGCGAAACCAGACGATGGAGGGTGATAGAGAGCGAAACGAGAGGAAGGAGGGTGAAAGAGAGCGAAACGAGATGAAGGAGGGTGAAAGAGAGCGAAACGAGACGAAGGAGGGTGAAAGAGAGTGAAACGAGACGAAGGAGGGTGAAAGAGAGCGAAAGGAGTCGAAGGAGGGTGAAAGAGGGCGAAACGAGACGAAGGCGGGTGGAACAGAGGGAAACGAGACGAAGGAGGGTGAAAGGGAGCGAAACGAGATGAAGGAGGGTGAAAGAGATCAAAACGAGACGAAGGAGGATGAAAGAGAGCTAAACGAGACGAAGGAGGATGAAAGAGAGCTAAACGAGACGAAGGAGGGTCAAAGAGAGCGAAACAAGATGAAGGAGGGTGAAAGAGAGCGAAACCAGACGATGGAGGGTGAACGAGAGCGAAAAAAGAGTAAGGAGGGTGAAAGAGAGCGAAACGAGACAAAGGAGGTTGAAAGAGACCGAAACGAGACGAAGGAGGGTGAAAGAGAGCGAAACGAGACGAAGGAGGGTGAAAGAGAGCGAAACGAGACGAAGAAAGGTGAAAGAGAGCGAAACGAGACAAAAGAGGGTAAAAGAGAGCGAAACGAGACGGTGGAGGGTGAACAAGAGCGAAACGAGACGAAGGAGGGTGAAAGAGAGCGAAACCAGACGATGGAGGGTGATAGAGAGCGAAACGAGAGGAAGGAGGGTGAAAGAGAGCGAAACGAGATGAAGGAGGGTGAAAGAGAGCGAAACGAGACGAAGGAGGGTGAAAGAGAGTGAAACGAGACGAAGGAGGGTGAAAGAGAGCGAAAGGAGTCGAAGGAGGGTGAAAGAGGGCGAAACGAGACGAAGGCGGGTGGAACAGAGGGAAACGAGACGAAGGAGGGTGAAAGAGAGCGAAATGAGATGAAGGAGGGTGAAAGAGAGCAAAACGAGACGAAGGAGTGTAAAACAGAGCGAAACGAGTCGAAGGAGGATGAAAGTGATCTAAACGAGACGAAGGAGGGTCAAAGAGAGCGAAACGAGATGAAGGAGGGTCAAAGAGGGCGAAACGAGACGAAGGACGGTGAAACATGGCGAAGCGAGACGAAAGAGCATGAAAGAGAGCGAAACGAGATGAAGGAGGGTAAAAGAGAGCGAAATGAGACGAAGGAGGGTGATAGAGAGCGAAAGGAGTCGAAGGAGGGTGAAAGAGAGTGGAACGAGATGAAGGAGGGTGAAAGAGACCGAAACGAGACGAAGGAGGGTGAAAGAGAGCGAAACGAGACGAAGAAGGGTGAAAGAGAGAGAAACGAGACGAAGGAAGGTGAAAGAGAGCGAAAAGAGATGAAGGAAGGTGAAAGAGAGGGAAACGAGACAAAGGAGGGTGAAAGGGAGCGAAACGAGATGAAGGCGGGTGGAACAGAGTGAAACAAGACGAAAGAAGGGTGAAAGAGAGCAAAACGAGATGAACGAGGGTGAAAGAGGGCGAAGCGAGACGAAGGAGCATGAAAGAGAGCGAAACGAGATGAAGGAGGGTAAAAGAGAGCGAAACGAGATGAAAGAGTTTAAAAGAGAGCGAAACGAGACGAAGGAGGGTGAAAGAGAGCGAAACGAGACGAAGGAGGGTGAAAGAGAGCGGAACGACACGAAGGAGGGTGAAAGAGAGCGAAACGAGAAGAAGGAGGGTGAACGAGAGCGAAACGAGACGAAGGAGGGTGAAAGAGAGCGAAACGAGATGAAGGAGGGTGGAAAAGAGCGAAACGAAATGAAGGAGGGTGAAAGAGAAAGAAACGAGACAAAGGAGGGTGAAAGTGAGTGAAACGAGATGAAGGAGGGTGAAAGAGAGCGAAAAGAGATGAAGGAGGGTGAAAGAGAGCGAAACGAGATGAAGGAGGGTGAAAGAGGGCGAAACGAGAGGAAGGAGGGTGAAAGAGAGCGAAACGAGACAAAGGAGGGTGAAAGAGAGCGAAACGAGAGGAAGGAGGGTGAAAGAGAGCGAAACGAGACAAAGGAGGGTGAAAGAGAGCGAAACGAGACGAAGGAGGGTGAAAGAGATCGAAACGAGGCGAAGGAGGGTGAAAGAGAGCGAAACGAGACGAAGAAAGGTGAAAGAGGGCGAAACGAGAGGAAGGAGGGTGAAAGAGAGCGAAAGGAGATGAAGGAGGATGAAAGAGAGCGAAATGAGACGAAGGAGGGTAAAAGAGAGCGAAAGGAGTCGAAGGAGGGTGAAAGAGAGTGGAACGAGATGAAGGAGGATGAAAGAGACCGAAACGAGACGAAGGAGGGTGAAAGAGAGCGAAACGAGATGAAGGAGGGTGAAAGAGAGCTAAACGAGAAGAAGGAGGGTGAAAGAGAGCGAAATGAGACGAAGGAGGGTGAAAGAGTGTGAAACGAGATGAAGGATGGTCAAAGAGAGCGAAACGAGACGAAGGCGGGTGGAACGGAGCGAAACAAGACGAAGGAGAGTGAAAGAGAGCGAAACGAGACGAAGGAGGGTGAAAGAGTGCAAAACGAGATGAAGGAGAGTGAAAGAGAGCTAAACGAGATGAAGGAGGGTGAAAGAGAGCTAAACGAGACGAAGGAGGGTGAAAGAGAGCGAAAGGAGATGAAGGAGGGTGAAAGAGAGCGAAATGAGATGAAGGAGGATGAAAGAGAGTGAAAGGAGTCGAAGCAGGGTGAAAGAGAGTGGAACGAGACGAAGGAGGGTGAAAGAGACCGAAACGAGACGGTGGAGGGTGAAAGAGAGCGAAACGAGACGAAGGAGGGTGAAAGAGAGTGAAACAAGACGAAGGAGGGTGAAAGAGAGCGAAACGAGACGAAGGAGGGTGAAAGAGAGCGAAACGAGACGAAAGAGTTTAAAAGAGAGCGAGACAAGACGGTGGAGGGTGAAAGAGAGCGAAACAAGACGATGCAGGGTGAAAGAGAGCGAAACGAGAGGAAGGAGTGTGAAAGAGAGCGAAACGAGACGAAGGAGGGTGAAAGAGAGCGAAACGAGATGAAGGAGGGTGGAAGAGAGCGAAAAGAGACAAAGGAGGGTGAAAGAGAGAGAAACGAGATGAAGGAAGGTGGAAGAGAGCTAAACGAGACGAAGGAGGGTGAAAGAGAGCGAAAGGAGATGAAGGAGGGTGAAAGAGAGCGAAATGAGACGAAGGAGGGTGAAAGAGAGCGAAAGGAGTCGAAGGAGGGTGAAAGAGAGTGGAACGAGATGAAGGAGGGTGAAAGAGACCAAAACGAGATGAAGGAGGGTGAAAGAGAGCGAAACGAGATGAAGGAGGGTGAAAGAGAGTTAAACGAGAAGAAGGAGGGTGAAAGAGAGCAAAATGAGATGAAGGAGGGTGAAAGAGAGCGAAACGAGATGAAGGAGGGTCAAAGAGAGCGAAAGGAGTAGAAGGAGGGTGAAAGAGAGTGGGACGAGACGAAGGAGGATGAAAGAGGGCGAAACGAGACGAAGGCGGGTGGAACGGAGCGAAACAAGACGAAGGAGAGTGAAAGAGAGCGAAACGAGACGAAGGAGGGTGAAAGAGAGCAAAACGAGATGAAGGAGAGTGAAAGAGAGCTAAACAAGATGAAGGAGGGTGAAAGAGAGCTAAACGAGACGAAGGAGGGTGAAAGAGAGCGAAAGGAGATGAAGGAGGGTGAAAGAGAGCGAAATGAGATGAAGGAGGGTGAAAGAGAGCGAAAGGAGTCGAAGCAGGGTGAAAGAGAGTGGAACGAGACGAAGGAGGGTGAAAGAGACCGAAACGAGACGGTGGAGGGTGAAAGAGAGCGAAACGAGACGAAGGAGGGTGAAAGAGAGCGAAACAAGACGAAGGAGGGTGAAAGAGAGCGAAACGAGACAAAGGAGGGTGAAAGAGAGCTAAACGAGATGAAGGAGGGTGAAAGAGAGCTAAACGAGACGAAGGATGGTCAAAGAGAGCAAAAGGAGATGAAGGAGGGTGAAAGAGAGCGAAATGAGATGAAGGAGGGTGAAAGAGAACGAAAGGAGTCGAAGCAGGGTGAAAGAGAGTGGAACGAGACGAAGGAGGGTGAAAGAGACCGAAACGAGACGGTGGAGGGTGAAAGAGAGCGAAACGAGATGAAGGAGGGTGAAAGAGAGCGAAACAAGACGAAGGAGGGTGAAAGAGAGCGAAACGAGATGAAGGAGGGTGAAAGAGAGCGAAACGAGACAAAAGAGTGTAAAAGAGAGCGAGACAAGACGGTGGAGGGTGAAAGAGAGCGAAACAAGACGATGCAGGGTGAAAGAGAGCGAAACGAGAGGAAGGAGGGTGAAAGAGAGCGAAACGAGACGAAGGAGGGTGAAAGAGAGCGAAACGAGATGAAGGAGGGTGGAAGAGAGCGAAACGAGACGAAGGAGGGTGAAAGAGAGAGAAACGAGATGAAGGAAGGTGACAGAGAGCGAAACGAGACGAAGGAGGGTGAAAGAGAGCGAAACGAGACGAAGGAGGGTGAAAGAGAGCAAAACGAGATGAAGGAGAGTGAAAGAGAGCTAAACAAGATGAAGGAGGGTGAAAGAGAGCTAAACGAGACGAAGGAGGGTGAAAGAGAGCGAAAGGAGATGAAGGAGGGTGAAAGAGAGCGAAATGAGATGAAGGAGGGTGAAAGAGAGCGAAAGGAGTCGAAGCAGGGTGAAAGAGAGTGGAACGAGACGAAGGAGGGTGAAAGAGACCGAAACGAGACGGTGGAGGGTGAAAGAGAGCGAAACGAGACGAAGGAGGGTGAAAGAGAGCGAAACAAGACGAAGGAGGGTGAAAGAGAGCGAAACGAGACAAAGGAGGGTGAAAGAGAGCTAAACGAGATGAAGGAGGGTGAAAGAGAGCTAAACGAGACGAAGGATGGTCAAAGAGAGCAAAAGGAGATGAAGGAGGGTGAAAGAGAGCGAAATGAGATGAAGGAGGGTGAAAGAGAACGAAAGGAGTCGAAGCAGGGTGAAAGAGAGTGGAACGAGACGAAGGAGGGTGAAAGAGACCGAAACGAGACGGTGGAGGGTGAAAGAGAGCGAAACGAGATGAAGGAGGGTGAAAGAGAGCGAAACAAGACGAAGGAGGGTGAAAGAGAGCGAAACGAGATGAAGGAGGGTGAAAGAGAGCGAAACGAGACAAAAGAGTGTAAAAGAGAGCGAGACAAGACGGTGGAGGGTGAAAGAGAGCGAAACAAGACGATGCAGGGTGAAAGAGAGCGAAACGAGAGGAAGGAGGGTGAAAGAGAGCGAAACGAGACGAAGGAGGGTGAAAGAGAGCGAAACGAGATGAAGGAGGGTGGAAGAGAGCGAAACGAGACGAAGGAGGGTGAAAGAGAGAGAAACGAGATGAAGGAAGGTGACAGAGAGCGAAACGAGACGAAGGAGGGTGAAAGAGAGCGAAACGAGATGAAGGAGGGTGGAAGAGAGCTAAACGAGACGGAGGAGGGTGAAAGAGAGCGAAAGGAGATGAACGAGGGTGAAAGAGAGCGAAATGAGACGAAGGAGGGTGAAAGAGAGCGAAAGGAGTCGAAGGAGGGTGAAAGAGAGTGGAACGAGATGAAGGAGGGTGAAAGAGACCGTAACGAGACGAAGGAGGGTGAAAGAGAGCGAAACGAGTTGAAGGAGGGTGAAAGAGAGCTAAACGAGAAGAAGGAGGGTGAAAGAGAGCGAAATGAGACGAAGGAGGGTGAAAGAGAGCGAAACGAGATGAAGGAGGGTCAAAGAGAGCGAAAGGAGTAGAAGGAGGGTGAAAGAGAGTGGGACGAGACGAAGGAGGATAAAAGAGGGCGAAACGAGACGGTGGAGGGTGAAAGAGAGCGAAACGAGACGAAGGAGGGTGAAAGAGAGCGAAACAAGACGAAGGAGGGTGAAAGAGAGCGAAACGAGACGAAAGAGTGTAAAAGAAAGCGAGACAAGACGGTGGAGGGTGAAAGAGAGCGAAACAAGACGATGCAGGGTGAAAGAGAGCGAAACGAGATGAAGGAGGGTGGAAGAGAGCGAAACGAGACGAAGGAGGGTGAAAGAGAGAGAAACGAGATGAAGGAAGGTGAAAGAGAGCGAAACGAGACGAAGGAGGGTGAAAGAGAGCGAAACGAGATGAAGGAGGGTGGAAGAGAGCGAAACGAGGTGAAGGAGGCTGAAAGGGAGTGAAACGAGATGAAGGTTGGTGAAAGAGTGCGAAACGAGACCAAAGAGGGTGAAAGAGAGCGAAACAAGACGAAGGAGGGTGAAAGTGAGCGAAACGAGACGAAGGACTGTGAAACAGAGCGAAACGAGACGAAGTAGGGTGAAAGAGAGTGAAACGAGAAGAAGGAGGGTGAAAGAGAGCGAAACGAGACGAAGGAGTGTGGAACAGAGTGAAACGAGATGAAGGAGGGTGAAAGAGAGCGAAACAAGACGAAGGAGGGTGAAAGTGGGCGAAACGAGACGAAGGCGGGTGCAACAGAGCGAAACAAGATGAAGGAGGTTGAAAGAGAGCGAAACGAGACGAAGGAGGGTGAAAGAGAGCAAAACGAGATGAAGGAGAGTGAAAGAGAGCTAAACGAGATGAAGGAGGGTGAAAGAGAGCTAAACGAGACGAAGGAGGGTGAAAGAGAGCGAAAGGAGATGAAGGAGGGTGAAAGAGAGCGAAATGAGATGAAGGAGGGTGAAAGAGAGCGAAAGGAGTCGAAGCAGGGTGAAAGAGAGTGGAACGAGACGAAGGAGGGTGAAAGAGACCGAAACGAGACGGTGGAGGGTGAAAGAGAGCGAAACGAGACGAAGGAGGGTGAAAGAGAGCGAAACAAGACGAAGCAGGGTGAAAGAGAGCGAAACGAGACGAAAGAGTGTAAAAGAGAGCGAGACAAGACGGTGGAGGGTGAAAGGGAGCGAAACAAGACGATGCAGGGTGAAAGAGAGCGAAACGAGATGAAGGAGGGTGGAAGAGAGCGAAACGAGACGAAGGAGGGTGAAAGAGAGAGAAACGAGATGAAGGAAGGTGAAAGAGAGCGAAACGAGACGAAGGAGGGTGAAAGAGAGCGAAACGAGATGAAGGAGGGTGGAAGAGAGCGAAACGAGGTGAAGGAGGCTGAAAGGGAGTGAAACGAGATGAAGGTTGGTGAAAGAGTGCGAAACGAGACCAAAGAGGGTGAAAGAGAGAGAAACGAGACGAAGGAAGGTGAAAGAGAGCGAAACAAGACGAAGGAGGGTGAAAGTGAGCGAAACGAGACGAAGGACTGTGAAACAGAGCGAAACGAGACGAAGGAGGGTGAAAGAGAGTGAAACGAGAAGAAGGAGGGTGAAAGAGAGCGAAACGAGACGAAGGAGTGTGGAACAGAGCGAAACGAGATGAAGGAGGGTGAAAGAGAGCGAAACAAGACGAAGGAGGGTGAAAGAGGGCGAAACGAGACGAAGGCGGGTGCAACAGAGCGAAACAAGATGAAGGAGGTTGAAAGAGAGCGAAACGAGACGAAGGAGGGTGAAAGAGAGCAAAACGAGACGAAGGAGTGTGAAACAGAGCGAAACGAGACGAAGGAGGATGAAAGAGAGCTAAACGAGACGAAGGAGGGTCAAAGAGTGCAAAACGAGATGAAGGAGAGTGAAAGAGAGCTAAACGAGATGAAGGAGGGTAAAAGAGAGCTAAACGAGACGAAGGAGGGTGAAAGAGAGCGAAAGGAGATGAAGGAGGGTGAAAGAGAGCGAAATGAGATGAAGGAGGGTGAAAGAGAGTGAAAGGAGTCGAAGCAGGGTGAAAGAGAGTGGAACGAGACGAAGGAGGGTGAAAGAGACCGAAACGAGACGGTGGAGGGTGAAAGAGAGCGAAACGAGATGAAGGAGGGTGAAAGAGAGTGAAACAAGACGAAGGAGGGTGAAAGAGAGCGAAACGAGACGAAGGAGGGTGAAAGAGAGCGAAACGAGACGAAAGAGTTTAAAAGAGAGCGAGACAAGACGGTGGAGGGTGAAAGAGAGCGAAACAAGACGATGCAGGGTGAAAGAGAGCGAAACGAGAGGAAGGAGTGTGAAAGAGAGCGAAACGAGACGAAGGAGGGTGAAAGAGAGCGAAACGAGATGAAGGAGGGTGGAAGAGAGCGAAAAGAGACGAAGGAGGGTGAAAGAGAGAGAAACGAGATGAAGGAAGGTGGAAGAGAGCTAAACGAGACGAAGGAGGGTGAAAGAGAGCGAAAGGAGATGAAGGAGGGTGAAAGAGAGCGAAATGAGACGAAGGAGGGTGAAAGAGAGCGAAAGGAGTCGAAGGAGGGTGAAAGAGAGTGGAACGAGATGAAGGAGGGTGAAAGAGACCGAAACGAGATGAAGGAGGGTGAAAGAGAGCGAAACGAGATGAAGGAGGGTGAAAGATAGTTAAACGAGAAGAAGGAGGGTGAAAGAGAGCAAAATGAGACGAAGGAGGGTGAAAGAGAGCGAAACGAGATGAAGGAGGGTCAAAGAGAGCGAAAGGAGTAGAAGGAGGGTGAAAGAGAGTGGGACGAGACGAAGGAGGATGAAAGAGGGCGAAACGAGACGAAGGCGGGTGGAACGGAGCGAAACAAGACGAAGGAGAGTGAAAGAGAGCGAAACGAGACGAAGGAGGGTGAAAGAGAGCAAAACGAGATGAAGGAGAGTGAAAGAGAGCTAAACGAGATGAAAGAGGGTGAAAGAGATCTAAACGAGACGAAGGAGGGTGAAAGAGAGAGAAACGAGATGAAGGAAATGGAAAGAGAGCGAAACAAGACGAAGGAGGGTGAAAGTGAGCGAAACGAGACGAAGGACTGTGAAACAGAGCGAAACGAGACGAAGGAGGGTGAAAGAGAGTGAAACGAGAAGAAAGAGGGTGAAAGAGAGCGAAACGAGACGAAGGAGTGTGGAACAGAGCGAAACGAGATGAAGGAGGGTGAAAGAGAGCGAAACAAGACGAAGGAGGGTGAAAGAGGGCGAAACGAGACGAAGGCGGGTGCAACAGAGCGAAACAAGTTGAAGGAGGTTGAAAGAGAGCGAAACGAGACGAAGGAGGGTGAAAGAGAGCAAAACGAGACGAAGGAGTGTGAAACAGAGCGAAACGAGACGAAGGAGGATGAAAGAGAGCTAAACGAGACGAAGGAGGGTCAAAGAGTGCAAAACGAGATGAAGGAGAGTGAAAGAGAGCTAAACGAGATGAAGGAGGGTGAAAGAGAGCTAAACGAGATGAAGGAGGGTGAAAGAGAGCGAAAGGAGATGAAGGAGGGTGAAAGAGAGCGAAATGAGATGAAGGAGGGTGAAAGAGAGTGAAAGGAGTCGAAGCAGGGTGAAAGAGAATGGAACGAGATGAAGGAGGGTGAAAGAGACCGAAACGAGACGGTGGAGGGTGAAAGAGAGCGAAACGAGATGAAGGAGGGTGAAAGAGAGTGAAACAAGACGAAGGAGGGTGAAAGAGAGCGAAACGAGACGAAGGAGGGTGAAAGAGAGCGAAACGAGACGAAAGAGTTTAAAAGAGAGCGAGACAAGACGGTGGAGGGTGAAAGAGAGCGAAACAAGACGATGCAGGGTGAAAGAGAGCGAAAGGAGATGAAGGAGGGTGAAAGAGAGCGAAATGAGATGAAGGAGGGTGAAAGAGAGCGAAAGGAGTCGAAGCAGGGTGAAAGAGAGTGGAACGAGACGAAGGAGGGTGAAAGAGACCGAAACGAGACGGTGGATGGTGAAAGAGAGCGAAACGAGACGAAGGAGGGTGAAAGAGAGCGAAACAAGACGAAGGAGGGTGAAAGAGAGCGAAACGAGACGAAGGAGGGTGAAAGAGAGCTAAACGAGATGAAGGAGGGTGAAAGAGAGCTAAACGAGACGAAGGACGGTCAAAGAGAGCGAAAGGAGATGAAGGAGGGTGATAGAGAGCGAAATGAGATGAAGGAGGGTGAAAGAGAACGAGAGGAGTCGAAGCAGGGTGAAAGAGAGTGGAACGAGACGAAGGAGGGTGAAAGAGACCGAAACGAGATGAAGGAGGGTGAAAGAGAGCTAAACGAGACGAAGGACGGTCAAAGAGAGCGAAAGGAGATGAAGGAGGGTGATAGAGAGCGAAATGAAATGAAGGAGGGTGAAAGAGAACGAAAGGAGTCGAAGCAGGGTGAAAGAGAGTGGAACGAGACGAAGGAGGGTGAAAGAGACCGAAACGAGACGGTGGAGGGTGAAAGAGAGCGAAACGAGACGAAGGAGGGTGAAAGAGAGCGAAACAAGAGGAAGGAGGGTGAAAGAGAGCGAAACGAGATGAAGGAGGGTGAAAGAGGGCGAAACGAGACGAAGGCGGGTGCAACAGAGCGAAACAAGTTGAAGGAGGTTGAAAGAGAGCGAAACGAGACGAAGGAGGGTGAAAGAGAGCAAAACGAGACGAAGGAGTGTGAAACAGAGCGAAACGAGACGAAGGAGGATGAAAGAGAGCTAAACGAGACGAAGGAGGGTCAAAGAGTGCAAAACGAGATGAAGGAGAGTGAAAGAGAACTAAACGAGATGAAGGAGGGTGAAAGAGAGCTAAACGAGATGAAGGAGGGTGAAAGAGAGCGAAAGGAGATGAAGGAGGGTGAAAGAGAGCGAAATGAGATGAAGGAGGGTGAAAGAGAGTGAAAGGAGTCGAAGCAGGGTGAAAGAGAATGGAACGAGATGAAGGAGGGTGAAAGAGACCGAAACGAGACGGTGGAGGGTGAAAGAGAGCGAAACGAGATGAAGGAGGGTGAAAGAGAGTGAAACAAGACGAAGGAGGGTGAAAGAGAGCGAAACGAGACGAAGGAGGGTGAAAGAGAGCGAAACGAGACGAAAGAGTTTAAAAGAGAGCGAGACAAGACGGTGGAGGGTGAAAGAGAGCGAAACAAGACGATGCAGGGTGAAAGAGAGCGAAAGGAGATGAAGGAGGGTGAAAGAGAGCGAAATGAGATGAAGGAGGGTGAAAGAGAGCGAAAGGAGTCGAAGCAGGGTGAAAGAGAGTGGAACGAGACGAAGGAGGGTGAAAGAGACCGAAACGAGACGGTGGATGGTGAAAGAGAGCGAAACGAGACGAAGGAGGGTGAAAGAGAGCGAAACAAGACGAAGGAGGGTGAAAGAGAGCGAAACGAGACGAAGGAGGGTGAAAGAGAGCTAAACGAGATGAAGGAGGGTGAAAGAGAGCTAAACGAGACGAAGGACGGTCAAAGAGAGCGAAAGGAGATGAAGGAGGGTGATAGAGAGCGAAATGAGATGAAGGAGGGTGAAAGAGAACGAAAGGAGTCGAAGCAGGGTGAAAGAGAGTGGAACGAGACGAAGGAGGGTGAAAGAGACCGAAACGAGATGAAGGAGGGTGAAAGAGAGCTAAACGAGACGAAGGACGGTCAAAGAGAGCGAAAGGAGATGAAGGAGGGTGATAGAGAGCGAAATGAAATGAAGGAGGGTGAAAGAGAACGAAAGGAGTCGAAGCAGGGTGAAAGAGAGTGGAACGAGACGAAGGAGGGTGAAAGAGACCGAAACGAGACGGTGGAGGGTGAAAGAGAGCGAAACGAGACGAAGGAGGGTGAAAGAGAGCGAAACAAGAGGAAGGAGGGTGAAAGAGAGCGAAACGAGATGAAGGAGGGTTAAAGAGAGCGAAACGAGACGAAGCAGAGTGAAAGAGAGCGAAACCAGACGATGGAGGGTGAAAGAGAGCGAAACGAGAGGAAGGAGGGTGAAAGAGAGCGAAACGAGACGAAGGAGGGTGAAAGAGAGCGAAACGAGATGAAGGAGGGTGGAAGAGAGCGAAACGAGACGAAGGAGGGTGAAAGAGAGAGAAACGAGATGAAGGAAGGTGACAGAGAGCGAAACGAGACGAAGGAGGGTGAAAGAGAGCGAAACGAGATGAAGGAGGGTGGAAGAGAGCTAAACGAGACGAAGGAGGGTGAAAGAGAGCGAAAGGAGATGAACGAGGGTGAAAGAGAGCGAAATGAGACGAAGGAGGGTGAAAGAGAGCGAAAGGAGTCGAAGGAGGGTGAAAGAGAGTGGAACGAGATGAAGGAGGGTGAAAGAGACCGAAACGAGACGAAGGAGGGTGAAAGAGAGCGAAACGAGATGAAGGAGGGTGAAAGAGAGCTAAACGAGAAGAAGGAGGGTGAAAGACAGCGAAATGAGACGAAGGAGGGTGAAAGAGAGCGAAACGAGATGAAGGAGGGTCAAAGAGAGCGAAAGGAGTAGAAGGAGGGTGAAAGAGAGTGGGACGAGACGAAGGAGGATAAAAGAGGGCGAAACGAGACGAAGGCGGGTGGAACGGAGCGAAACAAGACGAAGGAGAGTGAAAGAGAGCGAAACGAGACGAAGGAAGGTGAAAGAGAGCAAAACGAGATGAAGGAGAGTGAAAGAGAGCTAAACGAGATGAAGGAGGGTGAAAGAGAGCTAAACGAGACGAAGGAGGGTGAAAGAGAGCGAAAGGAGATGAAGGAGGGTGAAAGAGAGCGAAATGAGATGAAGGAGGGTGAAAGAGAGCGAAAGGAGTCGAAGCAGGGTGAAAGAGAGTGGAACGAGACGAAGGAGGGTGAAAGAGACCGAAACGAGACGGTGGAGGGTGAAAGAGAGCGAAACGAGACGAAGGAGGGTGAAAGAGAGCGAAACAAGACGAAGGAGGGTGAAAGAGAGCGAAACGAGACGAAAGAGTGTAAAAGAGAGCGAGACAAGACGGTGGAGGGTGAAAGAGAGCGAAACAAGACGATGCAGGGTGAAAGAGAGCGAAACGAGATGAAGGAGGGTGGAAGAGAGCGAAACGAGATGAAGGAGGGTGAAAGAGAGAGAAACGAGATGAAGGAAGGTGAAAGAGAGCGAAACGAGACGAAGGAGGGTGAAAGAGAGCGAAACGAGATGAAGGAGGGTGGAAGAGAGCGAAACGAGGTGAAGGAGGCTGAAAGGGAGTGAAACGAGATGAAGGTTGGTGCAAGAGTGCGAAACGAGACCAAAGAGGGTGAAAGAGAGAGAAACGAGACGAAGGAAGGTGAAAGAGAGCGAAACAAGACGAAGGAGGGTGAAAGTGAGCGAAACGAGACGAAGGACTGTGAAACAGAGCGAAACGAGACGAAGGAGGGTGAAAGAGAGTGAAACGAGAAGAAGGAGGGTGAAAGAGAGGGAAACGAGACGAAGGAGTGTGGAACAGAGCGAAACGAGATGAAGGAGGGTGAAAGAGAGCGAAACAAGACGAAGGAGGGTGAAAGAGGGCGAAACGAGACGAAGGCGGGTGCAACAGAGCGAAACAAGATGAAGGAGGTTGAAAGAGAGCGAAACGAGACGAAGGAGGGTGAAAGAGAGCAAAACGAGACGAAGGAGTGTGAAACAGAGCGAAACGAGACGAAGGAGGATGAAAGAGAGCTAAACGAGACGAAGGAGGGTCAAAGAGAGCGAAACGAGACGAAGGAGGGTGAAAGAGAGCGAGACAAGACGGTGGAGGGTGAAAGAGAGCGAAACAAGACGATGCAGGGTGAAAGAGAGCGAAACGAGATGAAGGAGGGTGGAAGAGAGCGAAACGAGACGAAGGAGGGTGAAAGAGAGAGAAACGAGATGAAGGAAGGTGAAAGAGAGCGAAACGAGACGAAGGAGGGTGAAAGAGAGCGAAACGAGATGAAGGAGGGTGGAAGAGAGCGAAACGAGGTGAAGGAGGCTGAAAGGGAGTGAAACGAGATGAAGGTTGGTGAAAGAGTGCGAAACGAGACCAAAGAGGGTGAAAGAGAGAGAAACGAGACGAAGGAAGGTGAAAGAGAGCGAAACAAGACGAAGGAGGGTGAAAGAGAGCGAAAAGAGTCGAAGGAGGGTGAAAGAGAGTGGAACGAGATGAAGGAGGGCGAAAGAGACCGAAACGAGATGAAGGAGGGTGAAAGAGAGCGAAACGAGATGAAGGAGGGTGAAAGAGAGTTAAACGAGAAGAAGGAGGGTGAAAGAGAGTTAAACGAGAAGAAGGAGGGTGAAAGAGAGCAAAATGAGACGAAGGAGGGTGAAAGAGAGCGAAACGAGATGAAGGAGGGTCAAAGAGAGCGAAAGGAGTAGAAGGAGGGTGAAAGAGAGTGGGACGAGACGAAGGAGGATGAAAGAGGGCGAAACGAGACGAAGGCGCGTGGAACGGAGCGAAACAAGACGAAGGAGAGTGAAAGAGAGCGAAACGAGACGAAGGAGGGTGAAAGAGAGCAAAACGAGATGAAGGAGAGTGAAAGAGAGCTAAACGAGATGAAAGAGGGTGAAAGAGAGCTAAACGAGACGAAGGAGGGTGAAAGAGAGAGAAACGAGATGAAGGAAGGTGAAAGAGAGCGAAACAAGACGAAGGAGGGTGAAAGTGAGCGAAACGAGACAAAGGACTGTGAAACAGAGCGAAACGAGACGAAGGAGGGTGAAAGAGAGTGAAACGAGAAGAAGGAGGGTGAAAGAGAGCGAAACGAGACGAAGGAGTGTGGAACAGAGCGAAACGAGATGAAGGAGGGTGAAAGAGAGCGAAACAAGACGAAGGAGGGTGAAAGAGGGCGAAACGAGACGAAGGCGGGTGCAACAGAGCGAAACAAGATGAAGGAGGTTGAAAGAGAGCGAAACGAGACGAAGGAGGGTGAAAGAGAGCAAAACGAGACGAAGGAGTGTGAAACAGAGCGAAACGAGACGAAGGAGGATGAAAGAGAGCTAAACGAGACGAAGGAGGGTCAAAGAGTGCAAAACGAGATGAAGGAGAGTGAAAGAGAGCTAAACGAGATGAAGGAGGGTGAAAGAGAGCTAAACGAGACGAAGGAGGGTGAAAGAGAGCGAAAGGAGATGAAGGAGGGTGAAAGAGAGCGAAATGAGATGAAGGAGGGTGAAAGAGAGTGAAAGGAGTCGAAGCAGGGTGAAAGAGAATGGAACGAGACGAAGGAGGGTGAAAGAGACCGAAACGAGACGGTGGAGGGTGAAAGAGAGCGAAACGAGATGAAGGATGGTGAAAGAGAGTGAAACAAGACGAAGGAGGGTGAAAGAGAGCGAAACGAGATGAAGGAGGGTGAAAGAGAGCGAAACGAGACGAAAGAGTTTAAAAGAGAGCGAGACAAGACGGTGGAGGGTGAAAGAGAGCGAAACAAGACGATGCAGGGTGAAAGAGAGCGAAAGGAGATGAAGGAGGGTGAAAGAGAGCGAAATGAGATGAAGGAGGGTGAAAGAGAGCGAAAGGAGTCGAAGCAGGGTGAAAGAGAGTGGAACGAGACGAAGGAGGGTGAAAGAGACCGAAACGAGACGGTGGAGGGTGAAAGAGAGCGAAACGAGTCGAAGGAGGGTGAAAGAGAGCGAAACAAGACGAAGGAGGGTGAAAGAGAGCGAAACGAGACGAAGGAGGGTGAAAGAGAGCGAAACAAGACGAAGGAGGGTGAAAGAGAGCGAAACGAGACGAAAGAGTGTAAAAGAGAGCGAGACAAGACGGTGGAGGGTGAAAGAGAGCGAAACAAGACGATGCAGGGTGAAAGAGAGCGAAACGAGATGAAGGAGGGTGGAAGAGAGCGAAACGAGATGAAGGAGGGTGAAAGAGAGAGAAACGAGATGAAGGAAGGTGAAAGAGAGCGAAACGAGACGAAGGAGGGTGAAAGAGAGCGAAACGAGATGAAGGAGGGTGGAAGAGAGCGAAACGAGGCGAAGGAGGCTGAAAGGGAGTGAAACGAGATGAAGGTTGGTGAAAGAGTGCGAAACGAGACCAAAGAGGGTGAAAGAGAGAGAAACGAGACGAAGGAATGTGAAAGAGAGCGAAACAAGACGAAGGAGGGTGAAAGTGAGCGAAACGAGACGAAGGACTGTGAAACAGAGCGAAACGAGACGAAGGAGGGTGAAAGAGAGTGAAACGAGAAGAAGGAGGGTGAAAGAGAGGGAAACGAGACGAAGGAGTGTGGAACAGAGCGAAACGAGATGAAGGAGGGTGAAAGATAGCGAAACAAGACGAAGGAGGGTGAAAGAGGGCGAAACGAGATGAAGGCGGGTGCAACAGAGCGAAACAAGATGAAGGAGGTTGAAAGAGAGCGAAACGAGACGAAGGAGGGTGAAAGAGAGCAAAACGAGACGAAGGAGTGTGAAACAGAGCGAAACGAGACGAAGGAGGATGAAAGAGAGCTAAACGAGACGAAGGAGGGTCAAAGAGAGCGAAACGAGACGAAGGAGGGTGAAAGAGAGCGAGACAAGACGGTGGAGGGTGAAAGAGAGCGAAACAAGACGATGCAGGGTGAAAGAGAGCGAAACGAGATGAAGGAGGGTGGAAGAGAGCGAAACGAGACGAAGGAGGGTGAAAGAGAGAGAAACGAGATGAAGGAAGGTGAAAGAGAGCGAAACGAGACGAAGGAGGGTGAAAGAGAGCGAAACGAGATGAAGGAGGGTGGAAGAGAGCGAAACGAGGTGAAGGAGGCTGAAAGGGAGTGAAACGAGATGAAGGTTGGTGAAAGAGTGCGAAACGAGACCAAAGAGGGTGAAAGAGAGAGAAACGAGACGAAGGAAGGTGAAAGAGAGCGAAACAAGACGAAGGAGGGTGAAAGAGAGCGAAAGGAGTCGAAGGAGGGTGAAAGAGAGTGGAACGAGATGAAGGAGGGTGAAAGAGACCGAAACGAGATGAAGGAGGGTGAAAGAGAGCGAAACGAGATGAAGGAGGGTGAAAGAGAGTTAAACGAGAAGAAGGAGGGTGAAAGAAAGCAAAATGAGACGAAGGAGGGTGAAAGAGAGCGAAACGAGATGAAGGAGGGTCAAAGAGAGCGAAAGGAGTAGAAGGAGGGTGAAAGAGAGTGGGACGAGACGAAGGAGGATGAAAGAGGGCGAAACGAGACGAAGGCGGGTGGAACGGAGCGAAACAAGACGAAGGAGAGTGAAAGAGAGCGAAACGAGACGAAGGAGGGTGAAAGAGAGCAAAACGAGATGAAGGAGAGTGAAAGAGAGCTAAACGAGATGAAAGAGGGTGAAAGAGAGCTAAACGAGACGAAGGAGGGTGAAAGAGAGAGAAACGAGATGAAGGAAGGTGAAAGAGAGCGAAACAAGACGAAGGAGGGTGAAAGTGAGCGAAACGAGACGAAGGACTGTGAAACAGAGCGAAACGAGACGAAGGAGGGTGAAAGAGAGTGAAACGAGAAGAAGGAGGGTGAAAGAGAGCGAAACGAGACGAAGGAGTGTGGAACAGAGCGAAACGAGATGAAGGAGGGTGAAAGAGAGCGAAATAAGACGAAGGAGGGTGAAAGAGGGCGAAACGAGACGAAGGCGGGTGCAACAGAGCGAAACAAGATGAAGGAGGTTGAAAGAGAGCGAAACGAGACGAAGGAGGGTGAAAGAGAGCAAAACGAGACGAAGGAGTGTGAAACAGAGCGAAACGAGACGAAGGAGGATGAAAGAGAGCTAAACGAGACGAAGGAGGGTCAAAGAGTGCAAAACGAGATGAAGGAGAGTGAAAGAGAGCTAAACGAGATGAAGGAGGGTGAAAGAGAGCTAAACGAGACGAGGGAGGGTGAAAGAGAGCGAAAGGAGATGAAGGAGGGTGAAAGAGAGCGAAATGAGATGAAGGAGGGTGAAAGAGAGTGAAAGGAGTCTAAGCAGGGTGAAAGAGAATGGAACGAGACGAAGGAGGGTGAAAGAGACCGAAACGAGACGGTGGAGGGTGAAAGAGAGCGAAACGAGATGAAGGAGGGTGAAAGAGAGTGAAACAAGACGAAGGAGGGTGAAAGAGAGCGAAACGAGACGAAGGAGGGTGAAAGAGAGCGAAACGAGATGAAAGAGTTTAAAAGAGAGCGAGACAAGACGGTGGAGGGTGAAAGAGAGCGAAACAAGACGATGCAGGGTGAAAGAGAGCGAAAGGAGATGAAGGAGGGTGAAAGAGAGCGAAATGAGATGAAGGAGGGTGAAAGAGAGCGAAAGGAGTCGAAGCAGGGTGAAAGAGAGTGGAACGAGACGAAGGAGGGTGAAAGAGACCGAAACGAGACGGTGGAGGGTGAAAGAGAGCGAAACGAGACGAAGGAGGGTGAAAGAGAGCGAAACAAGACGAAGGAGGGTGAAAGAGAGCGAAACGAGACGAAGGAGGGTGAAAGAGAGCTAAACGAGATGAAGGAGGGTGAAAGAGAGCTAAACGAGACAAAGGACGGTCAAAGAGAGCGAAAGGAGATGAAGGAGGGTGATAGAGAGCGAAATGAGATGAAGGAGGGTGAAAGAGAACGAAAGGAGTCGAAGCAGGGTGAAAGAGAGTGGAACGAGACGAAGGAGGGTGAAAGAGACCGAAACGAGATGAAGGAGGGTGAAAGAGAGCTAAACGAGACGAAGGACGGTCAAAGAGAGCGAAAGGAGATGAAGGAGGGTGATAGAGAGCGAAATGAGATGAAGGAGGGTGAAAGAGAACGAAAGGAGTCGAAGCAGGGTGAAAGAGAGTGGAACGAGACGAAGGAGGGTGAAAGAGACCGAAACGAGACGGTGGAGGGTGAAAGAGAGCGAAACGAGACGAAGGAGGGTGAAAGAGAGCGAAACAAGAGGAAGGAGGGTGAAAGAGAGCGAAACGAGATGAAGGAGGGTTAAAGAGAGCGACACGAGATGAAGCAGAGTGAAAGAGAGCGAAACCAGACGATGGAGGGTGAAAGAGAGCGAAACGAGAGGAAGGAGGGTGAAAGAGAGCGAAACGAGACGAAGGAGGGTGAAAGAGAGCGAAACGAGATGAAGGAGGGTGGAAGAGAGCGAAACGAGACGAAGGAGGGTGAAAGAGAGAGAAACGAGATGAAGGAAGGTGACAGAGAGCGAAACGAGACGAAGGAGGGTGAAAGAGAGCGAAACGAGATGAAGGAGGGTGGAAGAGAGCTAAACGAGACGAAGGAGGGTGAAAGAGAGCGAAAGGAGATGAACGAGGGTGAAAGAGAGCGAAATGAGACGAAGGAGGGTGAAAGAGAGCGAAAGGAGTCGAAGGAGGGTGAAAGAGAGTGGAACGAGATGAAGGAGGGTGAAAGAGACCGAAACGAGACGAAGGAGGGTGAAAGAGAGCGAAACGAGATGAAGGAGGGTGAAAGAGAGCTAAACGAGAAGAAGGAGGGTGAAAGACAGCGAAATGAGACGAAGGAGGGTGAAAGAGAGCGAAACGAGATGAAGGAGGGTCAAAGAGAGCGAAAGGAGTAGAAGGAGGGTGAAAGAGAGTGGGACGAGACGAAGGAGGATAAAAGAGGGCGAAACGAGACGAAGGCGGGTGGAACGGAGCGAAACAAGACGAAGGAGAGTGAAAGAGAGCGAAACGAGACGAAGGAAGGTGAAAGAGAGCAAAACGAGATGAAGGAGAGTGAAAGAGAGCTAAACGAGATGAAGGAGGGTGAAAGAGAGCTAAACGAGACGAAGGAGGGTGAAAGAGAGCGAAAGGAGATGAAGGAGGGTGAAAGAGAGCGAAATGAGATGAAGGAGGGTGAAAGAGAGCGAAAGGAGTCGAAGCAGGGTGAAAGAGAGTGGAACGAGACGAAGGAGGGTGAAAGAGACCGAAACGAGACGGTGGAGGGTGAAAGAGAGCGAAACGAGACGAAGGAGGGTAAAAGAGAGCGAGACAAGACGGTGGAGGGTGAAAGAGAGCGAAACAAGACGATGCAGGGTGAAAGAGAGCGAAACGAGATGAAGGAGGGTGGAAGAGAGCGAAACGAGATGAAGGAGGGTGAAAGAGAGAGAAACGAGATGAAGGAAGGTGAAAGAGAGCGAAACGAGACGAAGGAGGGTGAAAGAGAGCGAAACGAGATGAAGGAGGGTGGAAGAGAGCGAAACGAGGTGAAGGAGGCTGAAAGGGAGTGAAACGAGATGAAGGTTGGTGCAAGAGTGCGAAACGAGACCAAAGAGGGTGAAAGAGAGAGAAACGAGACGAAGGAAGGTGAAAGAGAGCGAAACAAGACGAAGGAGGGTGAAAGTGAGCGAAACGAGACGAAGGACTGTGAAACAGAGCGAAACGAGACGAAGGAGGGTGAAAGAGAGTGAAACGAGAAGAAGGAGGGTGAAAGAGAGGGAAACGAGACGAAGGAGTGTGGAACAGAGCGAAACGAGATGAAGGAGGGTGAAAGAGAGCGAAACAAGACGAAGGAGGGTGAAAGAGGGCGAAACGAGACGAAGGCGGGTGCAACAGAGCGAAACAAGATGAAGGAGGTTGAAAGAGAGCGAAACGAGACGAAGGAGGGTGATAGAGAGCAAAACGAGACGAAGGAGTGTGAAACAGAGCGAAACGAGACGAAGGAGGATGAAAGAGAGCTAAACGAGACGAAGGAGGGTCAAAGAGAGCGAAACGAGACGAAGGAGGGTGAAAGAGAGCGAGACAAGACGGTGGAGGGTGAAAGAGAGCGAAACAAGACGATGCAGGGTGAAAGAGAGCGAAACGAGATGAAGGAGGGTGGAAGAGAGCGAAACGAGACGAAGGAGGGTGAAAGAGAGAGAAACGAGATGAAGGAAGGTGAAAGAGAGCGAAACGAGACGAAGGAGGGTGAAAGAGAGCGAAACGAGATGAAGGAGGGTGGAAGAGAGCGAAACGAGGTGAAGGAGGCTGAAAGGGAGTGAAACGAGATGAAGGTTGGTGAAAGAGTGCGAAACGAGACCAAAGAGGGTGAAAGAGAGAGAAACGAGACGAAGGAAGGTGAAAGAGAGTGAAACAAGACGAAGGAGGGTGAAAGAGAGCGAAAAGAGTCGAAGGAGGGTGAAAGAGAGTGGAACGAGATGAAGGAGGGCGAAAGAGACCGAAACGAGATGAAGGAGGGTGAAAGAGAGCGAAATGAGATGAAGGAGGGTGAAAGAGAGTTAAACGAGAAGAAGGAGGGTGAAAGAGAGTTAAACGAGAAGAAGGAGGGTGAAAGAGAGCAAAATGAGACGAAGGAGGGTGAAAGAGAGCGAAACGAGATGAAGGAGGGTCAAAGAGAGCGAAAGGAGTAGAAGGAGGGTGAAAGAGAGTGGGACGAGACGAAGGAGGATGAAAGAGGGCGAAACGAGACGAAGGCGCGTGGAACGGAGCGAAACAAGACGAAGGAGAGTGAAAGAGAGCGAAACGAGACGAAGGAGGGTGAAAGAGAGCAAAACGAGATGAAGGAGAGTGAAAGAGAGCTAAACGAGATGAAAGAGGGTGAAAGAGAGCTAAACGAGACGAAGGAGGGTGAAAGAGAGAGAAACGAGATGAAGGAAGGTGAAAGAGAGCGAAACAAGACGAAGGAGGGTGAAAGTGAGCGAAACGAGACAAAGGACTGTGAAACAGAGCGAAACGAGACGAAGGAGGGTGAAAGAGAGTGAAACGAGAAGAAGGAGGGTGAAAGAGAGCGAAACAAGACGAAGGAGGGTGAAAGAGGGCGAAACGAGACGAAGGTGGGGGGAACAGAGCGAAACAAGATGAAGGAGGTTGAAAGAGAGCGAAACCAGACGAAGGAGGGTGAAAGAGAGCAAAACGAGACGAAGGAGTGTGAAACAGAGCGAAACGAGACGAAGGAGGATGAAAGAGAGCTAAACGAGACGAAGGAGGGTCAAAGAGTGCAAAACGAGATGAAGGAGAGTGAAAGAGAGCTAAACGAGATGAAGGAGGGTGAAAGAGAGCTAAACGAGACGAAGGAGGGTGAAAGAGAGCGAAAGGAGATGAAGGAGGGTGAAAGAGAGCGAAATGAGATGAAGGAGGGTGAAAGAGAGTGAAAGGAGTCGAAGCAGGGTGAAAGAGAATGGAACGAGACGAAGGAGGGTGAAAGAGACCGAAACGAGACGGTGGAGGGTGAAAGAGAGCGAAACGAGATGAAGGATGGTGAAAGAGAGTGAAACAAGACGAAGGAGGGTGAAAGAGAGCGAAACGAGACGAAGGAGGGTGAAAGAGAGCGAAACGAGACGAAAGAGTTTAAAAGAGAGCGAGACAAGACGGTGGAGGGTGAAAGAGAGCGAAACAAGACGATGCAGGGTGAAAGAGAGCGAAAGGAGATGAAGCAGGGTGAAAGAGAGCGAAATGAGATGAAGGAGGGTGAAAGAGAGCGAAAGGAGTCGAAGCAGGGTGAAAGAGAGTGGAACGAGACGAAGGAGGGTGAAAGAGACCGAAACGAGACGGTGGAGGGTGAAAGAGAGCGAAACGAGACGAAGGAGGGTGAAAGAGAGCGAAACAAGACGAAGGAGGGTGAAAGAGAGCGAAACGAGACGAAGGAGGGTGAAAGAGAGCGAAACAAGACGAAGGAGGGTGAAAGAGAGCGAAACGAGACGAAAGAGTGTAAAAGAGAGCGAGACAAGACGGTGGAGGGTGAAAGAGAGCGAAACAAGACGATGCAGGGTGAAAGAGAGCGAAACGAGATGAAGGAGGGTGGAAGAGAGCGAAACGAGATGAAGGAGGGTGAAAGAGAGAGAAACGAGATGAAGGAAGGTGAAAGAGAGCGAAACGAGACGAAGGAGGGTGAAAGAGAGCGAAACGAGATGAAGGAGGGTGGAAGAGAGCGAAACGAGGCGAAGGAGGCTGAAAGGGAGTGAAACGAGATGAAGGTTGGTGAAAGAGTGCGAAACGAGACCAAAGAGGGTGAAAGAGAGAGAAACGAGACGAAGGAATGTGAAAGAGAGCGAAACAAGACGAGGAGGGTGAAAGTGAGCGAAACGAGACGAAGGACTGTGAAACAGAGCGAAACGAGACGAAGGAGGGTGAAAGAGAGTGAAACGAGAAGAAGGAGGGTGAAAGAGAGGGAAACGAGACGAAGGAGTGTGGAACAGAGCGAAACGAGATGAAGGAGGGTGAAAGATAGCGAAACAAGACGAAGGAGGGTGAAAGAGGGCGAAACGAGATGAAGGCGGGTGCAACAGAGCGAAACAAGATGAAGGAGGTTGAAAGAGAGCGAAACGAGACGAAGGAGGGTGAAAGAGAGCAAAACGAGACGAAGGAGTGTGAAACAGAGCGAAACGAGACGAAGGAGGATGAAAGAGAGCTAAACGAGACGAAGGAGGGTCAAAGAGAGCGAAACGAGACGAAGGAGGGTGAAAGAGAGCGAGACAAGACGGTGGAGGGTGAAAGAGAGCGAAACAAGACGATGCAGGGTGAAAGAGAGCGAAACGAGATGAAGGAGGGTGGAAGAGAGCGAAACGAGACGAAGGAGGGTGAAAGAGAGAGAAACGAGATGAAGGAAGGTGAAAGAGAGCGAAACGAGACGAAGGAGGGTGAAAGAGAGCGAAACGAGATGAAGGAGGGTGGAAGAGAGCGAAACGAGGTGAAGGAGGCTGAAAGGGAGTGAAACGAGATGAAGGTTGGTGAAAGAGTGCGAAACGAGACCAAAGAGGGTGAAAGAGAGAGAAACGAGACGAAGGAAGGTGAAAGAGAGCGAAACAAGACGAAGGAGGGTGAAAGAGAGCGAAAGGAGTCGAAGGAGGGTGAAAGAGAGTGGAACGAGATGAAGGAGGGTGAAAGAGACCGAAACGAGATGAAGGAGGGTGAAAGAGAGCGAAACGAGATGAAGGAGGGTGAAAGAGAGTTAAACGAGAAGAAGGAGGGTGAAAGAAAGCAAAATGAGACGAAGGAGGGTGAAAGAGAGCGAAACGAGATGAAGGAGGGTCAAAGAGAGCGAAAGGAGTAGAAGGAGGGTGAAAGAGAGTGGGACGAGACGAAGGAGGATGAAAGAGGGCGAAACGAGACGAAGGCGGGTGGAACGGAGCGAAACAAGACGAAGGAGAGTGAAAGAGAGCGAAACGAGACGAAGGAGGGTGAAAGAGAGCAAAACGAGATGAAGGAGAGTGAAAGAGAGCTAAACGAGATGAAAGAGGGTGAAAGAGAGCTAAACGAGACGAAGGAGGGTGAAAGAGAGAGAAACGAGATGAAGGAAGGTGAAAGAGAGCGAAACAAGACGAAGGAGGGTGAAAGTGAGCGAAACGAGACGAAGGACTGTGAAACAGAGCGAAACGAGACGAAGGAGGGTGAAAGAGAGTGAAACGAGAAGAAGGAGGGTGAAAGAGAGCGAAACGAGACGAAGGAGTGTGGAACAGAGCGAAACGAGATGAAGGAGGGTGAAAGAGAGCGAAACAAGACGAAGGAGGGTGAAAGAGGGCGAAACGAGACGAAGGCGGGTGCAACAGAGCGAAACAAGATGAAGGAGGTTGAAAGAGAGCGAAACGAGACGAAGGAGGGTGAAAGAGAGCAAAACGAGACGAAGGAGTGTGAAACAGAGCGAAACGAGACGAAGGAGGATGAAAGAGAGCTAAACGAGACGAAGGAGGGTCAAAGAGTGCAAAACGAGATGAAGGAGAGTGAAAGAGAGCTAAACGAGATGAAGGAGGGTGAAAGAGAGCTAAACGAGACGAGGGAGGGTGAAAGAGAGCGAAAGGAGATGAAGGAGGGTGAAAGAGAGCGAAATGAGATGAAGGAGGGTGAAAGAGAGTGAAAGGAGTCGAAGCAGGGTGAAAGAGAATGGAACGAGACGAAGGAGGGTGAAAGAGACCGAAACGAGACGGTGGAGGGTGAAAGAGAGCGAAACGAGATGAAGGAGGGTGAAAGAGAGTGAAACAAGACGAAGGAGGATGAAAGAGAGCGAAACGAGACGAAGGAGGGTGAAAGAGAGCGAAACGAGATGAAAGAGTTTAAAAGAGAGCGAGACAAGACGGTGGAGGGTGAAAGAGAGCGAAACAAGACGATGCAGGGTGAAAGAGAGCGAAAGGAGATGAAGGAGGGTGAAAGAGAGCGAAATGAGATGAAGGAGGGTGAAAGAGAGCGAAAGGAGTCGAAGCAGGGTGAAAGAGAGTGGAACGAGACGAAGGAGGGTGAAAGAGACCGAAACGAGACGGTGGAGGGTGAAAGAGAGCGAAACGAGACGAAGGAGGGTGAAAGAGAGCAAAACAAGACGAAGGAGGGTGAAAGAGAGCGAAACGAGACGAAGGAGGGTGAAAGAGAGCTAAACGAGATGAAGGAGGGTGAAAGAGAGCTAAACGAGACAAAGGACGGTCAAAGAGAGCGAAAGGAGATGAAGGAGGGTGATAGAGAGCGAAATGAGATGAAGGAGGGTGAAAGAGAACGAAAGGAGTCGAAGCAGGGTGAAAGAGAGTGGAACGAGACGAAGGAGGGTGAAAGAGACCGAAACGAGATGAAGGAGGGTGAAAGAGAGCTAAACGAGACGAAGGACGGTCAAAGAGAGCGAAAGGAGATGAAGGAGGGTGATAGAGAGCGAAATGAGATGAAGGAGGGTGAAAGAGAACGAAAGGAGTCGAAGCAGGGTGAAAGAGAGTGGAACGAGACGAAGGAGGGTGAAAGAGACCGAAACGAGACGGTGGAGGGTGAAAGAGAGCGAAACGAGACGAAGGAGGGTGAAAGAGAGCGAAACAAGAGGAAGGAGGGTGAAAGAGAGCGAAAGGAGATGAAGGAGGGTTAAAGAGAGCGACACGAGACGAAGCAGAGTGAAAGAGAGCGAAACCAGACGATGGAGGGTGAAAGAGAGCGAAACGAGAGGAAGGAGGGTGAAAGAGAGCGAAACGAGACGAAGGAGGGTGAAAGAGAGCGAAACGAGATGAAGGAGGGTGGAAGAGAGCGAAACGAGACGAAGGAGGGTGAAAGAGAGAGAAACGAGATGAAGGAAGGTGACAGAGAGCGAAACGAGACGAAGGAGGGTGAAAGAGAGCGAAACGAGATGAAGGAGGGTGGAAGAGAGCTAAACGAGACGAAGGAGGGTGAAAGAGAGCGAAAGGAGATGAACGAGGGTGAAAGAGAGCGAAATGAGACGAAGGAGGGTGAAAGAGAGCGAAAGGAGTCGAAGGAGGGTGAAAGAGAGTGGAACGAGATGAAGGAGGGTGAAAGAGACCGAAACGAGACGAAGGAGGGTGAAAGAGAGCGAAACGAGATGAAGGAGGGTGAAAGAGAGCTAAACGAGAAGAAGGAGGGTGAAAGAGAGCGAAATGAGACGAAGGAGGGTGAAAGAGAGCGAAACGAGATGAAGGAGGGTCAAAGAGAGCGAAAGGAGTAGAAGGAGGGTGAAAGAGAGTGGGACGAGATGAAGGAGGATAAAAGAGGGCGAAACGAGACGAAGGCGGGTGGAACGGAGCGAAACAAGACGAAGGAGAGTCAAAGAGAGCGAAACGAGACGAAGGAAGGTGAAAGAGAGCAAAACGAGATGAAGGAGAGTGAAAGAGAGCTAAACGAGATGAAGGAGGGTGAAAGAGAGCTAAACGAGACGAAGGAGGGTGAAAGAGAGCGAAAAGAGATGAAGGAGGGTGAAAGAGAGCGAAATGAGATGAAGGAGGGTGAAAGAGAGCGAAAGGAGTCGAAGCAGGGTGAAAGAGAGTGGAACGAGACGAAGGAGGGTGAAAGAGACCGAAACGAGACGGTGGAGGGTGAAAGAGAGCGAAACGAGACGAAGGAGGGTGAAAGAGAGCGAAACAAGACGAAGGAGGGTGAAAGAGAGCGAAACGAGACGAAAGAGTGTAAAAGAGAGCGAGACAAGACGGTGGAGGGTGAAAGAGAGCGAAACAAGACGATGCAGGGTGAAAGAGAGCAAAACGAGATGAAAGAGGGTGGAAGAGAGCGAAACGAGATGAAGGAGGGTGAAAGAGAGAGAAACGAGATGAAGGAAGGTGAAAGAGAGCGAAACGAGACGAAGGAGGGTGAAAGAGAGCGAAACGAGATGAAGGAGGGTGGAAGAGAGCGAAACGAGGTGAAGGAGGCTGAAAGGGAGTGAAACGAGATGAAGGTTGGTGAAAGAGTGCGAAACGAGACCAAAGAGGGTGAAAGAGAGAGAAACGAGACGAAGGAAGGTGAAAGAGAGCGAAACAAGACGAAGGAGGGTGAAAGTGAGCGAAACGAGACGAAGGACTGTGAAACAGAGCGAAACGAGACGAAGGAGGGTGAAAGAGAGTGAAACGAGAAGAAGGAGGGTGAAAGAGAGGGAAACGAGACGAAGGAGTGTGGAACAGAGCGAAACGAGATGAAGGAGGGTGAAAGAGAGCGAAACAAGACGAAGGAGGGTGAAAGAGGGCGAAACGAGACGAAGGCGGGTGCAACAGAGCGAAACAAGATGAAGGAGGTTGAAAGAGAGCGAAACGAGACGAAGGAGGGTGAAAGAGAGCAAAACGAGACGAAGGAGTGTGAAACAGAGCGAAACGAGACGAAGGAGGATGAAAGAGAGCTAAACGAGATGAAGGAGGGTCAAAGAGAGCGAAACGAGACGAAGGAGGGTGAAAGAGAGCGAGACAAGACGGTGGAGGGTGAAAGAGAGCGAAACAAGACGATGCAGGGTGAAAGAGAGCGAAACGAGATGAAGGAGGGTGGAAGAGAGCGAAACGAGAAGAAGGAGGGTGAAAGAGAGAGAAACGAGATGAAGGAAGGTGAAAGAGAGCGAAACGAGACGAAGGAGGGTGAAAGAGAGCGAAACGAGATGAAGGAGGGTGGAAGAGAGCGAAACGAGGTGAAGGAGGCTGAAAGGGAGTGAAACGAGATGAAGGTTGGTGAAAGAGTGCGAAACGAGACCAAAGAGGGTGAAAGAGAGAGAAACGAGACGAAGGAAGGTGAAAGAGAGCGAAACAAGACGAAGGAGGGTGAAAGTGAGCGAAACGAGACGAAGGACTGTGAAACAGAGCGAAACGAGACGAAGGAGGGTGAAAGAGAGTGAAACGAGAAGAAGGAGGGTGAAAGAGAGCGAAACGAGACGAAGGAGTGTGGAACAGAGCGAAACGAGATGAAGGAGGGTGAAAGAGAGCGAAACAAGACGAAGGAGGGTGAAAGAGGGCGAAACGAGACGAAGGCGGGTGCAACAGAGCGAAACAAGATGAAGGAGGTTGAAAGAGAGCGAAACGAGACGAAGGAGGGTGAAAGAGAGCAAAACGAGACGAAGGAGTGTGAAACAGAGCGAAACGAGACGAAGGAGGATGAAAGAGAGCTAAACGAGACGAAGGAGGGTCAAAGAGTGCAAAACGAGATGAAGGTGAGTGAAAGAGAGCTAAACGAGATGAAGGAGGGTGAAAGAGAGCTAAACGAGACGAAGGAGGGTGAAAGAGAGCGAAAGGAGATGAAGGAGGTTGAAAGAGAGCGAAATGAGATGAAGGAGGGTGAAAGAGAGTGAAAGGAGTCGAAGCAGGGTGAAAGAGAGTGGAACGAGACGAAGGAGGGTGAAAGAGACCGAAACGAGACGGTGGAGGGTGAAAGAGAGCGAAACGAGATGAAGGAGGGTGAAAGAGAGTGAAACAAGACGAAGGAGGGTGAAAGAGAGCGAAACGAGACGAAGGAGGGTGAAAGAGATCGAAACGAGACGAAAGAGTTTAAAAGAGAGCGAGACAAGACGGTGGAGGGTGAAAGAGAGCGAAACAAGACGATGCAGGGTGAAAGAGAGCGAAACGAGAGGAAGGAGTGTGAAAGAGAGCGAAACGAGACGAAGGAGGGTGAAAGAGAGCGAAACGAGATGAAGGAGGGTGGAAGAGAGTGAAAAGAGACGAAGGAGGGTGAAAGAGAGAGAAACGAGATGAAGGAAGGTGGAAGAGAGCTAAACGAGATAAAGGAGGGTGAAAGAGAGCGAAAGGAGATGAAGGAGGGTGAAAGAGAGCGAAATGAGACGAAGGAGGGTGAAAGAGAGCGAAAGGAGTCGAAGGAGGGTGAAAGAGAGTGGAACGAGATGAAGGAGGGTGAAAGAGACCGAAACGAGATGAAGGAGGGTGAAAGAGAGCGAAACGATATGAAGGAGGGTGAAAGAGAGTTAAACGAGAAGAAGGAGGGTGAAAGAGAGCAAAATGAGACGAAGGAGGGTGAAAGAGAGCGAAACGAGATGAAGGAGGGTCAAAGAGAGCGAAAGGAGTAGAAGGAGGGTGAAAGAGAGTGGGACGAGACGAAGGAGGATGAAAGAGGGCGAAACGAGACGAAGGCGGGTGGAACGGAGCGAAACAAGACGAAGGAGAGTGAAAGAGAGCGAAACGAGACGAAGGAGGGTGAAAGAGAGCAAAACGAGATGAAGGAGAGTGAAAGAGAGATGAAGGAGGGTGAAAGAGAGCTAAACGAGACGAAGGAGGGTGAAAGAGAGCGAAAGGAGATGAAGGAGGGTGAAAGAGAGCGAAATGAGATGAAGGAGGGTGAAAGAGAGTGAAAGGAGTCGAAGCAGGGTGAAAGAGAGTGGAACGAGACGAAGGAGGGTGAAAGAGACCGAAACGAGACGGTGGAGGGTGAAAGAGAGCGAAACGAGACGAAGGAGGGTGAAAGAGAGCGAAACAAGACGAAGGAGGGCGAAAGAGAGCGAAACGAGACGAAGGAGGGAGAAAGAGAGCTAAACGAGATGAAGGAGGGTGAAAGAGAGCTAAACGAGACGAAGGACGGTCAAAGAGAGCGAAAGGAGATGAAGGAAGGTGAAAGAGAGCGAAATGAGATGAAGGAGGGTGAAAGAGAACGAAAGGAGTCGAAGCAGGGTGAAAGAGAGTGGAACGAGACGAAGGAGGGTGAAAGAGACCGAAACGAGACGGTGGAGGGTGAAAGAGAGCGAAACGAGACGAAGGAGGGTGAAAGAGAGCGAAACAAGACGAAGGAGGGTGAAAGAGAGCGAAACGAGACGAAGGAGGGTGAAAGAGAGCGAAACGAGACAAAAGAGTGTAAAAGAGAGCGAGACAAGACGGTGGGGGGTGAAAGAGAGCGAAACAAGACGATGCAGGGTGAAAGAGAGCGAAACGAGAGGAAGGAGGGTGAAAGAGAGCGAAACGAGACGAAGGAGGGTGAAAGAGAGCGAAACGAGATGAAGGAGGGTGGAAGAGAGCGAAACGAGACGAAGGAGGGTGAAAGAGAGAGAAACGAGATGAAGGAAGGTGACAGAGAGCGAAACGAGACGAAGGAGGGTGAAAGAGAGCGAAACGAGATGAAGGAGGGTGGAAGAGAGCTAAACGAGACGAAGGAGGGTGAAAGAGAGCGAAAGGAGATGAACGAGGGTGAAAGAGAGCGAAATGAGACGAAGGAGGGTGAAAGAGAGCGAAAGGAGTCGAAGGAGGGTGAAAGAGAGTGGAACGAGATGAAGGAGGGTGAAAGAGACCGAAACGAGACGAAGGAGGGTGAAAGAGAGCGAAACGAGATGAAGGAGGGTGAAAGAGAGCTAAACGAGAAGAAGGAGGGTGAAAGAGAGCGAAATGAGACGAAGGAGGGTGAAAGAGAGCGAAACGAGATGAAGGAGGGTCAAAGAGAGCGAAAGGAGTAGAAGGAGGGTGAAAGAGAGTGGGACGAGACGAAGGAGGATAAAAGAGGGCGAAACGAGACGAAGGCGGGTGGAACGGAGCGAAACAAGACGAAGGAGAGTGAAAGAGAGCGAAACGAGATGAAGGAGGGTGGAAGAGAGTGAAAAGAGACGAAGGAGGGTGAAAGAGAGAGAAACGAGATGAAGGAAGGTGGAAGAGAGCTAAACGAGATAAAGGAGGGTGAAAAAGAGCGAAAGGAGATGAAGGAGGGTGAAAGAGAGCGAAATGAGACGAAGGAGGGTGAAAGAGAGCGAAAGGAGTCGAAGGAGGGTGAAAGAGAGTGGAACGAGATGAAGGAGGGTGAAAGAGACCAAAACGAGATGAAGGAGGGTGAAAGAGAGCGAAACGAGATGAAGGAGGGTGAAAGAGAGTTAAACGAGAAGAAGGAGGGTGAAAGAGAGCAAAATGAGACGAAGGAGGGTGAAAGAGAGCGAAACGAGATGAAGGAGGGTCAAAGAGAGCGAAAGGAGTAGAAGGAGGGTGAAAGAGAGTGGGACGAGACGAAGGAGGATGAAAGAGGGCGAAACGAGACGAAGGCGGGTGGAACGGAGCGAAACAAGACGAAGGAGAGTGAAAGAGAGCGAAACGAGACGAAGGAGGGAGAAAGAGAGCAAAAAGAGATGAAGGAGAGTGAAAGAGAGCTAAACGAGATGAAGGAGGGTGAAAGAGAGCTAAACGAGACGCAGGAGGGTGAAAGAGAGCGAAAGGAGATGAAGGAGGGTGAAAGAGAGCGAAATGAGATGAAGGAGGGTGAAAGAGAGCGAAAGGAGTCGAAGCAGGGTGAAAGAGAGTGGAACGAGACGAAGGAGGGTGAAAGAGACCGAAACGAGACGGTGGAGGGTGAAAGAGAGCGAAACGAGACGAAGGAGGGTGAAAGAGAGCGAAACAAGACGAAGGAGGGTGAAAGAGAGCGAAACGAGACGAAGGAGGGTGAAAGAGAGCTAAACGAGATGAAGGAGGGTGAAAGAGAGCTAAACGAGACGAAGGACGGTCAAAGAGAGCGAAAGGAGATGAAGGAGGGTGAAAGAGAGCGAAATGAGATGAAGGAGGGTGAAAGAGAACGATAGGAGTCGAAGCAGGGTGAAAGAGAGTGGAACGAGACGAAGGAGGGTGAAAGAGAGCGAAACAAGACGAAGGAGGGTGAAAGAGAGCGAAACGAGACGAAGGAGGGTGAAAGAGAGCGAAACGAGACAAAAGAGTGTAAAAGAGAGCGAGACAAGACGGTGGAGGGTGAAAGAGAGCGAAACAAGATGATGCAGGGTGAAAGAGAGCGAAACGAGAGGAAGGAGGGTGAAAGAGAGCGAAACGAGACGAAGGAGGGTGAAAGAGAGCGAAACGAGATGAAGGAGGGTGGAAGAGAGCGAAACGAGACGAAGGAGGGTGAAAGAGAGAGAAACGAGATGAAGGAAGGTGACAGAGAGCGAAACGAGACGAAGGAGGGTGAAAGAGAGCGAAACGAGATGAAGGAGGGTGGAAGAGAGCTAAACGAGACGAAGGAGGGTGAAAGAGAGCGAAAGGAGATGAACGAGGGTGAAAGAGAGCGAAATGAGACGAAGGAGGGTGAAAGAGAGCGAAAGGAGTCGAAGGAGGGTGAAAGAGAGTGGAACGAGATGAAGGAGGGTGAAAGAGACCGAAACGAGACGAAGGAGGGTGAAAGAGAGCGAAACGAGATGAAGGAGGGTGAAAGAGAGCTAAACGAGAAGAAGGAGGGTGAAAGAGAGCGAAATGAGACGAAGGAGGGTGAAAGAGAGCGAAACGAGATGAAGGAGGGTCAAAGAGAGCGAAAGGAGTAGAAGGAGGGTGAAAGAGAGTGGGACGAGACGAAGGAGGATAAAAGACGGCGAAACGAGACGAAGGCGGGTGGAACGGAGCGAAACAAGACGAAGGAGAGTGAAAGAGAGCGAAACGAGATGAAGGAGGGTGGAAGAGAGTGAAAAGAGACGAAGGAGGGTGAAAGAGAGAGAAACGAGATGAAGGAAGGTGGAAGAGAGCTAAACGAGATAAAGGAGGGTGAAAGAGAGCGAAAGGAGATGAAGGAGGGTGAAAGAGAGCGAAATGAGACGAAGGAGGGTGAAAGAGAGCGAAAGGAGTCGAAGGAGGGTGAAAGAGAGTGGAACGAGATGAAGGAGGGTGAAAGAGACCAAAACGAGATGAAGGAGGGTGAAAGAGAGCGAAACGAGATGAAGGAGGGTGAAAGAGAGTTAAACGAGAAGAAGGAGGGTGAAAGAGAGCAAAATGAGACGAAGGAGGGTGAAAGAGAGCGAAACGAGATGAAGGAGGGTCAAAGAGAGCGAAAGGAGTAGAAGGAGGGTGAAAGAGAGTGGGACGAGACGAAGGAGGATGAAAGAGGGCGAAACGAGACGAAGGCGGGTGGAACGGAGCGAAACAAGACGAAGGAGAGTGAAAGAGAGCGAAACGAGACGAAGGAGGGAGAAAGAGAGCAAAAAGAGATGAAGGAGAGTGAAAGAGAGCTACACGAGATGAAGGAGGGTGAAAGAGAGCTAAACGAGACGAAGGAGGGTGAAAGAGAGCGAAAGGAGATGAAGGAGGGTGAAAGAGAGCGAAATGAGATGAAGGAGGGTGAAAGAGAGCGAAAGGAGTCGAAGCAGGGTGAAAGAGAGTGGAACGAGACGAAGGAGGGTGAAAGAGACCGAAACGAGACGGTGGAGGGTGAAAGAGAGCGAAACGAGACGAAGGAGGGTGAAAGAGAGCCAAACAAGACGAAGGAGGGTGAAAGAGAGCGAAACGAGACGAAGGAGGGTGAAAGAGAGCTAAACGAGATGAAGGAGGGTGAAAGAGAGCTAAACGAGACGAAGGACGGTCAAAGAGAGCGAAAGGAGATGAAGGAGGGTGAAAGAGAGCGAAATGAGATGAAGGAGGGTGAAAGAGAACGAAAGGAGTCGAAGCAGGGTGAAAGAGAGTGGAACGAGACGAAGGAGGGTGAAAGAGACCGAAACGAGACGGTGGAGGGTGAAAGAGAGCGAAACGAGACGAAGGAGGGTGAAAGAGAGCGAAACAAGACGAAGGAGGGTAAAAGAGAGCGAAACGAGACGAAGGAGGGTGAAAGAGAGCGAAACGAGACAAAAGAGTGTAAAAGAGAGCGAGACAAGACGGTGGAGGGTGAAAGAGAGCGAAACAAGACGATGCAGGGTGAAAGAGAGCGAAACGAGAGGAAGGAGGGTGAAAGAGAGCGAAACGAGACGAAGGAGGGTGAAAGAGAGCGAAACGAGATGAAGGAGGGTGGAAGAGAGCGAAACGAGACGAAGGAGGGTGAAAGAGAGAGAAACGAGATGAAGGAAGGTGACAGAGAGCGAAACGAGACGAAGGAGGGTGAAAGAGAGCGAAACGAGATGAAGGAGGGTGGAAGAGAGCTAAACGAGACGAAGGAGGGTGAAAGAGAGCGAAAGGAGATGAACGAGGGTGAAAGAGAGCGAAATGAGACGAAGGAGGGTGAAAGAGAGCGAAAGGAGTCGAAGGAGGGTGAAAGAGAGTGGAACGAGATGAAGGAGGGTGAAAGAGACCGAAACGAGACGAAGGAGGGTGAAAGAGAGCGAAACGAGATGAAGGAGGGTGAAAGAGAGCTAAAATAGAAGAAGGAGGGTGAAAGAGAGCGAAATGAGACGAAGGAGGGTGAAAGAGAGCGAAACGAGATGAAGGAGGGTCAAAGAGAGCGAAAGGAGTAGAAGGAGGGTGAAAGAGAGTGGGACGAGACGAAGGAGGATAAAAGAGGGCGAAACGAGACGAAGGCGGGTGGAACGGAGCGAAACAAGACGAAGGAGAGTGAAAGAGAGCGAAACGAGACGAAGGAGGGTGAAAGAGAGCAAAACGAGATGAAGGAGAGTGAAAGAGAGCTAAACGAGATGAAGGAGGGTGAAAGAGAGCTAAACGAGACGAAGGAGGGTGAAAGAGAGCGAAAGGAGATGAAGGAGGGTGAAAGAGAGCGAAGTGAGATGAAGGAGGGTGAAAGAGAGCGAAAGGAGTCGAAGCAGGGTGAAAGAGAGTGGAACGAGACGAGGAAGGGTGAAAGAGACCGAAACGAGACGGTGGAGGGTGAAAGAGAGCGAAACGAGACGAAGGAGGGTGAAAGAGAGCGAAACAAGACGAAGGAGGGTGAAAGAGAGCGAAACGAGACGAAAGAGTGTAAAAGAGAGCGAGACAAGACGGTGGAGGGTGAAAGAGAGCGAAACAAGACGATGCAGGGTGAAAGAGAGCGAAACGAGATGAAGGAGGGTGGAAGAGAGCGAAACGAGACGAAGGAGGGTGAAAGAGAGAGAAACGAGATGAAGGAAGGTGAAAGAGAGCGAAACGAGACGAAGGAGGGTGAAAGAGAGCGAAACGAGATGAAGGAGGGTGGAAGAGAGCGAAACGAGGTGAAGGAGGCTGAAAGGGAGTGAAACGAGATGAAGGTTGGTGAAAGAGAGCAAAACGAGATGAAGGAGAGTGAAAGAGAGCTAAACGAGATGAAAGAGGGTGAAAGAGAGCTAAACGAGACGAAGGAGGGTGAAAGAGAGAGAAACGAGATGAAGGAAGGTGAAAGAGAGCGAAACAAGACGAAGGAGGGTGAAAGTGAGCGAAACGAGACGAAGGACTGTGAAACAGAGCGAAACGAGACGAAGGAGGGTGAAAGAGAGTGAAACGAGAAGAAGGAGGGTGAAAGAGAGCGAAACGAGACGAAGGAGTGTGGAACAGAGCGAAACGAGATGAAGGAGGGTGAAAGAGAGCAAAATGAGACGAAGGAGGGTGAAAGAGAGCGAAACGAGATGAAGGAGGGTCAAAGAGAGCGAAAGGAGTAGAAGGAGGGTGAAAGAGAGTGGGACGAGACGAAGGAGGATGAAAGAGGGCGAAACGAGACGAAGGCGGGTGGAACGGAGCGAAACAAGACGAAGGAGAGTGAAAGAGAGCGAAACGAGACGAAGGAGGGAGAAAGAGAGCAAAAAGAGATGAAGGAGAGTGAAAGAGAGCTAAACGAGATGAAGGAGGGTGAAAGAGAGCTAAACGAGACGAAGGAGGGTGAAAGAGAGCGAAAGGAGATGAAGGAGGGTGAAAGAGAGCGAAATGAGATGAAGGAGGGTGAAAGAGAGCGAAAGGAGTCGAAGCAGGGTGAAAGAGAGTGGAACGAGACGAAGGAGGGTGAAAGAGACCGAAACGAGACGGTGGAGGGTGAAAGAGAGCGAAACGAGACGAAGGAGGGTGAAAGAGAGCGAAACAAGACGAAGGAGGGTGAAAGAGAGCGAAACGAGACGAAGGAGGGTGAAAGAGAGCTAAACGAGATGAAGGAGGGTGAAAGAGAGCTAAACGAGACGAAGGACGGTCAAAGAGAGCGAAAGGAGATGAAGGAGGGTGAAAGAGAGCGAAATGAGATGAAGGAGGGTGAAAGAGAACGAAAGGAGTCGAAGCAGGGTGAAAGAGAGTGGAACGAGACGAAGGAGGGTGAAAGAGACCGAAACGAGACGGTGGAGGGTGGAAGAGAGCGAAACGAGACGAAGGAGGGTGAAAGAGAGCGAAACAAGACGAAGGAGGGTAAAAGAGAGCGAAACGAGACGAAGGAGGGTGAAAGAGAGCGAAACGAGACAAAAGAGTGTAAAAGAGAGCGAGACAAGACGGTGGAGGGTGAAAGAGAGCGAAACAAGACGATGCAGGGTGAAAGAGAGCGAAACGAGAGGAAGGAGGGTGAAAGAGAGCGAAACGAGACGAAGGAGGGTGAAAGAGAGCGAAACGAGATGAAGGAGGGTGGAAGAGAGCGAAACGAGACGAAGGAGGGTGAAAGAGAGAGAAACGAGATGAAGGAAGGTGACAGAGAGCGAAACGAGACGAAGGAGGGTGAAAGAGAGCGAAACGAGATGAAGGAGGGTGGAAGAGAGCTAAACGAGACGAAGGAGGGTGAAAGAGAGCGAAAGGAGATGAACGAGGGTGAAAGAGAGCGAAATGAGACGAAGGAGGGTGAAAGAGAGCGAAAGGAGTCGAAGGAGGGTGAAAGAGAGTGGAACGAGATGAAGGAGGGTGAATGAGACCGAAACGAGACGAAGGAGGGTGAAAGAGAGCGAAACGAGATGAAGGAGGGTGAAAGAGAGCTAAAATAGAAGAAGGAGGGTGAAAGAGAGCGAACTGAGACGAAGGAGGGTGAAAGAGAGCGAAACGAGATGAAGAAGGGTCAAAGAGAGCGAAAGGAGTAGAAGGAGGGTGAAAGAGAGTGGGACGAGACGAAGGAGGATAAAAGAGGGCGAAACGAGACGAAGGCGGGTGGAACGGAGCGAAACAAGACGAAGGAAAGTGAAAGAGAGCGAAACGAGACGAAGGAGGGTGAAAGAGAGCAAAACGAGATGAAGGAGAGTGAAAGAGAGCTAAACGAGATGAAGGAGGGTGAAAGAGAGCTAAACGAGACGAAGGAGGGTGAAAGAGAGCGAAAGGAGATGAAGGAGGGTGAAAGAGAGCGAAATGAGATGAAGGAGGGTGAAAGAGAGCGAAAGGAGTCGAAGCAGGGTGAAAGAGAGTGGAACGAGACGAAGGAGGGTGAAAGAGACCGAAACGAGACGGTGGAGGGTGAAAGAGAGCGAAACGAGACGAAGGAGGGTGAAAGAGAGCGAAACAAGACGAAGGAGGGTGAAAGAGAGCGAAACGAGACGAAAGAGTGTAAAAGAGAGCGAGACAAGACGGTGGAGGGTGAAAGAGAGCGAAACAAGACGATGCAGGGTGAAAGAGAGCGAAACGAGATGAAGGAGGGTGGAAGAGAGCGAAACGAGACGAAGGAGGGTGAAAGAGAGAGAAACGAGATGAAGGAAGGTGAAAGAGAGCGAAACGAGACGAAGGAGGGTGAAAGAGAGCGAAACGAGATGAAGGAGGGTGGAAGAGAGCGAAACGAGGTGAAGGAGGCTGAAAGGGAGTGAAACGAGATGAAGGTTGGTGAAAGAGAGCAAAACGAGATGAAGGAGAGTGAAAGAGAGCTAAACGAGATGAAAGAGGGTGAAAGAGAGCTAAACGAGACGAAGGAGGGTGAAAGAGAGAGAAACGAGATGAAGGAAGGTGAAAGAGAGCGAAACAAGACGAAGGAGGGTGAAAGTGAGCGAAACGAGACGAAGGACTGTGAAACAGAGCGAAACGAGACGAAGGAGGGTGAAAGAGAGTGAAACGAGAAGAAGGAGGGTGAAAGAGAGCGAAACGAGACGAAGAAGTGTGGAACAGAGCGAAACGAGATGAAGGAGGGTGAAAGAGAGCGAAACAAGACGAAGGAGGGTGAAAGAGGGCGAAACGAGACGAAGGCGGGTGCAACAGAGCGAAACAAGATGAAGGAGGTTGAAAGAGAGCGAAACGAGACGAAGGAGGGTGAAAGAGAGCAAAACGAGACGAAGGAGTGTGAAACAGAGCGAAACGAGACGAAGGAGGATGAAAGAGAGCTAAACGAGACGAAGGAGGGTCAAAGAGTGCAAAACGAGATGAAGGAGAGTGAAAGAGAGCTAAACGAGATGAAGGAGGGTGAAAGAGAGCTAAACGAGACGAGGGAGGGTGAAAGAGAGCGAAAGGAGATGAAGGAGGGTGAAAGAGAGCGAAATGAGATGAAGGAGGGTGAAAGAGAGTGAAAGGAGTCGAAGCAGGGTGAAAGAGAATGGAACGAGACGAAGGAGGGTGAAAGAGACCGAAACGAGACGGCGGAGGGTGAAAGAGAGCGAAACGAGATGAAGGAGGGTGAAAGAGAGTGAAACAAGACGAAGGAGGGTGAAAGAGAGCGAAACGAGACGAAGGAGGGTGAAAGAGAGCGAAACGAGACGAAAGAGTTTAAAAGAGAGCGAGACAAGACGGTGGAGGGTGAAAGAGAGCGAAACAAGACGATGCAGGGTGAAAGAGAGCGAAAGGAGATGAAGGAGGGTGAAAGAGAGCGAAATGAGATGAAGGAGGGTGAAAGAGAGCGAAAGGAGTCGAAGCAGGGTGAAAGAGAGTGGAACGAGACGAAGGAGGGTGAAAGAGACCGAAACGAGACGGTGGAGGGTGAAAGAGAGCGAAACGAGACGAAGGAGGGTGAAAGAGAGCGAAACAAGACGAAGGAGGGTGAAAGAGAGCGAAACGAGACGAAGGAGGGTGAAAGAGAGCTAAACGAGATGAAGGAGGGTGAAAGAGAGCTAAACGAGACGAAGGACGGTCAAAGAGAGCGAAACGAGATGAAGGAAGGTGACAGAGAGCGAAACGAGATGAAGGAGGGTGGAAGAGAGCTAAACGAGACGAAGGAGGGTGAAAGAGAGCGAAAGGAGATGAAGGAGGGTGAAAGAGAGCGAAATGAGACGAAGGAGGGTGAAAGAGAGCGAAAGGAGTCGAAGGAGGGTGAAAGAGAGTGGAACGAGATGAAGGAGGGTGAAAGAGACCAAAACGAGATGAAGGAGGGTGAAAGAGAGCGAAACGAGATGAAGGAGGGTGAAAGAGAGTTAAACGAGAAGAAGGAGGGTGAAAGAGAGCAAAATGAGACGAAGGAGGGTAAAAGAGAGCGAAACGAGATGAAGGAGGGTCAAAGAGAGCGAAAGGAGTAGAAGGAGGGTGAAAGAGAGTGGGACGAGACGAAGGAGGATGAAAGAGGGCGAAACGAGACGAAGGCGGGTGGAACGGAGCGAAACAAGACGAAGGAGAGTGAAAGAGAGCGAAACGAGACGAAGGAGGGAGAAAGAGAGCAAAAAGAGATGAAGGAGAGTGAAAGAGAGCTAAACGAGATGAAGGAGGGTGAAAGAGAGCTAAACGAGACGAAGGAGGGTGAAAGAGAGCGAAAGGAGATGAAGGAGGGTGAAAGAGAGCGAAATGAGATGAAGGAGGGTGAAAGAGAGCGAAAGGAGTCGAAGCAGGGTGAAAGAGAGTGGAACGAGACGAAGGAGGGTGAAAGAGACCGAAACGAGACGGTGGAGGGTGAAAGAGAGCGAAACGAGACGAAGGAGGGTGAAAGAGAACGAAACAAGACGAAGGAGGGTGAAAGAGAGCGAAACGAGACGAAGGAGGGTGAAAGAGAGCTAAACGAGATGAAGGAGGGTGAAAGAGAGCTAAACGAGACGAAGGACGGTCAAAGAGAGCGAAAGGAGATGAAGGAGGGTGAAAGAGAGCGAAATGAGATGAAGGAGGGTGAAAGAGAACGAAAGGAGTCGAAGCAGGGTGAAAGGGAGTGGAACGAGACGAAGGAGGGTGAAAGAGAGCGAAACAAGACGAAGGAGGGTGAAAGGGAGCGAAACGAGACGAAGGAGGGTGAAAGAGAGCGAAACGAGACAAAAGAGTGTAAAAGAGAGCGAGACAAGACGGTGGAGGGTGAAAGAGAGCGAAACAAGATGATGCAGGGTGAAAGAGAGCGAAACGAGAGGAAGGAGGGTGAAAGAGAGCGAAACGAGACGAAGGAGGGTGAAAGAGAGCGAAACGAGATGAAGGAGGGTGGAAGAGAGCGAAACGAGACGAAGGAGGGTGAAAGAGAGAGAAACGAGATGAAGGAAGGTGACAGAGAGCGAAACGAGACGAAGGAGGGTGAAAGAGAGTGAAACGAGATGAAGGAGGGTGGAAGAGAGCTAAACGAGACGAAGGAGGGTGAAAGAGAGCGAAAGGAGATGAACGAGGGTGAAAGAGAGCGAAATGAGACGAAGGAGGGTGAAAGAGAGCGAAAGGAGTCGAAGGAGGGTGAAAGAGAGTGGAACGAGATGAAGGAGGGTGAAAGAGACCGAAACGAGACGAAGGAGGGTGAAAGAGAGCGAAACGAGATGAAGGAGGGTGAAAGAGAGCTAAACGAGAAGAAGGAGGGTGAAAGAGAGCGAAATGAGACGAAGGAGGGTGAAAGAGAGCGAAACGAGATGAAGGAGGGTCAAAGAGAGCGAAAGGAGTAGAAGGAGGGTGAAAGAGAGTGGGACGAGACGAAGGAGCATAAAAGAGGGCGAAACGAGACGAAGGCGGGTGGAACGGAGCGAAACAAGACGAAGGAGAGTGAAAGAGAGCGAAACGAGATGAAGGAGGGTGGAAGAGAGTGAAAAGAGACGAAGGAGGGTGAAAGAGAGAGAAACGAGATGAAGGAAGGTGGAAGAGAGCTAAACGAGATAAAGGAGGGTGAAAGAGAGCGAAAGGAGATGAAGGAGGGTGAAAGAGAGCGAAATGAGACGAAGGAGGGTGAAAGAGAGCGAAAGGAGTCGAAGGAGGGTGAAAGAGAGTGGAACGAGATGAAGGAGGGTGAAAGAGACCAAAACGAGATGAAGGAGGGTGAAAGAGAGCGAAACGAGATGAAGGAGGGTGAAAGAGAGTTAAACGAGAAGAAGGAGGGTGAAAGAGAGCAAAATGAGACGAAGGAGGGTGAAAGAGAGCGAAACGAGATGAAGGAGGGTCAAAGAGAGCGAAAGGAGTAGAAGGAGGGTGAAAGAGAGTGGGACGAGACGAAGGAGGATGAAAGAGGGCGAAACGAGACGAAGGCGGGTGGAACGGAGCGAAACAAGACGAAGGAGAGTGAAAGAGAGCGAAACGAGACGAAGGAGGGAGAAAGAGAGCAAAAAGAGATGAAGGAGAGTGAAAGAGAGCTAAACGAGATGAAGGAGGGTGAAAGAGAGCTAAACGAGACGAAGGAGGGTGAAAGAGAGCGAAAGGGGATGAAGGAGGGTGAAAGAGAGCGAAATGAGATGAAGGAGGGTGAAAGAGAGCGAAAGGAGTCGAAGCAGGGTGAAAGAGAGTGGAACGAGACGAAGGAGGGTGAAAGAGACCGAAACGAGACGGTGGAGGGTGAAAGAGAGCGAAACGAGACGAAGGAGGGTGAAAGAGAGCGAAACAAGACGAAGGAGGGTGAAAGAGAGCGAAACGAGACGAAGGAGGGTGAAAGAGAGCTAAACGAGATGAAGGAGGGTGAAAGAGAGCTAAACGAGACGAAGGAGGGTGAAAGAGAGCGAAACGAGATGAAGGAGGGTGGAAGAGAGCGAAACGAGACGAAGGAGGGTGAAAGAGAGAGAAACGAGATGAAGGAAGGTGACAGAGAGCGAAACGAGACGAAGGAGGGTGAAAGAGAGTGAAACGAGATGAAGGAGGGTGGAAGAGAGCTAAACGAGACGAAGGAGGGTGAAAGAGAGCGAAAGGAGATGAACGAGGGTGAAAGAGAGCGAAATGAGACGAAGGAGGGTGAAAGAGAGCGAAAGGAGTCGAAGGAGGGTGAAAGAGAGTGGAACGAGATGAAGGAGGGTGAAAGAGACCGAAACGAGACGAAGGAGGGTGAAAGAGAGCGAAACAAGATGAAGGAGGGTGAAAGAGAGCTAAACGAGAAGAAGGAGGGTGAAAGAGAGCGAAATGAGACGAAGGAGGGTGAAAGAGAGCGAAACGAGATGAAGGAGGGTCAAAGAGAGCGAAAGGAGTAGAAGGAGGGTGAAAGAGAGTGGGACGAGACGAAGGAGGATAAAAGAGGGCGAAACGAGACGAAGGCGGGTGGAACGGAGCGAAACAAGACGAAGGAGAGTGAAAGAGAGCGAAACGAGATGAAGGAGGGTGGAAGAGAGTGAAAAGAGACGAAGGAGGGTGAAAGAGAGAGAAACGAGATGAAGGAAGGTGGAAGAGAGCTAAACGAGATAAAGGAGGGTGAAAGAGAGCGAAAGGAGATGAAGGAGGGTGAAAGAGAGCGAAATGAGACGAAGGAGGGTGAAAGAGAGCGAAAGGAGTCGAAGGAGGGTGAAAGAGAGTGGAACGAGATGAAAGAGGGTGAAAGAGACCAAAACGAGATGAAGGAGGGTGAAAGAGAGCGAAACGAGATGAAGGAGGGTGAAAGAGAGTTAAACGAGAAGAAGGAGGGTGAAAGAGAGCAAAATGAGACGAAGGAGGGTGAAAGAGAGCGAAACGAGATGAAGGAGGGTCAAAGAGAGCGAAAGGAGTAGAAGGAGGGTGAAAGAGAGTGGGACGAGACGAAGGAGGATGAAAGAGGGCGAAACGAGACGAAGGCGGGTGGAACGGAGCGAAACAAGACGAAGGAGAGTGAAAGAGAGCGAAACGAGACGAAGGAGGGAGAAAGAGAGCAAAAAGAGATGAAGGAGAGTGAAAGAGAGCTAAACGAGATGAAGGAGGGTGAAAGAGAGCTAAACGAGACGAAGGAGGGTGAAAGAGAGCGAAAGGGGATGAAGGAGGGTGAAAGAGAGCGAAATGAGATGAAGGAGGGTGAAAGAGAGCGAAAGGAGTCGAAGCAGGGTGAAAGAGAGTGGAACGAGACGAAGGAGGGTGAAAGAGACCGAAACGAGACGGTGGAGGGTGAAAGAGAGCGAAACGAGACGAAGGAGGGTGAAAGAGAGCGAAACAAGACGAAGGAGGGTGAAAGAGAGCGAAACGAGACGAAGGAGGGTGAAAGAGAGCTAAACGAGATGAAGGAGGGTGAAAGAGAGCTAAACGAGACGAAGGACGGTCAAAGAGAGCGAAAGGAGATGAAGGAGGGTGAAAGAGAGCGAAATGAGATGAAGGAGGGTGAAAGAGAACGAAAGGAGTCGAAGCAGGGTGAAAGAGAGTGGAACGAGACGAAGGAGGGTGAAAGAGACCGAAACGAGACGGTGGAGGGTGAAAGAGAGCGAAACGAGACGAAGGAGGGTGAAAGAGAGCGAAACAAGACGAAGGAGGGTAAAAGAGAGCAAAACGAGACGAAGGAGGGTGAAAGAGAGCGAAACGAGGCAAAAGAGTGTAAAAGAGAGCGAGACAAGACGGTGGAGGGTGAAAGAGAGCGAAACAAGACGATGCAGGGTGAAAGAGAGCGAAACGAGAGGAAGGAGGGTGAAAGAGAGCGAAACGAGACGAAGGAGGGTGAAAGAGAGCGAAACGAGATGAAGGAGGGTGGAAGAGAGCGAAACGAGACGAAGGAGGGTGAAAGAGAGAGAAACGAGATGAAGGAAGGTGACAGAGAGTGAAACGAGACGAAGGAGGGTGAAAGAGAGCGAAACGAGATGAAGGAGGGTGGAAGAGAGCTAAACGAGACGAAGGAGGGTGAAAGAGAGCGAAAGGAGATGAACGAGGGTGAAAGAGAGCGAAATGAGACGAAGGAGGGTGAAAGAGAGCGAAAGGAGTCGAAGGAGGGTGAAAGAGAGTGGAACCAGATGAAGGAGGGTGAAAGAGACCGAAACGAGACGAAGGAGGGTGAAAGAGAGCGAAACGAGATGAAGGAGGGTGAAAGAGAGCTAAAATAGAAGAAGGAGGGTGAAAGAGAGCGAAATGAGACGAAGGAGGGTGAAAGAGAGCGAAACGAGATGAAGGAGGGTCAAAGAGAGCGAAAGGAGTAGAAGGAGGGTGAAAGAGAGTGGGACGAGACGAAGGAGGATAAAAGAGGGCGAAACGAGACGAAGGCGGGTGGAACGGAGCGAAACAAGACGAAGGAGAGTGAAAGAGAGCGAAACGAGACGAAGGAGGGTGAAAGAGAGCAAAACGAGATGAAGGAGAGTGAAAGAGAGCTAAACGAGATGAAGGAGGGTGAAAGAGAGCTAAACGAGAGGAAGGAGGGTGAAAGAGAGCGAAAGGAGATGAAGGAGGGTGAAAGAGAGCGAAATGAGATGAAGGAGGGTGAAAGAGAGCGAAAGGAGTCGAAGCAGGGTGAAAGAGAGTGGAACGAGACGAAGGAGGGTGAAAGAGACCGAAACGAGACGGTGGAGGGTGAAAGAGAGCGAAACGAGACGAAGGAGGGTGAAAGAGAGCGAAACAAGACGAAGGAGGGTGAAAGAGAGCGAAACGAGACGAAAGAGTGTAAAAGAGAGCGAGACAAGACGGTGGAGGGTGAAAGAGAGCGAAACAAGACGATGCAGGGTGAAAGAGAGCGAAACGAGATGAAGGAGGGTGGAAGAGAGCGAAACGAGACGAAGGAGGGTGAAAGAGAGAGAAACGAGATGAAGGAAGGTGAAAGAGAGCGAAACGAGACGAAGGAGGGTGAAAGAGAGCGAAACGAGATGAAGGAGGGTGGAAGAGAGCGAAACGAGGTGAAGGAGGCTGAAAGGGAGTGAAACGAGATGAAGGTTGGTGAAAGAGAGCAAAACGAGATGAAGGAGAGTGAAAGAGAGCTAAACGAGATGAAAGAGGGTGAAAGAGAGCTAAACGAGACGAAGGAGGGTGAAAGAGAGAGAAACGAGATGAAGGAAGGTGAAAGAGAGCGAAACAAGACGAAGGAGGGTGAAAGTGAGCGAAACGAGACGAAGGACTGTGAAACAGAGCGAAACGAGACGAAGGAGGGTGAAAGAGAGTGAAACGAGAAGAAGGAGGGTGAAAGAGAGCGAAACGAGACGAAGGAGTGTGGAACAGAGCGAAACGAGATGAAGGAGGGTGAAAGAGAGCGAAACAAGACGAAGGAGGGTGAAAGAGGGCGAAACGAGACGAAGGCGGGTGCAACAGAGCGAAACAAGATGAAGGAGGTTGAAAGAGAGCGAAACGAGACGAAGGAGGGTGAAAGAGAGCAAAACGAGACGAAGGAGTGTGAAACAGAGCGAAACGAGACGAAGGAGGATGAAAGAGAGCTAAACGAGACGAAGGAGGGTCAAAGAGTGCAAAACGAGATGAAGGAGAGTGAAAGAGAGCTAAACGAGACGAAGGAGGGTGAAAGAGAGCTAAACGAGACGAAGGAGGGTCAAAGAGTGCAAAACGAGATGAAGGAGAGTGAAAGAGAGCTAAACGAGATGAAGGAGGGTGAAAGAGAGCTAAACGAGACGAGGGAGGGTGAAAGAGAGCGAAAGGAGATGAAGGAGGGTGAAAGAGAGCGAAATGAGATGAAGGAGGGTGAAAGAGAGTGAAAGGAGTCGAAGCAGGGTGAAAGAGAATGGAACGAGACGAAGGAGGGTGAAAGAGACCGAAACGAGACGGTGGAGGGTGAAAGAGAGCGAAACGAGATGAAGGAGGGTGAAAGAGAGTGAAACAAGACGAAGGAGGGTGAAAGAGAGCGAAACGAGACGAAGGAGGGTGAAAGAGAGCGAAACGAGACGAAAGAGTTTAAAAGTGAGCGAGACAAGACGGTGGAGGGTGAAAGAGAGCGAAACAAGACAATGCAGGGTGAAAGAGAGCGAAAGGAGATGAAGGAGGGTGAAAGAGAGCGAAATGAGATGAAGGAGGGTGAAAGAGAGCGAAAGGAGTCGAAGCAGGGTGAAAGAGATTGGAACGAGACGAAGGAGGGTGAAAGAGACCGAAACGAGACGGTGGAGGGTGAAAGAGAGCGAAACGAGACGAAGGAGGGTGAAAGAGAGCGAAACAAGACGAAGGAGGGTGAAAGAGAGCGAAACGAGACGAAGGAGGGTGAAAGAGAGCTAAACGAGATGAAGGAGGGTGAAAGAGAGCTAAACGAGACGAAGGACGGTCAAAGAGAGCGAAAGGAGATGAAGGAGGGTGATAGAGAGCGAAATGAGATGAAGGAGGGTGAAAGAGAACGAAAGGAGTCGAAGCAGGGTGAAAGAGAGTGGAACGAGACGAAGGAGGGTGAAAGAGACCGAAACGAGATGAAGGAGGGTGAAAGAGAGCTAAACGAGACGAAGGACGGTCAAAGAGAGCGAAAGGAGATGAAGGAGGGTGATAGAGAGCGAAATGAGATGAAGGAGGGTGAAAGAGAACGAAAGGAGTCGAAGCAGGGTGAAAGAGAGTGGAACGAGACGAAGGAGGGTGAAAGAGACCGAAACGAGACGGTGGAGGGTGAAAGAGAGCGAAACGAGACGAAGGAGGGTGAAAGAGAGCGAAACAAGAGGAAGGAGGGTGAAAGAGAGCGAAACAAGATGAAGGAGGGTTAAAGAGAGCGAAACGAGACGAAGCAGAGTGAAAGAGAGCGAAACCAGACGATGGAGGGTGAAAGAGAGCGAAACGAGAGGAAGGAGGGTGAAAGAGAGCGAAACGAGACGAAGGAGGGTGAAAGAGAGCGAAACGAGATGAAGGAGGGTGGAAGAGAGCGGAACGAGACGAAGGAGGGTGAAAGAGAGAGAAACGAGATGAAGGAAGGTGACAGAGAGCGAAACGAGACGAAGGAGGGTGAAAGAGAGCGAAACGAGATGAAGGAGGGTGGAAGAGAGCTAAACGAGACGAAGGAGGGTGAAAGAGGGCGAAAGGAGATGAACGAGGGTGAAAGAGAGCGAAATGAGACGAAGGAGGGTGAAAGAGAGCGAAAGGAGTCGAAGGAGGGTGAAAGAGAGTGGAACGAGATGAAGGAGGGTGAAAGAGACCGAAACGAGACGAAGGAGGGTGAAAGAGAGCGAAACGAGATGAAGGAGGGTGAAAGAGAGCTAAACGAGAAGAAGGAGGGTGAAAGAGAGCGAAATGAGACGAAGGAGGGTGAAAGAGAGCGAAACGAGATGAAGGAGGGTCAAAGAGAGCGAAAGGAGTAGAAGGAGTGTGAAAGAGAGTGGGACGAGACGAAGGAGGATAAAAGAGGGCGAAACGAGACGAAGGCGGGTGGAACGGAGCGAAACAAGACGAAGGAGAGTGAAAGAGAGCGAAACGAGATGAAGGAAGGTGAAAGAGAGCAAAACGAGATGAAGGAGAGTGAAAGAGAGCTAAACGAGATGAAGGAGGGTGAAAGAGAGCTAAACGAGACGAAGGAGGGTGAAAGAGAGCGAAAGGAGATGAAGGAGGGTGAAAGAGAGCGAAATGAGATGAAGGAGGGTGAAAGAGAGCGAAAGGAGTCGAAGCAGGGTGAAAGAGAGTGGAACGAGACGAAGGAGGGTGAAAGAGACCGAAACGAGACGGTGGAGGGTGAAAGAGAGCGAAACGAGACGAAGGAGGGTGAAAGAGAGCGAAACAAGACGAAGGAGGGTGAAAGAGAGCGAAACGAGACGAAAGAGTGTAAAAGAGAGCGAGACAAGACGGTGGAGGGTGAAAGAGAGCGAAACAAGACGATGCAGGGTGAAAGAGAGCGAAACGAGATGAAGGAGGGTGGAAGAGAGCGAAACGAGATGAAGGAGGGTGAAAGAGAGAGAAACGAGATGAAGGAAGGTGAAAGAGAGCGAAACGAGACGAAGGAGGGTGAAAGAGAGCGAAACGAGATGAAGGAGGGTGGAAGAGAGCGAAACGAGGTGAAGGAGGCTGAAAGGGAGTGAAACGAGATGAAGGTTGGTGAAAGAGTGCGAAACGAGACCAAAGAGGGTGAAAGAGAGAGAAACGAGACGAAGGAAGGTGAAAGAGAGCGAAACAAGACGAAGGAGGGTGAAAGTGAGCGAAACGAGACGAAGGACTGTGAAACAGAGCGAAACGAGACGAAGGAGGGTGAAAGAGAGTGAAACGAGAAGAAGGAGGGTGAAAGAGAGGGAAATGAGACGAAGGAGTGTGGAACAGAGCGAAACGAGATGAAGGAGGGTGAAAGAGAGCGAAACAAGACGAAGGAGGGTGAAAGAGGGCGAAACGAGACGAAGGCGGGTGCAACAGAGCGAAACAAGATGAAGGAGGTTGAAAGAGAGCGAAATGAGACGAAGGAGGGTGAAAGAGAGCAAAACGAGACGAAGGAGTGTGAAACAGAGCGAAACGAGACGAAGGAGGATGAAAGAGAGCTAAACGAGACGAAGGAGGGTCAAAGAGAGCGAAACGAGACGAAGGAGGGTGAAAGAGAGCGAGACAAGACGGTGGAGGGTGAAAGAGAGCGAAACAAGACGATGCAGGGTGAAAGAGAGCAAAACGAGATGAAGGAGGGTGGAAGAGAGCGAAACGAGACGAAGGAGGGTGAAAGAGAGAGAAACGAGATGAAGGAAGGTGAAAGAGAGCGAAACGAGACGAAGGAGGGTGAAAGAGAGCGAAACGAGATGAAGGAGGGTGGAAGAGAGCGAAACGAGGTGAAGGAGGCTGAAAGGGAGTGAAACGAGATGAAGGTTGGTGAAAGAGTGCGAAACGAGACCAAAGAGGGTGAAAGAGAGAGAAACGAGACGAAGGAAGGTGAAAGAGAGCGAAACAAGACGAAGGAGGGTGAAAGTGAGCGAAACGAGACGAAGGACTGTGAAACAGAGCGAAACGAGACGAAGGAGGGTGAAAGAGAGTGAAACGAGAAGAAGGAGGGTGAAAGAGAGCGAAACGAGACGAAGGAGTGTGGAACAGAGCGAAACGAGATGAAGGAGGGTGAAAGAGAGCGAAACAAGACGAAGGAGGGTGAAAGAGGGCGAAACGAGACGAAGGCGGGTGCAACAGAGCGAAACAAGATGAAGGAGGTTGAAAGAGAGCGAAACGAGACGAAGGAGGGTGAAAGAGAGCAAAACGAGACGAAGGAGTGTGAAACAGAGCGAAACGAGACGAAGGAGGATGAAAGAGAGCTAAACGAGACGCAGGAGGGTCAAAGAGTGCAAAACGAGATGAAGGTGAGTGAAAGAGAGCTAAACGAGAAGAAGGAGGGTGAAAGAGAGCTAAACGAGACGAAGGAGGGTGAAAGAGAGCGAAAGGAGATGAAGGAGGGTGAAAGAGAGCGAAATGAGATGAAGGAGGGTGAAAGAGAGTGAAAGGAGTCGAAGCAGGGTGAAAGAGAGTGGAACGAGACGAAGGAGGGTGAAAGAGACCGAAACGAGACGGTGGAGGGTGAAAGAGAGCGAAACGAGATGAAGGAGGGTGAAAGAGAGTGAAACAAGACGAAGGAGGGTGAAAGAGAGCGAAACGAGACGAAGGAGGGTGAAAGAGAGCGAAACAAGACGATGCAGGGTGAAAGAGAGCGAAACGAGAGGAAGGAGTGTGAAAGAGAGCGAAACGAGACGAAGGAGGGTGAAAGAGAGCGAAACGAGATGAAGGAGGGTGGAAGAGAGTGAAAAGAGACGAAGGAGGGTGAAAGAGAGAGAAACGAGATGAAGGAAGGTGGAAGAGAGCTAAACGAGATAAAGGAGGGTGAAAGAGAGCGAAAGGAGATGAAGGAGGGTGAAAGAGAGCGAAATGCGACGAAGGAGGGTGAAAGAGAGCGAAAGGAGTCGAAGGAGGGTGAAAGAGAGTGGAACGAGATGAAGGAGGGTGAAAGAGACCGAAACGAGATGAAGGAGGGTGAAAGAGAGCGAAACGAGATGAAGGAGGGTGAAAGAGAGTTAAACGAGAAGAAGGAGGGTGAAAGAGAGCAAAATGAGACGAAGGAGGGTGAAAGAGAGCGAAACGAGATGAAGGAGGGTCATAGAGAGCGAAAGGAGTAGAAGGAGGGTGAAAGAGAGTGGGACGAGACGAAGGAGGATGAAAGAGGGCGAAACGAGACGAAGGCGGGTGGAACGGAGCGAAACAAGACGAAGGAGAGTGAAAGAGAGCGAAACGAGACGAAGGAGGGTGAAAGAGAGCAAAACGAGTTGAAGGAGAGTGAAAGAGAGATGAAGGAGGGTGAAAGAGAGCTAAACGAGACGAAGGAGGGTGAAAGAGAGCGAAAGGAGATGAAGGAGGGTGAAAGAGAGCGAAATGAGATGAAGGAGGGTGAAAGAGAGCGAAAGGAGTCGAAGCAGGGTGAAAGAGAGTGGAACGAGACGAAGGAGGGTGAAAGAGACCGAAACGAGACGGTGGAGGGTGAAAGAGAGCGAAACGAGACGAAGGAGGGTGAAAGAGAGCGAAACAAGACGAAGGAGGGTGAAAGAGAGCGAAACGAGACGAAGGAGGGTGAAAGAGAGCTAAACGAGATGAAGGAGGGTGAAAGAGAGCTAAACGAGACGAAGGACGGTCAAAGAGAGCGAAAGGAGATGAAGGAGGGTGAAAGAGAGCGAAATGAGATGAAGGAGGGTGAAAGAGAACGAAAGGAGTCGAAGCAGGGTGAAAGAGAGTGGAACGAGACGAAGGAGGGTGAAAGAGACCGAAACGAGACGGTGGAGGGTGAAAGAGAGCGAAACGAGACGAAGGAGGGTGAAAGAGAGCTAAACAAGACGAAGGAGGGTGAAAGAGAGCGAAACGAGACGAAGGAGGGTGAAAGAGAGCGAAACGAGACAAAAGAGTGTAAAAGAGAGCGAGACAAGACGGTGGAGGGTGAAAGAGAGCGAAACAAGACGATGCAGGGTGAAAGAGAGCGAAACGAGAGGAAGGAGGGTGAAAGAGAGCGAAACGAGACGAAGGAGGGTGAAAGAGAGCGAAACGAGATGAAGGAGGGTGGAAGAGAGCGAAACGAGACGAAGGAGGGTGAAAGAGAGAGAAACGAGATGAAGGAAGGTGACAGAGAGCGAAACGAGACGAAGGAGGGTGAAAGAGAGCGAAACGAGATGAAGGAGGGTGGAAGAGAGCTAAACGAGACGAAGGAGGGTGAAAGAGAGCGAAAGGAGATGAACGAGGGTGAAAGAGAGCGAAATGAGACGAAGGAGGGTGAAAGAGAGCGAAAGGAGTCGAAGGAGGGTGAAAGAGAGTGGAACGAGATGAAGGAGGGTGAAAGAGACCGAAACGAGACGAAGGAGGGTGAAAGAGAGCGAAACGAGATGAAGGAGGGTGAAAGAGAGCTAAACGAGAAGAAGGAGGGTGAAAGAGAGCGAAATGAGACGAAGGAGGGTGAAAGAGAGCGAAACGAGATGAAGGAGGGTCAAAGAGAGCGAAAGGAGTAGAAGGAGGGTGAAAGAGAGTGGGACGAGACGAAGGAGGATAAAAGAGGGCGAAACGAGACGAAGGCGGGTGGAACGGAGCGAAACAAGACGAAGGAGAGTGAAAGAGAGCGAAACGAGATGAAGGAGGGTGGAAGAGAGCGAAACGAGACGAAGGAGGGTGAAAGAGAGAGAAACGAGATGAAGGAAGGTGACAGAGAGCGAAACGAGACGAAGGAGGGTGAAAGAGAGCGAAACGAGATGAAGGAGGGTGGAAGAGAGCTAAACGAGACGAAGGAGGGTGAAAGAGAGCGAAAGGAGATGAACGAGGGTGAAAGAGAGCGAAATGAGACGAAGGAGGGTGAAAGAGAGCGAAAGGAGTCGAAGGAGGGTGAAAGAGAGTGGAACGAGATGAAGGAGGGTGAAAGAGACCGAAACGAGACGAAGGAGGGTGAAAGAGAGCGAAACGAGATGAAGGAGGGTGAAAGAGAGCTAAAATAGAAGAAGGAGGGTGAAAGAGAGCGAAATGAGACGAAGGAGGGTGAAAGAGAGCGAAACGAGATGAAGGAGGGTCAAAGAGAGCGAAAGGAGTAGAAGGAGGGTGAAAGAGAGTGGGACGAGACGAAGGAGGATAAAAGAGGGCGAAACGAGACGAAGGCGGGTGGAACGGAGCGAAACAAGACGAAGGAGAGTGAAAGAGAGCGAAACGAGACGAAGGAGGGTGAAAGAGAGCAAAACGAGATGAAGGAGAGTGAAAGAGAGCTAAACGAGATGAAGGAGGGTGAAAGAGAGCTAAACGAGACGAAGGAGGGTGAAAGAGAGCGAAAGGAGATGAAGGAGGGTGAAAGAGAGCGAAATGAGATGAAGGAGGGTGAAAGAGAGCGAAAGGAGTCGAAGCAGGGTGAAAGAGAGTGGAACGAGACGAAGGAGGGTGAAAGAGACCGAAACGAGACGGTGGAGGGTGAAAGAGAGTGAAACGAGACGAAGGAGGGTGAAAGAGAGCGAAACAAGACGAAGGAGGGTGAAAGAGAGCGAAACGAGACGAAACAGTGTAAAAGAGAGCGAGACAAGACGGTGGAGGGTGAAAGAGAGCGAAACAAGACGATGCAGGGTGAAAGAGAGCGAAACGAGATGAAGGAGGGTGGAAGAGAGCGAAACGAGACGAAGGAGGGTGAAAGAGAGAGAAACGAGATGAAGGAAGGTGAAAGAGAGCGAAACGAGACGAAGGAGGGTGAAAGAGAGCGAAACGAGATGAAGGAGGGTGGAAGAGAGCGAAACGAGGTGAAGGAGGCTGAAAGGGAGTGAAACGAGATGAAGGTTGGTGAAAGAGTGCGAAACGAGACCAAAGAGGGTGAAAGAGAGAGAAACGAGACGAAGGAAGGTGAAAGAGAGCGAAACAAGACGAAGGAGGGTGAAAGTGAGCGAAACGAGACGAAGGAATGTGAAACAGAGCGAAACGAGACGAAGGAGGGTGAAAGAGAGTGAAACGAGAAGAAGGAGGGTGAAAGAGAGCGAAACGAGACGAAGGAGTGTGGAACAGAGCGAAACGAGATGAAGGAGGGTGAAAGAGAGCGAAACAAGACGAAGGAGGGTGAAAGAGGGCGAAACGAGACGAAGGCGGGTGCAACAGAGCGAAACAAGATGAAGGAGGTTGAAAGAGAGCGAAACGAGACGAAGGAGGGTGAAAGAGAGCAAAACGAGACGAAGGAGTGTGAAACAGAGCGAAACGAGACGAAGGAGGATGAAAGAGAGCTAAACGAGACGAAGGAGGGTCAAAGAGAGCGAAACAAGACGAAGGAGGGTGAAAGAGTGCGAAACAAGACGATGGAGGGTGAAAGAGAGCGAAAAAAGAGGAAGGAGGGTGAAAGAGAGCGCAACGAGACAAAGGAGGGTGAAAGAGAGCGAAAGGAGACGAAGGAGGATGAAAGAGAGAGAAACGAGATGAAGGAAGGTGAAAGAGAGCGAAACGAGATGAAGGAGGGTGAAAGAGAGCGAAACGAGATGAAGGAGGGTGGAAGAGAGCTAAACGAGACGAAGGAGGGTGAAAGAGAGCGAAAGGAGATGAAGGAGGGTGAACGAGAGCGAAACGAGAGGAAGGAGGGTGAAAGAGAGCGAAACGAGACAAAGGAGGGTGAAAGAGAGCGAAACGAGACGAAGGAGGGTGAAAGAGATCGAAACTAGACGAAGGAGGGTGAAAGAGAGCGAAACAAGATGAAGAAAGGTGAAAGAGAGCGAAACGAGACGAAGGAGGGTGAAAGAGAGCGAAAGGAGACGAAAGAGTGTAAAAGAGAGCGAGACAAGACGGTGGAGGGTGAAAGAGAGCGAAACAAGACGATGCAGGGTGAAAGAGAGCGAAACGAGAGGAAGGATGGTGAAAGAGAGCGAAACGAGACGAAGGAGGGTGAAAGAGAGCGAAACGAGATGAAGGAGGGTGGAAGAGAGCGAAACGAGACGAAGGAGGGTGAAAGAGAGAGAAACGAGATGAAGGAAGGTGAAAGAGAGCGAAATGAGACGAAGGAGGGTGAAAGAGAGCGAAACGAGATGAAGGAGGGTGGAAGAGAGCTAAACGAGACGAAGGAGGGTGAAAGAGAGCGAAAGGAGATGAACGAGGGTGAAAGAGAGCGAAATGAGACGAAGGAGGGTGAAAGAGAGCGAAAGGAGTCGAAGGAGGGTGAAAGAGAGTGGAACGAGATGAAGGAGGGTGAAATTGACCGAAACGAGACGAAGGAGTGTGAAAGAGAGCGAAACGAGATGAAGGAGGTTGAAAGAGAGCTAAACGAGAAGAAGGAGGGTGAAAGAGAGCGAAATGAGACGAAGGAGGGTGAAAGAGAGCGAAACGAGATGAAGGTGGGTCAAAGAGAGCGAAAGGAGTAGAAGGAGGGTGTAAGAGAGTGGGACGAGACGAAGGAGGATAAAAGAGGGCGAAACGAGACGAAGGCGGGTGGAACGGAGCGAAACAAGACGAAGGAGAGTGAAAGAGAGCGAAACGAGACGAAGGAGGGTGAAAGAGAGCAAAACGAGATGAAGGAGAGTGAAAGAGAGCTAAACGAGATGAAGGAGGGTGAAAGAGAGCTAAACGAGACGAAGGAGGGTGAAAGAGAGCGAAAGGAGATGAAGGAGGGTGAAAGAGAGCGAAATGAGATGAAGGAGGGTGAAAGAGAGCGAAAGGAGTCGAAGCAGGGTGAAAGAGAGTGGAACGAGACGAAGGAGGGTGAAAGAGACCGAAACGAGACGGTGGAGGGTGAAAGAGAGCGAAACGAGACGAAGGAGGGTGAAAGAGAGCGAAACAAGACGAAGGAGGGTGAAAGAGAGCGAAACGAGACGAAAGAGTGTAGAAGAGAGCGAGACAAGACGGTGGAGGGTGAAAGAGAGCGAAACGAGAGGAAGGAGGGTGAAAGAGAGCGAAACGAGACGAAGGAGGGTGAAAGAGAGCGAAACGAGATGAAGGAGGGTGGAAGAGAGCGAAACGAGACAAAGGAGGGTGAAAGAGAGAGAAACGAGATGAAGGAAGGTGAAAGAGAGCGAAACGAGACGAAGGAGGGTGAAAGAGAGCGAAACGAGATGAAGGAGGGTGAAATAGAGCGAAATAAGACGAAGGAGGGTGAAAGTGAGCGAAACGAGACGAAGGACTGTGAAACAGAGCGAAACGAGACGAAGGAGGGTGAAAGAGAGTGAAACGAGAAGAAGGAGGGTGAAAGAGAGCGAAACGAGACGAAGGAGTGTGAAACAGAGCGAAACGAGATGAAGGAGGGTGAAAGAGAGCGAAAGGAGATGAAGGAGGGTGAAAGAGAGCGAAATGCGACGAAGGAGGGTGAAAGAGAGCGAAAGGAGTCGAAGGAGGGTGAAAGAGAGTGGAACGAGATGAAGGAGGGTGAAAGAGACCGAAACGAGATGAAGGAGGGTGAAAGAGAGCGAAACGAGATGAAGGAGGGTGAAAGAGAGTTAAACGAGAAGAAGGAGGGTGAAAGAGAGCAAAATGAGACGAAGGAGGGTGAAAGAGAGCGAAACGAGATGAAGGAGGGTCATAGAGAGCGAAAGGAGTAGAAGGAGGGTGAAAGAGAGTGGGACGAGACGAAGGAGGATGAAAGAGGGCGAAACGAGACGAAGGCGGGTGGAACGGAGCGAAACAAGACGAAGGAGAGTGAAAGAGAGCGAAACGAGACGAAGGAGGGTGAAAGAGAGCAAAACGAGTTGAAGGAGAGTGAAAGAGAGATGAAGGAGGGTGAAAGAGAGCTAAACGAGACGAAGGAGGGTGAAAGAGAGCGAAAGGAGATGAAGGAGGGTGAAAGAGAGCGAAATGAGATGAAGGAGGGTGAAAGAGAGCGAAAGGAGTCGAAGCAGGGTGAAAGAGAGTGGAACGAGACGAAGGAGGGTGAAAGAGACCGAAACGAGACGGTGGAGGGTGAAAGAGAGCGAAACGAGACGAAGGAGGGTGAAAGAGAGCGAAACAAGACGAAGGAGGGTGAAAGAGAGCGAAACGAGACGAAGGAGGGTGAAAGAGAGCTAAACGAGATGAAGGAGGGTGAAAGAGAGCTAAACGAGACGAAGGACGGTCAAAGAGAGCGAAAGGAGATGAAGGAGGGTGAAAGAGAGCGAAATGAGATGAAGGAGGGTGAAAGAGAACGAAAGGAGTCGAAGCAGGGTGAAAGAGAGTGGAACGAGACGAAGGAGGGTGAAAGAGACCGAAACGAGACGGTGGAGGGTGAAAGAGAGCGAAACGAGACGAAGGAGGGTGAAAGAGAGCGAAACGAGACAAAAGAGTGTAAAAGAGAGCGAGACAAGACGGTGGAGGGTGAAAGAGAGCGAAACAAGACGATGCAGGGTGAAAGAGAGCGAAACGAGAGGAAGGAGGGTGAAAGAGAGCGAAACGAGACGAAGGAGGGTGAAAGAGAGCGAAACGAGATGAAGGAGGGTGGAAGAGAGCGAAACGAGACGAAGGAGGGTGAAAGAGAGAGAAACGAGATGAAGGAAGGTGACAGAGAGCGAAACGAGACGAAGGAGGGTGAAAGAGAGCGAAACGAGATGAAGGAGGGTGGAAGAGAGCTAAACGAGACGAAGGAGGGTGAAAGAGAGCGAAAGGAGATGAACGAGGGTGAAAGAGAGCGAAATGAGACGAAGGAGGGTGAAAGAGAGCGAAAGGAGTCGAAGGAGGGTGAAAGAGAGTGGAACGAGATGAAGGAGGGTGAAAGAGACCGAAACGAGACGAAGGAGGGTGAAAGAGAGCGAAACGAGATGAAGGAGGGTGAAAGAGAGCTAAACGAGAAGAAGGAGGGTGAAAGAGAGCGAAATGAGACGAAGGAGGGTGAAAGAGAGCGAAACGAGATGAAGGAGGGTCAAAGAGAGCGAAAGGAGTAGAAGGAGGGTGAAAGAGAGTGGGACGAGACGAAGGAGGATAAAAGAGGGCGAAACGAGACGAAGGCGGGTGGAACGGAGCGAAACAAGACGAAGGAGAGTGAAAGAGAGCGAAACGAGATGAAGGAGGGTGGAAGAGAGCGAAACGAGACGAAGGAGGGTGAAAGAGAGAGAAACGAGATGAAGGAAGGTGACAGAGAGCGAAACGAGACGAAGGAGGGTGAAAGAGAGCGAAACGAGATGAAGGAGGGTGGAAGAGAGCTAAACGAGACGAAGGAGGGTGAAAGAGAGCGAAACGAGATGAACGAGGGTGAAAGAGAGCTAAAATAGAAGAAGGAGGGTGAAAGAGAGCGAAATGAGACGAAGGAGGGTGAAAGAGAGCGAAACGAGATGAAGGAGGGTCAAAGAGAGCGAAAGGAGTAGAAGGAGGGTGAAAGAGAGTGGGACGAGACGAAGGAGGATAAAAGAGGGCGAAACGAGACGAAGGCGGGTGGAACGGAGCGAAACAAGACGAAGGAGAGTGAAAGAGAGCGAAACGAGACGAAGGAGGGTGAAAGAGAGCAAAACGAGATGAAGGAGAGTGAAAGAGAGCTAAACGAGATGAAGGAGGGTGAAAGAGAGCTAAACGAGACGAAGGAGGGTGAAAGAGAGCGAAAGGAGATGAAGGAGGGTGAAAGAGAGCGAAATGAGATGAAGGAGGGTGAAAGAGAGCGAAAGGAGTCGAAGCAGGGTGAAAGAGAGTGGAACGAGACGAAGGAGGGTGAAAGAGACCGAAACGAGACGGTGGAGGGTGAAAGAGAGTGAAACGAGACGAAGGAGGGTGAAAGAGAGCGAAACAAGACGAAGGAGGGTGAAAGAGAGCGAAACGAGACGAAACAGTGTAAAAGAGAGCGAGACAAGACGGTGGAGGGTGAAAGAGAGAGAAACAAGACGATGCAGGGTGAAAGAGAGCGAAACGAGATGAAGGAGGGTGGAAGAGAGCGAAACGAGACGAAGGAGGGTGAAAGAGAGAGAAACGAGATGAAGGAAGGTGAAAGAGAGCGAAACGAGACGAAGGAGGGTGAAAGAGAGCGAAACGAGATGAAGGAGGGTGGAAGAGAGCGAAACGAGGTGAAGGAGGCTGAAAGGGAGTGAAACGAGATGAAGGTTGGTGAAAGAGTGCGAAACGAGACCAAAGAGGGTGAAAGAGAGAGAAACGAGACGAAGGAAGGTGAAAGAGAGCGAAACAAGACGAAGGAGGGTGAAAGTGAGCGAAACGAGACGAAGGAATGTGAAACAGAGCGAAACGAGACGAAGGAGGGTGAAAGAGAGTGAAACGAGAAGAAGGAGGGTGAAAGAGAGCGAAACGAGACGAAGGAGTGTGGAACAGAGCGAAACGAGATGAAGGAGGGTGAAAGAGAGCGAAACAAGACGAAGGAGGGTGAAAGAGGGCGAAACGAGACGAAGGCGGGTGCAACAGAGCGAAACAAGATGAAGGAGGTTGAAAGAGAGCGAAACGAGACGAAGGAGGGTGAAAGAGAGCAAAACGAGACGAAGGAGTGTGAAACAGAGCGAAACGAGACGAAGGAGGATGAAAGAGAGCTAAACGAGACGAAGGAGGGTCAAAGAGAGCGAAACAAGACGAAGGAGGGTGAAAGAGTGCGAAACAAGACGATGGAGGGTGAAAGAGAGCGAAAAAAGAGGAAGGAGGGTGAAAGAGAGCGCAACGAGACAAAGGAGGGTGAAAGAGAGCGAAAGGAGACGAAGGAGGATGAAAGAGAGAGAAACGAGATGAAGGAAGGTGAAAGAGAGCGAAACGAGATGAAGGAGGGTGAAAGAGAGCGAAACGAGATGAAGGAGGGTGGAAGAGAGCTAAACGAGACGAAGGAGGGTGAAAGAGAGCGAAAGGAGATGAAGGAGGGTGAACGAGAGCGAAACGAGAGGAAGGAGGGTGAAAGAGAGCGAAACGAGACAAAGGAGGGTGAAAGAGAGCGAAACGAGACGAAGGAGGGTGAAAGAGATCGAAACGAGACGAAGGAGGGTGAAAGAGAGCGAAACAAGATGAAGAAAGGTGAAAGAGAGCGAAACGAGACGAAGGAGGGTGAAAGAGAGCGAAAGGAGACGAAAGAGTGTAAAAGAGAGCGAGACAAGACGGTGGAGGGTGAAAGAGAGCGAAACAAGACGATGCAGGGTGAAAGAGAGCGAAACGAGAGGAAGGATGGTGAAAGAGAGCGAAACGAGACGAAGGAGGGTGAAAGAGAGCGAAACGAGATGAAGGAGGGTGGAAGAGAGCGAAACGAGACGAAGGAGGGTGAAAGAGAGAGAAACGAGATGAAGGAAGGTGAAAGAGAGCGAAATGAGACGAAGGAGGGTGAAAGAGAGCGAAACGAGATGAAGGAGGGTGGAAGAGAGCTAAACGAGACGAAGGAGGGTGAAAGAGAGCGAAAGGAGATGAACGAGGGTGAAAGAGAGCGAAATGAGACGAAGGAGGGTGAAAGAGAGCGAAAGGAGTCGAAGGAGGGTGAAAGAGAGTGGAACGAGATGAAGGAGGGTGAAATTGACCGAAACGAGACGAAGGAGGGTGAAAGAGAGCGAAACGAGATGAAGGAGGTTGAAAGAGAGCTAAACGAGAAGAAGGAGGGTGAAAGAGAGCGAAATGAGACGAAGGAGGGTGAAAGAGAGCGAAACGAGATGAAGGTGGGTCAAAGAGAGCGAAAGGAGTAGAAGGAGGGTGTAAGAGAGTGGGACGAGACGAAGGAGGATAAAAGAGGGCGAAACGAGACGAAGGCGGGTGGAACGGAGCGAAACAAGACGAAGGAGGGTGAAAGAGAGCGAAAGGAGATGAAGGAGGGTGAAAGAGAGCGAAATGAGATGAAGGAGGGTGAAAGAGAGCGAAAGGAGTCGAAGCAGGGTGAAAGAGAGTGGAACGAGACGAAGGAGGGTGAAAGAGACCGAAACGAGACGGTGGAGGGTGAAAGAGAGCGAAACGAGACGAAGGAGGGTGAAAGAGAGCGAAACAAGACGAAGGAGGGTGAAAGAGAGCGAAACGAGACGAAAGAGTGTAGAAGAGAGCGAGACAAGACGGTGGAGGGTGAAAGACAGCGAAACAAGACGATGCAGGGTGAAAGAGAGCGAAACGAGAGGAAGGAGGGTGAAAGAGAGCGAAACGAGACGAAGGAGGGTGAAAGAGAGCGAAACGAGATGAAGGAGGGTGGAAGAGAGCGAAACGAGACAAAGGAGGGTGAAAGAGAGAGAAACGAGATGAAGGAAGGTGAAAGAGAGCGAAACGAGACGAAGGAGGGTGAAAGAGAGCGAAACGAGATGAAGGAGGGTGAAATAGAGCGAAATAAGACGAAGGAGGGTGAAAGTGAGCGAAACGAGACGAAGGACTGTGAAACAGAGCGAAACGAGACGAAGGAGGGTGAAAGAGAGTGAAACGAGAAGAAGGAGGGTGAAAGAGAGCGAAACGAGACGAAGGAGTGTGAAACAGAGCGAAACGAGATGAAGGAGGGTGAAAGAGAGCGAAACAAGATGAAGGAGGGTGAAACAGGGCGAAACGAAACGAAGGCGGGTGCAACAGAGCGAAACAAGATGAAGGAGGTTGAAAGAGAGCGAAAGGAGACGAAGGAGGGTGAAAGAGAGCAAAATGAGACGAAGGAGTGTGAAACAGAGCGAAACGAGACGAAGGAGGATGAAAGAGAGCTAAACGAGACGAAGGAAGGTCAAAGAGAGCGAAACGAGACGAAGGAGGGTGAAAGAGAGCGAAACAAGACGATGGAGGGTGAAAGAGAGCGAAAAAAGAGGAAGGAGTGTGAAAGAGAGCGCAACGAGACAAAGGAGGGTGAAAGAGAGCGAAAGGAGACGAAGTAGGATGAAAGAGAGAGAAACGAGATGAAGGAAGGTGAAAGAGAGCGAAACGAGACGAAGGAGGGTGAAAGAGAGCGAAACGAGATGAAGGAGGGTGGAAGAGAGCTAAACGAGACGAAGGAGGGTGAAAGAGGGCGAAAGGAGATGAAGGAGGGTGAAAGAGAGCGAAATGAGACGAAGAAGGGTGAAAGAGAGCGAAAGGAGTCGAAGGAGGGTGAAAGAGAGTGGAACGAGATGAAGGAGGGTGAAAGAGACGGAAACGAGACGAAGGAGGGTGAAAGAGAGCGAAACGAGATGAAGGAGGGTGAAAGAGAGCTAAACGAGAAGAAGGAGGGTGAAAGAGAGCGAAATGAGACGAAGGAGGGTGAAAGAGAGCGAAACGAGATGAAGGAGGGTCAAAGAGAGCGAAAGGAGTAGAAGGAGGGTGAAAGAGAGTGGGACGAGACGAAGGAGGATGAAAGAGGGCGAAACGAGACGAAGGCGGGTGGAACGGAGCGAAACAAGACGAAGGAGAGTGAAAGAGAGCGAAACGAGACGAAGGAGGGTGAAAGAGAGCAAAACGAGATGAAGGAGAGTGAAAGAGAGCTAAACGAGATGAAGGAGGGTGAAAGAGAGCTAAACGAGGCGAAGGAGGGTGAAAGAGAGCGAAAGGAGATGAAGGAGGGTGAAAGAGAGCGAAATGAGATGAAGGAGGGTGAAAGAGAACGAAAGGAGTCGAAGCAGGGTGAAAGAGAGTGGAACGAGACGAAGGAGGGTGAAAGAGACCGAAACGAGACGGTGGAGGGTGAAAGAGAGCGAAACGAGACGAAGGAGGGTGAAAGAGAGCGAAACAAGACGAAGGAGGGTGAAAGAGAGCGAAACGAGACGAAGGAGGGTGAAAGAGAGCGAAACGAGACGAAAGAGTGTAAAAGAGAGCGAGACAAGACGGTGGAGGGTGAAAGAGAGCGAAACAAGACGATGCAGGGTGAAAGAGAGCGAAACGAGAGGAAGGAGGGTGAAAGAGAGCGAAACGAGACGAAGGACGGTGAAAGAGAGCGAAACGAGATGAAGGAGGGTGGAAGAGAGCGAAACGAGACGAAGGAGGGTGAAAGAGAGAGAAACGAGATGAAGGAAGGTGAAAGAGAGCGAAACGAGACGAAGGAGGGTGAAAGAGAGCGAAACGAGATGAAGGAGGGTGGAAGAGAGCGAAACGAGATGAAGGAGGCTGAAAGGGAGTGAAACGAGATGAAGGTAGGTGAAAGAGTGCGAAACGAGACCAAAGAGGGTGAAAGAGAGAGAAACGAGACGAAGGAAGGTGAAAGAGAGCGAAACAAGACAAAGGAGGGTGAAAGGGAGCGAAACGAGAGGAAGGAGGGTGAAATAGAGCGAAATAAGACGAAGGAGGGTGAAAGTGAGCGAAACGAGACGAAGGACTGTGAAACAGAGCGAAACGAGACGAAGGAGGGTGAAAGAGAGTGAAACGAGAAGAAGCAGGGTGAAAGAGAGCGAAACGAGACGAAGGAGTGTGAAACAGAGCGAAACGAGATGAAGGAGGGTGAAAGAGAGCGAAACAAGACGAAGGAGGGTGAAAGAGAGCGAAAAAAGAGGAAGGAGGGTGAAAGAGAGCGAAACGAGACGAAGGAGGGTGAAAGAGAGCGAAACAAGACGATGGAGGGTGAAAGAGAGCGAAAAAAGAGGAAGGAGGGTGAAAGAGAGCGCAACGAGACAAAGGAGGGTGAAAGAGAGCGAAAGGAGACGAAGGAGGATGAAACAGAGCTAAACGAGACGAAGGAGGGTCAAAGAGAGCGAAACGAGACGAAAGAGGGTACAAGAGAGCGAACGTGATGGTGGAGGGTGAAAGAGAGCGAAACGAGATGATGGTGGGTGAAAGAGAGCAAAACAAGACGATGGAGGGAGAAAGAGAGCGAAACGAGAGGAAGGAGGTTGAAAGAATGCGAAACGAGATGAAGGAGGGTGGAAGAGAGCGAAACGAGACGACGGAGGGTGAAAGAGAGTGAAACGAGACGAAGGAAGGTGAAAGAGAGCGAAACGAGACAAAGGAGGGTGAAAGGGAGCGAAACGAGATGAAGGAGTGTGAAAGAGAGCGAAACGAGACGAAAGAGTTTAAAAGAGAGCGAGACAAGACGGTGGAGGGTGAAAGAGAGCGAAACAAGACGATGCAGGGTGAAAGAGAGCGAAACGAGAGGAAGGAGTGTGAAAGAGAGCGAAACGAGACGAAGGAGGGTGAAAGAGAGCGAAACGAGATGAAGGAGGGTGGAAGAGAGCGAAACGAGACGAAGGAGGGTGAAAGAGAGAGAAACGAGATGAAGGAAGGTGGAAGAGAGCTAAACGAGACGAAGGAGGGTGAAAGAGAGCGAAAGGAGATGAAGGAGGGTGAAAGAGAGCGAAATGAGACGAAGGAGGGTGAAAAAGAGCGAAAGGAGTTGAAGGAGGGTGAAAGAGAGTGGAACGAGATGAAGGAGGGTGAAAGAGACCGAAACGAGACGAAGGAGGGTGAAAGAGAGCGAAACGAGATGAAGGAGGGTGAAAGAGAGCTAAACGAGAAGAAGGAGGGTGAAAGAGAGCAAAATGAGACGAAGGAGGGTGAAAGAGAGCGAAACGAGATGAAGGAGGGTCAAAGAGAGCGAAAGGAGTAGAAGGAGGGTGAAAGAGAGTGGGACGAGACGAAGGAGGATGAAAGAGGGCGAAACGAGACGAAGGCGGGTGGAACGGAGCGAAACAAGACGAAGGAGAGTGAAAGAGAGCGAAACGAGACGAAGGAGGGTGAAAGAGAGCAAAACGAGATGAAGGAGAGTGAAAGAGAGCTAAACGATATGAAGGAGGGTGAAAGAGAGCTAAACGAGACGAAGGAGGGTGAAAGAGAGCGAAACGAGATGAAGGAGGGTGAAAGAGAGCGAAATGAGATGAAGGAGGGTGAAAGAGAGCGAAAGGCGTCGAAGCAGGGTGAAAGAGAGTGGAACGAGACGAAGGAGGGTGAAAGAGACCGAAACGAGACGGTGGAGGGTGAAAGAGAGCGAAACGAGACGAAGGAGGGTGAAAGAGAGCGAAACAAGACGAAGGAGGGTGAAAGAGAGCGAAACGAGACGAAGGAGGGTGAAAGAGAGCTAAACGAGATGAAGGAGGGTGAAAGAGAGCTAAACGAGACGAAGGAGGGTGAAAGAGAGCGAAAGGAGATGAAGGAGGGTGAAAGAGAGCGAAATGAGATGAAGGAGGGTGAAAGAGAACGAAAGGAGTCGAAGCAGGGTGAAAGAGAGTGGAACGAGACGAAGGAGGGTGAAAGAGACCGAAACGAGACGGTGGAGGGTGAAAGAGAGCGAAACGAGACGAAGGAGGGTGAAGGAGAGCGAAACAAGACGAAGGAGGGTGAAAGAGAGCGAAACGAGACGAAGGAGGGTGAAAGAGAGCAAAACGAGACGAAAGAGTGTAAAAGAGAGCGAGACAAGACGGTGGAGGGTGAAAGAGAGCGAAACAAGACGATGCAGGGTGAAAGAGAGCGAAACGAGAGGAAGGAGGGTGAAAGAGAGCGAAACGAGACGAAGGAGGGTGGAATAGAGCGAAACGAGACGAAGGAGGGTGAAAGAGAGTGAAACGAGAAGAAGCAGGGTGAAAGAGAGCGAAACGAGACGAAGGAGTGTGAAACAGAGCGAAACGAGATGAAGGAGGGTGAAAGAGAGCGAAACAAGACGAAGGAGGGTGAAAGAGAGCGAAAAAAGAGGAAGGAGGGTGAAAGAGAGCGAAACGAGACGAAGGAGGGTGAAAGAGAGCGAAACAAGACGATGGAGGGTGAAAGAGAGCGAAAAAAGAGGAAGGAGTGTGAAAGAGAGCGAAAGGAGACGAAGGAGGATGAAACAGAGCTAAACGAGACGAAGGAGGGTCAAAGAGAGCGAAACGAGACGAAAGAGGGTACAAGAGAGCGAAACGTGATGGTGGAGGGTGAAAGAGAGCGAAACGAGACGATGGTGGGTGAAAGGGAGCGAAACAAGACGATGGAGGGAGAAAGAGAGCGAAACGAGAGGAAGGAGGTTGAAAGAATGCGAAACGAGATGAAGGAGGGTGGAAGAGAGCGAAACGAGACGACGGAGGGTGAAAGAGAGTGAAACGAGACGAAGGAAGGTGAAAGAGAGCGAAACGAGACAAAGGAGGGTGAAAGGGAGCGAAACGAGATGAAGGAGTGTGAAAGAGAGCGAAACGAGACAAAGGAGGGTGAAAGAGAGCAAAACGAGACGAAGGAGGGTGAAAGAGAGTGAAACGAGACGAAGGAAGGTGAAAGAGAGCAAAACGAGACGAAGGCGGGTGCAACAGAGCGAAACAAGACGAAGGAGGGTGAAAGAGAGCGAAACGAGACGAAGGAGGGTGAAAGAGAGCAAAACGAGACGAAGGAGTGTGAAACAGAGCAAAACGAGACGAAGGAGGATGAAAGAGAGCTAAACGAGACGAAGGAGGGTCAAAGAGAGCGAAACGAGATGAAGGAGGGTGAAAGAATGCGAAACCAGACGATGGAGGGTGAACGAGAGCGAAAAAAGAGTAAGGAGGGTGAAAGAGAGCGAAACGAGACAAAGGAGGTTGAAAGAGAACGAAACGAGACGAAGGAGGGTGAAAGAGAGCGAAACGAGACGAAGGAGGGTGAAAGAGAGCGAAACGAGACGAAGAAAGGTGAAAGAGAGCGAAACGAGACGAAAGAGGGTAAAAGAGAGCGAAACAAGACGATGGAGGGTGAAAGAGAGCGAAAAAAGAGGAAGGAGTGTGAAAGAGAGCGAAAGGAGACGAAGGAGGATGAAACAGAGCTAAACGAGACGAAGGAGGGTCAAAGAGAGCGAAACGAGACGAAAGAGGGTACAAGAGAGCGAAACGTGATGGTGGAGGGTGAAAGAGAGCGAAACGAGACGATGGTGGGTGAAAGGGAGCGAAACAAGACGATGGAGGGAGAAAGAGAGCGAAACGAGAGGAAGGAGGTTGAAAGAATGCGAAACGAGATGAAGGAGGGTGGAAGAGAGCGAAACGAGACGACGGAGGGTGAAAGAGAGTGAAACGAGACGAAGGAAGGTGAAAGAGAGCGAAACGAGACAAAGGAGGGTGAAAGGGAGCGAAACGAGATGAAGGAGTGTGAAAGAGAGCGAAACGAGACAAAGGAGGGTGAAAGAGAGCAAAACGAGACGAAGGAGGGTGAAAGAGAGTGAAACGAGACGAAGGAAGGTGAAAGAGAGCAAAACGAGACGAAGGCGGGTGCAACAGAGCGAAACAAGACGAAGGAGGGTGAAAGAGAGCGAAACGAGACGAAGGAGGGTGAAAGAGAGCAAAACGAGACGAAGGAGTGTGAAACAGAGCAAAACGAGACGAAGGAGGATGAAAGAGAGCTAAACGAGACGAAGGAGGGTCAAAGAGAGCGAAACGAGATGAAGGAGGGTGAAAGAATGCGAAACCAGACGATGGAGGGTGAACGAGAGCGAAAAAAGAGTAAGGAGGGTGAAAGAGAGCGAAACGAGACAAAGGAGGTTGAAAGAGAACGAAACGAGACGAAGGAGGGTGAAAGAGAGCGAAACGAGACGAAGGAGGGTGAAAGAGAGCGAAACGAGACGAAGAAAGGTGAAAGAGAGCGAAACGAGACGAAAGAGGGTAAAAGAGAGCGAAACGAGACGGTGGAGGGTGAACAAGAGCGAAACGAGACGAAGGAGGGTGAAAGAGAACGAAACCAGACGATGGAGGGTGAAAGAGAGCAAAACGAGAGGAAGGAGGGTGAAAGAGAGCGAAACGAGATGAAGGAGGGTGAAAGAGAGCGAAACGAGACGAAGGAGGGTGAAAGAGAGCGAAACGAGACGAAGGAGGGTAAAAGAGAGCAAAACGAGACGAAGGAGTGTAAAACAGAGCAAAACGAGTCGAAGGAGAATGAAAGAGATCTAAACGAGATGAAGGAGGGTCAAAGAGAGCGAAACGAGATGAAGGAGGGTCAAAGAGGGCGAAACGAGACGAATGAGGGTGAAACATGGCGAAGCGAGACGAAAGAGCATGAGAGAGAGCGAAACGAGATGAAGGAGGGTAAAAGAGAGAGAAACGAGATGAACGAAGGTGAAAGATTTCGAAACGAGACGAAGGAGGGTGAAAGAGAGCGAAGCGAGGTGAAGGAGGGTGGAAGAGAGCGAAACGAGGTGAAGGAGGCTGAAAGGGAGTGAAACGAGATGAAGGTAGGTGAAAGAGTGCGAAACGAGACCAAAGAGGGTGAAAGAGAGAGAAACGAGACGAAGGAAGGTGAAAGAGAGCGAAACAAGACAAAGGCGGGTGAAAGGGAGCGAAACGAGAGGAAGGAGGGTGAAACAGAGCGAAACGAGACGAAGGAGGGTGAAAGAGAGTGAAACGAGAAGAAGGAGGGTGAAAGAGAGCGAAACGAGATGAAGGAGTGTGAAACAGAGCGAAACGAGATGAAGGAGGGTGAAAGAGAGCGAAACAAGACGAAGGAGGGTGAAGCAGGGCGAAACGAGACGAAGGCGGGTGCAACAGAGCGAAACAAGATGAAGGAGGTTGAAAGAGAGCGAAAGGAGACGAAGGAGGGTGAAAGAGAGCAAAACGAGACGAAGGAGTGTGAAACAGAGCGAAACGAGACGAAGGAGGATGAAAGAGAGCTAAACGAGACGAAGGAGGGTCAAAGAGAGCGAAACGAGACGAAGGAGGGTGAAAGAGAGCGAAACAAGACGATGGAGGGTGAAAGAGAGCGAAAAAAGAGGAAGGAGTGTGAAAGAGAGCGCAACGAGACAAAGGAGGGTGAAAGAGAGCGAAAGGAGACGAAGTAGGATGAAAGAGAGAGAAACGAGATGAAGAAAGGTGAAAGAGAGCGAAACGAGACGATGGAGGGTGAAAGAGAGCGAAACGAGATGAAGGAGGGTGGAAGAGAGCTAAACGAGACGAAGGAGGGTGAAAGAGGGCGAAAGGAGATGAAGGAGGGTGAAAGAGAGCGAAATGAGACGAAGGAGGGTGAAAGAGAGCGAAAGGAGTCGAAGGAGGGTGAAAGAGAGTGGAACGAGATGAAGGAGGGTGAAAGAGACGGAAACGAGACGAAGGAGGGTGAAAGAGAGCGAAACGAGATGAAGGAGGGTGAAAGAGAGCTAAACGAGAAGAAGGAGGGTGAAAGAGAGCAAAATGAGACGAAGGAGGGTGAAAGAGAGCGAAACGAGATGAAGGAGGGTCAAAGAGAGCGAAAGGAGTAGAAGGAGGGTGAAAGAGAGTGGGACGAGACGAAGGAGGATGAAAGAGGGCGAAACGAGACGAAGGCGGGTGGAACGGTGCGAAACAAGACGAAGGAGAGTGAAAGAGAGCGAAACGAGACGAACGAGGGTGAAAGAGAGCAAAACGAGATGAAGGAGAGTGAAAGAGAGCTAAACGAGATGAAGGAGGGTGAAAGAGAGCTAAACGAGGCGAAGGAGGGTGAAAGAGAGCGAAAGGAGATGAAGGAGGGTGAAAGAGAGCGAAATGAGATGAAGGAGGGTGAAAGAGAACGAAAGGAGTCGAAGCAGGGTGAAAGAGAGTGGAACGAGACGAAGGAGGGTGAAAGAGACCGAAACGAGACGGTGGAGGGTGAAAGAGAGCGAAACGAGACGAAGGAGGGTGAAAGAGAGCGAAACAAGACGAAGGAGGGTGAAAGAGAGCGAAACGAGATGAAGGAGGGTGAAAGAGAGCGAAACGAGACGAAAGAGTGTAAAAGAGAGCGAGACAAGACGGTGGAGGGTGAAAGAGAGCGAAACAAGACGATGCAGGGTGAAAGAGAGCGAAACGAGAGGAAGGAGGGTGAAAGAGAGCGAAACGAGACGAAGGACGGTGAAAGAGAGCGAAACGAGATGAAGGAGGGTGGAAGAGAGCGAAACGAGACGAAGGAGGGTGAAAGAGAGAGAAACGAGATGAAGGAGTGTGGAAGAGAGCGAAACGAGATGAAGGAGGCTGAAAGGGAGTGAAACGAGATGAAGGTAGGTGAAAGAGTGCGAAACGAGACCAAAGAGGGTGAAAGAGAGAGAAACGAGACGAAGGAAGGTGAAAGAGAGCGAAACAAGACAAAGGAGGGTGAAAGGGAGCGAAACGAGAGGTAGGAGGGTGAAATAGAGCGAAATAAGACGAAGGAGGGTGAAAGTGAGCGAAACGAGACGAAGGACTGTGAAACAGAGCGAAACGAGACGAAGGAGGGTGAAAGAGAGTGAAACGAGAAGAAGCAGGGTGAAAGAGAGCGAAACGAGACGAAGGAGTGTGAAACAGAGCGAAACGAGATGAAGGAGGGTGAAAGAGAGCGAAACAAGACGAAGGAGGGTGAAAGAGAGCGAAAAAAGAGGAAGGAGGGTGAAAGAGAGCGAAACGAGACGAAGGAGGGTGAAAGAGAGCGAAACAAGACGATGGAGGGTGAAAGAGAGCGAAAAAAGAGGAAGGAGGGTGAAAGAGAGCGCAACGAGACAAAGGAGGGTGAAAGAGAGCGAAAGGAGACGAAGGAGGATGAAACAGAGCTAAACGAGACGAAGGAGGGTCAAAGAGTGCGAAACGAGACGAATGAGGGTACAAGAGAGCGAAACGTGATGGTGGAGGGTGAAAGAGAGCGAAACAAGACGATGGTGGGTGAAAGAGAGCGAAACAAGACGATGGAGGGAGAAAGAAAGCGAAACGAGAGGAAGGAGGTTGAAAGAATGCGAAACGAGATGAAGGAGGGTGGAAGAGAGCGAAACGAGACGACGGAGGGTGAAAGAGAGTGAAACGAGACGAAGGAAGGTGAAAGAGAGCGAAACGAGACAAAGGAGGGTGAAAGGGAGCGAAACGAGATGAAGGAGTGTGAAAGAGAGCGAAACGAGACAAAGGAGGGTGAAAGAGAGCGAAACGAGACGAAGGAGGGTGAAAGAGAGTGAAACGAGACGAAGGAAGGTGAAAGAGAGCAAAACGAGACGAAGGCGGGTGCAACAGAGCGAAACAAGACGAAGGAGGGTGAAAGAGAGCGAAACGAGACGAAGGAGGGTGGAAGAGAGCAAAACGAGACGAAGGAGTGTGAAACAGAGCAAAACGAGACGAAGGAGGATGAAAGAGAGCTAAACGAGACGAAGGAGGGTCAAAGAGAGCGAAACGAGATGAAGGAGGGTGAAAGAATGCGAAACCAGACGATGGAGGGTGAACGAGAGCGAAAAAAGAGTAAGGAGGGTGAAAGAGAGCGAAACGAGACAAAGGAGGTTGAAAGAGAGCGAAACGAGACGAAGGAGGGTGAAAGAGAGCGAAACGAGACGAAGGAGGGTGAAAGAGAGCGAAACGAGACGAAGAAAGGTGAAAGAGAGCGAAACGAGACGAAAGAGGGTAAAAGAGAGCGAAACGAGACGGTGGAGGGTGAACAAGAGTGAAACGAGACGAAGGAGGGTGAAAGAGAGCGAAACCAGACGATGGAGGGTGAAAGAGAGCAAAACGAGAGGAAGGAGGGTGAAAGAGAGCGAAACGAGATGAAGGAGGGTGAAAGAGAGCGAAACGAGACGAAGGAGGGTGAAAGAGAGCGAAACGAGACGAAGGAGGGTAAAAGAGAGCAAAAGGAGTCGAAGGAGGGTGAAAGAGGGTGAAACGAGACGAAGGCGGGTGGAACAGAGGGAAACGAGACGAAGGAGGGTGAAAGAGAGCGAAATGAGATGAAGGAGGGTGAAAGAAAGCAAAACGAGACGAAGGAGTGTAAAACAGGGCGAAACGAGTCGAAGGAGGATGAAAGAGATCTAAACGAGATGAAGGAGGGTCAAAGAGAGCGAAACGAGATGAAGGAGGGTCAAAGAGGGCGAAACGAGACGAAGGAGGGTGAAACATGGCGAAGCGAGACGAAAGAGCATGAGAGAGAGCGAAACGAGATGAAGGAGGGTAAAAGAGAGCTAAATGAGACGAAGGAGGGTGATAGAGAGCGAAAGGAGTCGAAGGAGGGTGAAAGAGAGTGGAACGAGATGAAGGAGGGTGAAAGAGACCGAAACGAGACGAAGGAGGGTGAAAGAGAGCGAAACGAGACGAAGAAGTGTGAAAGAGAGAGAAACGAGATGAAGGAAGGTGAAAGAGAGCGAAAAGAGACGAAGGAAGGTGAAAGAGAGGGAAACGAGACAAAGGAGAATGAAAGGGAGCGAAACGAGACGAAGGCGGGTGGAACAGAGTGAAACAAGACGAAAGAAGGGTGAAAGAGAGCAAAACGAGACGAAGGAAGGTGAAAGAGAGCGAAACGAGACAAAGGAGGGTGAAAGGGAGAGAAACTAGATGAAGGAGGCTGAAAGAGAGCGAAACGAGTCGAAGGAGGGTGAAAGAGAGCGGAACGAGACGAAGGAGGGTGAAAGAGAGTGAAACGAGACGAAGGAGGATGAAAGAGTGCGAAAGGAGACGAAGGCGGGTGGAACAGAGTGAAACAAGACGAAGGAGAGTGAAAGAGAGCGAAACGAGACAAAGGAGGGTGAAAGAGAGCAAAACGAGACGAAGGAGTGTAAAACAGAGCGAAACGAGACGAAGGAGGGTGCAAGAGAGCTAAACGAGACGAAGGAGGGTGAAAGAGAGCGAAACGAGACGAAAGAGTGTAAAAGAGAGTGATACAAGACGGTGGAGGGTGAAAGAGAGCTAAAGGAGACGATGCAGGGTGAAAGAGAGCGAAACGAGAAAAAAGTGGGTGAAAGAGAGCGAAACGAGACGAAGGAGGGTGAAAGAGAGCGAAACGAGATGAAGGAGGGTGGAAGAGAGCGAAACGAGACGAAGAAGGGTGAAAGAGAGAGAAACGAGATGAAGGAAGGTGAAAGAGAGCGAAACGAGACGAAGGAGGGTGAAAGAGAGCGAAACGAGATGAAGGATGGTGGAAGAGAGCGAAACGAGATGAAGGAGGCTGAAAGAGAGTGAAACGAGATGAAGATAGGTGAAAGAGTGCGAAACGAGACCAAAGAGGGTGAAAGAGAGAGAAACGAGACGAAGGAAGGTGAAAGAGAGCGAAACAAGACAAAGGAGGGTGAAAGGGAGCGAAACGAGATGAAGGAGGGTGAAATAGAGCGAAATAAGACGAAGCAGGGTGAAAGAGAGCGAAACGAGAGGAAGGAGTGTGAAACAGAGCGAAACGAGACGAAGGAGGGTGAAAGAGAGTGAAACGAGAAGAAGGAGGGTGAAAGAGAGCGAAACGAGATGAAGGAGTGTGAAACAGAGCGAAACGAGATGAAGGAGGGTGAAAGAGAGCGAAACAAGATGAAGGAGGGTGAAAGAGGGCGAAACGAGACAAAGGCGGGTGCAACAGAGCGAATCAAGACGAAGGAGGTTGAAAGAGAGCGAAACGAGACGAAGGAGGGTGAAAGAGAGCGAAACGAGACGAAGGAGGGTGAAAGAGAGCAAAACGTGACGGTGGAGGGTGAAAGAGAGCGAAACGAGACGAAGGTGGGTGAAAGAGAGGGAAACAAGACGATGGAGGGTGAAAGAGAGCGAAACGAGAGGAAGGAGGGTGAAAGAGAGCGAAACGAGATGAAGGAGGTTGGAAGAGAGCGAAACGAGACGGAGGAGGGTGAAAGAGAGCGAAACGAGATGAAGGAAGGTGAAAGAGAGCGAAACGAGACGAAGGAGGGTGAAAGAGAGCGAAACGAGATGAAGGAGGGTGGAAGAGAGCGAAACGAGATGAAGGAGGCTGCAAGAGAGTGAAACGAGATGAAGATAGGTGAAAGAGTGCGAAACGAGACCAAAGAGGGTGAAAGAGAGAGAAACGAGACGAAGGAAGGTGAAAGAGAGCGAAACAAGACAAAGGAGGGTGAAAGGGAGCGACACGAGATGAAGGAGGGTGAAATAGAGCGAAATAAGACAAAGGAGGGTGAAAGAGAGCGAAACGAGATGAAGGAGTGTGAAACAGAGCGAAACGAGACGAAGGAGGGTGAAAGAGAGTGAAACGAGAAGAAGGAGGGTGAAAGAGAGCGAAACGAGACGAAGGAGTGTGAAACAGAGCGAAACGAGATGAAGGAGGGTGAAAGAGAGCGAAACAAGATGAAGGAGGGTGAAAGAGGGCGAAACGAGACAAAGG